>NC_143052.1:111292115-111594230 GCF_052426305.1 Pelodiscus sinensis
AGTTCCTATTGGCTGGAAACATCCAGCCAATAGGTGCTGAGAGATTGGCCTGGGGGTTGGAGGCCCCCCCCTGGAGCTGATAGCCACATGGAGGGAATAGCCTCCAGTTTTAAGTGATCTGGGGCTGCAGCAGGCAGGTATCCTAGCCAGCCGTGGGGGTGTTTTCAGGAGACTGTTAGATAAGCGCCTCACAGCCAGAGCCTGCCTCTGGCACCCCTGCCTTTCCTGCACCCCAACTCGCTCCCACAGGTCACCTTCCAAAGCTTCTGCACTCCCTTACCCCAGGTCACAACACCCTTCCAGGTCCTGTACCCCTTCCAGCTCCCCTCCTCCAGGCCAGAATCTTCTCCTGCACCCAAACACCCTCCCATACCCTGCACCGCAATTCCCTGACCCAGGTCACAACCCCCTTCTTCACCCAAACTCACACTGTCTCCTGCACCCCAGTCTCTTACCCTGTGTACCCTTCCGTACCCAGCCTCCATCCTAGATCCCACATCTCCTCCACAGAAAAGAGCAGCCTGTGACCACTTTCCAAAATCTTGGAGTGGCCCCCCACCAAAAATTATTGCCCACCCCTGGTCTAAGGGATTTGGACACTCCGTGCCCATATAAATAGGCATAGGACTGTTACAAATACATTCCTATCTTCCTGATGTGCTTTTTCTCATGATTCAGATAAGTGCTGCAGGTTTTCAATTGGCTTTCATGGCACCACAGGATTAGTGGAGTCAGCTTGCTGCATTCCCTTCCCCTTAGGCTTCTGCATTACAAAAGTCCTCTTCTGCTTTCTCATCTCCTCCCTCTACTTCATTCCCCAGCTCAGGCCTGTGCTGTAGCATTGTAGGAGTTCCCTCACTTTTCTCTTATTAATTTGTGTGCTGAGCCCTAATTATAATTTACCAAAATGTTTTTCCATTTTCTATCCATCACGCTATACATCTATAAAAGAGTGGGTGAGAATAGTTGTCAGTAAGTCACACCTCTTTAATATTTTTGGAACTACATTTTTAGGTGACTGATTCAGATGGACTTTAACTGTCAGAGAATAGAGACATAGATTTTCCCAGCGTGTATGTTTCTTTCCATACTTAATCATCTTGTAGGAATAAGAGCCTCCGGAAAAGGGCGCTTTTTCCGGAGGATCGGGGCCAGTGTAGACGCTCTTTTCCGGCTTTTCTAAAAGCCGGAAAAAAGCGGCGGACATTTTTATTTAAATGCCGCGGGGGATATTTAAATCCCCTGCGGATTTCCCTACTACGATAGCTGAAATTAACATGCCCCTTCCGGAAAAGGGGCCAGTGTAGACATAGCCATATTGTAACCACTAATGATCACAGCAAAAAAGTTGAAGTTATTTCATAAGCTGCTCCTTCAGGGTGTGTCTACACTGCATCCGTAGCTCGAAATAAGCTACGCAAATTAAGCTACACAGTGCCAAATTTTGAAATAGAGTGCTATTCCGAAACATCCCTTAATCCTCATGGAATGAGGAATAGTGAGCCTGTTATTTTGAAAGCTATTTTGAAATAACGGGCTTGTTTAAAAGATGTGAAATAGCTATTTTGGGATACTGGAAGTATCCTGAAATAGCACCTCAGTGTAGATGTACCTTCAGAAGTGAAATAACTTGGACAGGGGCTAAAGTATGGCAGAGAATGTACAGTGGAAGGTCAGTTGATGCTGTCATTTAATTTTTTTTAATTACAGGGTATTGTCAAGATAAACATGATAGGCCAAATCTTTCATATGTGTCTCAGGCAAAACTGCTCTTGACCTCAGTTTTAAGGGACTGTTCTTTCAATTTATTTTTATAGTCACTTATCACTGACATTGTGTTTGGGTTTCCAACATTACAAGGCAATTTTGGACTAGGAAAAGGAATATTTTCTAGGTGATTTGAGGATTCACCCAGATCAGTAAGGGGCTGCGTCACCACCAGCTCTGTAACTGTGGTTAATTCTGGGCTGAAAGGCTTTGGACCCCAGGAGCAAGCTCACAGCACAATGGCCTCATTCTTGCTCACATCAGCCCAGTTATTCCTTGCAAGGTGTGCCACTTACATCAAGTTATCAGTAAGAGTTATCAAGTTATCTCCAGAGTAAGAGATCAAACTAATGGTGAGCTCAAAAGCTGTTGTGCCCTATCATCCCCTTAATTCTGGATGACAACATGGCCTTTTGCTTATACCTTCCCTAAGTTCATTGGCCTGTTTTAAGAGGCAGAAAGGCTTCCTGGGGGTGCAGCCTCCTCCCTTTTTGATTATTTGTGGTCATCTGCCCTATGAGTATGTCTACACTGCAAAGGTTTTTTTTTGGAAAAATGCCCGTTTTTCCAAAAAAATCACTTACATCTATACTGCAATCGTGTTCTTTCAGAAAAAAAAAATCGCAAGATCAGAGGGTTTTTTCCAAAATTGGCAAACCTCTTTCTACAAGGAAGAAGCCTTTTTCTGAAAGGGCTCTTTCAGAAAAAGGAGTGTGTGGATGGGGAAGAGGGAGTTCTTTTGAAAGAAAAGGAAAGAGGAAAAAGCACAGGCGCCCTGGTGGTCATTCTGTCCATAGCAATTACAGCTTAAATGTGAGATAGCGTCCATTCTTTCGAAAAAGCAAATTGCTTTTTTGATGCACTTTTGCTGTGTAGATCCTCTCAGAAGTTTTTTCAGAAGATCTCTCCTGGAAAACTTCTTCTGAAAGAAGCCTGCAGTCTAGGCATAGCCTACTTGATTGTCTTATGGCTTTGTTTACCTTACTTTAAATGTTCTTTTCATTGTCTTTGGTCACACCTTGCTTAATTTACACTGAAGACACAGTACCGCTTGGGAAACAATTTTCCTTTGTGTAGGATGGGCTGGTCTTGGGCTTTGATCTGCCAAACACTTTTTAGGAACGTGTTTCAAGGACACGTCTATGACCCTTTATACGCCACCTGTACATACATCATACAATAATATTAATGTTCAACATGTTACCAGTTTGCATATGACATCTTACATGACACATTTTAAATACAGATTATGACAACCATGAGTTGGCAATAAGTATGTCAAGCCTGATGAACCTTCTGATTTGATATTGCGCTCTGTCAGTTGGTACTGAGCAGCTCATTGGCCCATAGTAGCTACTACCTACTCCCTACTCCCACTCTACACATGCTTATTCTTTTTGGGTGCATCTACACAGCACCTTAAAATTGAAATAAGATTGTGCAAATTGCACATCTTATTTAGATTGAATTTCGAAATAGGCAATTTCGAAATTTGGCACGTCTACACAGCACCAAATTTTGAAATAACATGCTATTTCAAGACATCCCTTAACTCTTGTGAAATGAGGGTTACCGGGATGCTGGGGGAAAATATTTTGAAATAATGGGCGGCTTGTGAAGACACAGGGTAGCTATTTTGGGATAGCTCCGGTATCTCAAAATAGCCGTGCAGTGTAGATGTACCCTTTGTGAAAGACACTAACTGCTTGACAGTAGTCCTTTACATGCCAAGTCCTCTACCTAGGCATGTAAAGGTTTTCTGTGCCAAAAAATTAAAAATTCTGCACACGGTATTTAAAAATTGTACAAATTTTATGTGTCAAATAACTCTGGAGGCTCCAGCATGGCATTGGGGAGCACAGGCCACTGGCTGACTGTGCAGCTCCTCTCCCCCTCAGAACATGCACTCAGCAGTGAGGCTGCACCCAATCCTGATACCCCTGTGCCAGGTGTGGGCAGGCAGGATCTAAGTGTGCAGGGGCTTAGTGTGAGGGGGATCCAGATGTGGGTTGAGAGGGTTCTGTGTGAGGCAATCTGGGTGCAGGTAGTTCAGTGGGGGATTCAGGTTCTGGGGGGGTTCTGGATGCACAGGGGCTTGCAGGGGGACTCTGGATGCAATGGTAATCGGACTCTGCAGGGAGGGTCCAAGTGAAGGTGACTGGAGCTCAGTGGGAGGTGGTCTGGGTGTGGGAGGAATAGAGCTTGTCAGGGAGTCTGGGTGTGGGGGGCTCAGTGGCGGAGCCATATGCTTAGGGAATAGGACTCAGAGGGTGGGGATCCAGTGTGGGGAGAATCTAGAAATCCCTCATGCTCAGACCCTCCTATCAAGCCTCACCTTCCAACTCAGAATCTCCAATATTTGAAGAGTGAGGAAGTAAGACATGATATATAGACATTCCCAGCATTCAGAAGACATTGTCTACTTACGACAAGACATTGTTCAATATTACAAGTATTTTAATAGCAATTTCTGGCTCTCTCTCTCTCTTTCTTTTTTTTTTTTTGGTCCAAAATTAGTGACTCTTTAGTCATATAAATTATGGTTTAGGCTAAAACCAAGAAAAATGATTTATTAGCCTCTGCAGGAGGCTGGAGATCTGAGTTGATGGACCAGTGTTCTGATGTGGGTTGGCATATCTTAAAGTACTTTTAAGTAAGTTAAACTTTCTGAAAACATTTTTCTGTGTAATTGTGGGCGCTTGTCTTGGCTTTTACCATTGTCGCTTTACTCATATAGTCATGCTGCAATAATGGCAGACTTTTATGGCCGGATTTTGAGAAGTGGCCATCTGTTTTGCACCAGCAAATACTTGCACTCGTAAACCTGTTCATATTTATTTGTGTCCACAAACGCAGTGATGAATGGGAAGCCAGACTGAGCTTTCTTACAAAATCAGTAAGAATCTCACCTACAGTACATTCTGACTGGGGTGCCACTGCTTTCCAGATCTACATATCAGCCTAAAGTGAAGCAGTTTTACCATAGGCAGTGTCTTAAATATGTCATGGTGTAGTTTTCCTCACAGAAAGAAATGAATTCCTCACAAATCTTTTCTGGTGAGATGCTTCACCCCTCTAGTGGAATAAAAAAAGGGTTCAGCTTTGGGGTCCTGGGTGAACCATGGCCATTTCAAAGCAGACACTGTCATTATTAAAGATCTTGCTTCCTATCCAGCAAGAGGAGTTAAGATCGTGGTGTATATTACTCATATTTAATTGTTGTAAACAGTACCAGTATGCTGATCAGTGATAGAAATGTAGCCGTGTTAGTCTGGGGTAGTTGAAGCAAAATGCAGGACAATGTAGCACTTTAAAGACTAACAAGATGGTTTATTAGATGATGAGCTTTCGTGGGCCAGACCCACTTCCTCAGATCAAATAGTGGAAGAAAGTAGTCACAACCATATATACCAAAGGATACAATTAAAAAAATGAACAAATATGAAAAGGACAAATCACATTGCAGAACAGAAGGGGCATGCGGGGGGGGGGGGGGGGGGAGGAGGGGAAGGAAGGAAGGTAAGTGTCTGTGAATTGATGATAAAGATATCATCAATTCACAGACACTTACCTTCCTTCCTCCCCCCCCTCCCCCCCCGCATCCCCCTTCTGTTCTGCAATGTGATTTGTCCTTTTCATATTTGTTCATTTTTTAAATTGTATCCTTTGGTATATATGGTTGTGACTACTTTCTTCCACTATTTGATCTGAGGAAGTGGGTCTGGCCCACGAAAGCTCATCATCTAATAAACCATCTTGTTAGTCTTTAAAGTGCTACATTGTCCTGCATTTTGCTTCAGTATGCTGATCATGTGACTTCAGGCCTCCCTAGCTCTTCCTGAAAAGATGTAATCTGTGAAATACATCAACTCATTGCCCCACAATATGTGTTTCTCTGGTCTGATCTTTTCACGGCTCTTCATCTTAGGGAGCTCTATTGGGGAAAAGCTGGGGAAATTCCCCTCCTCTAATCTATCCTTCCCTGATACCAACCTTTAGTAAATTCCTACCCAGGATATATATTTTCCCCTACTGGCCATATTTTTCTGTAATTTGCCTTATCACTTGCTAAACACTATTTCCCTCAGTCCATGGCACTAAGAGCTTTGTCAACCACTTCCCTTCCCAGGAATTTCACAAATTAGTAAGGTTGCTGTCCTGTGAAATATGGAATAAAAATCTATGGTCTAAATCTAAAAATCACAACTCTCTGCGTCAGATATAAGAAAAGGAGGAATCTATGAAGACTGGAAGCATGATAGCTCTTCTACATTTGCCGCCTCTGGTTCTAGATACAGTGGAAGACTCATTTTGTCATAAGGCCAGACACAAAAAAATTGCTGAAGTATATACTGAATATAATTGCTGTAGCATATTCCCCTTGGGTCTGGGCTGGTTTCTAAGTGGAAAGCATGTGAGAGAGAGAGAGAAAGAGAGAGACTATGAGCAGGCCAACTCTGAAAAGAGGATTTATGATATAGTGAGACCATACCACTGAAGGAAGGAAGAATTGTGCAGCGCTCCCTGCCCCAAAGCATATGTTCCAAGATCCATGCAGATCTTGGACCATCTAAGAATTTAAGGGTTCAGACTCCCTACGTTTTCCACCTAGGGGAAATCCCCCCCCACTCCCACCCAGCATGTTTGGTAAGAAACTAAGTGAGTGGAAATGCATGGAGCTCTAAACCACTATGCAGCAGAACCTATAAGAGCAGCATCTGCCCTGTTCTGGTAGCTGGTAATTTTTCTGCTTTCTGTATTTCCCCTACTGAGACTGCTATTAGTTCATATGTTAGAAGGTTTTGACTGTTATTAGATACATGTATTTAAAGGCCTCCTTTTATTTCTGTTTTATGTTTGGTGTATATAAAACCTATATTTTTCCTCTGCTTCATTCCATTTACAGGTAGTACTTTGTATGGATTGCACTGTGAATGCTAACAACTGAATGCTTGTGTATGCAACAGACGTGGGGAATAACATACATATTAATCAACACACTGCTTGATTCACTGCTATCTAGTGGCTCTAACAGTGTTAGTCAAAGTATTAGTTAGTATACTTCATCAGGAAAACTGTAGCTGCTGAAATGTAGTGCTAATATGTATGTTTGACCTGAACATTTATAATTTAAAATGCAGGGCAATGCATGTAGTATAGGCAATTTTTAATTGAAATCTGTTCATGAAGTGTGTATCTCATCAGGATATGGAAATGCCAAATTGTCAACTTGTCAATCAGAGTAAAATGGTTTCCATCTAGCAAAGTAGACCAGTTTAACAAAATGGTTTATTGAAATTCAATGTCTTTGAATAATTATTCGCTAAGGGTGTGTCTAAACTACACCCCTCTCTCGGCAGAGGGATGTAAATTAGACGTATCGAAAGTGCAAATGAGGCGGGGATTTAAATATCCCGCACTTCATTTGCATAATAGCGGCCACTGCTTTTTTTCGAAATGGAGCTTTTTAAAAAGCTCCAGCAGTTTAGACGGGGCATTTTTGACAGATCCTGTACTCCTCATTTTGCCCTGTTTAAACTGCTGGGGTTTTTCAAAAAGCCCTGTTTTGAAAAAAAACGGCGGCTGCCATTATGCAAATAAAGCACGGGATATTTAAATCCCTGCTTCATTTGAACTTTTGATATGTCTAATTTATATCCCTCTGCCAACAAAGGGTGTAGTTCAGATGTACCCTAAATGTGGCTGCCATATGAAGTCACACCACAATGATGGAATCGTGCCCAGCAAAGTAAACCAGAGTCCTCCAAGGCTAATAGTGCAAGATGAGTACAGTTTGTACAGTGAGAATGTTTGAGGGCAAAGAGGAAGTGGTGTGGTATACACTTCCATGGATTTGATGTTTGAAAACACCACAGTCTGGCTTTCTGCTGATTTAAAGTGTAATTTTTTTCATACTGCAAACCTAAACATTTTTCATAGCTGTCCATGATTTATTGTGTGTATGATTGGGTACTAGAAATTTCAGTTAGATAATATGTCTAACACAGGGTATACTTGTAAGAAAATTGTGGTTCCTTGCTAAATCACTAGAAGGTGTGTGACTGATGTTATGGGATAAATTTAAGATGATAGTCTAATTCAGTGTTTCTCAACCAGTGGTACGAGAACTCTTAAGGGTACTCGAGAGAAGTCTGGGGGGTATGTCAACACAACTGAAATTTGGAGAAAACTGAATTTTTGTTTTTAAGTTTTATAGCGCTTTATTATTTTTGTACATTCTACACCCAAAATTTTCATCGCCCGCCCAGCTACGATTAAGTTGTTTACACAAATGTGTTGCCATGGTAGAAAAAAAATTGTGTGTCTAAAAACTGTAGGTACTGGGGGTACTTATATATATATATATATATATTTTAAAGGGGTACTTTATAAAAAAAGGTTGAGAAACACTAATTCAGCCAAGTGTGATAATTTGAATGTGTCAGTTAATCCATTATTATTTGATAACTAGCTGCTAAAGAAAATATATCTTTAAAGGTGACTTGCAAAGGAATATAAAATAATTCAACAACTTTAGGCTTAGCTGCTGAATGCATTAGGGTCCTATCTGTATAGGGATTCTTAGGAAAGTTAAGACAAGTTAAGGCACGTAAGCTAGAGCACATTAAACCCTAGTGTGGATGGGTTGTGCCCACGAAAGCCTGTGATACCATTTTTTGTTGTTAGTTTCTAAGGTGCTACAGGACCACTCTTTTGGTTTTTTAAGTTTTTCCTTATTCTGAGGTACAATGCAGAATTAACCAAAGGCCACTTTAGTTATGAACAAGTCATTTTTTCTTAACTTTCTTGAGTATCCTGTTGTACACAAGTCTCAGGTATATGTAGAAAGGAGCATTAGTACATCAGCAACTTAAAACATACCCGTTTTGGCCCTATGCTTCCAAAGTCAGGCTCTCTATGTACTTTTATGTTGCACATTATCATGATATCGGAGCACCTCACCATTTTTAATACATTTATATTTCTGGCACACCTGTCAGGTTAGATGGCACAGTGAGATAAAGTGACTTGCCAAAGGTCAGACAGGAAGTCCTTCCTTTCTCTTCATTGTCATAGGCATAACCTCAGGCTTTTGGCTTGAGAATGAGGGGGCAGCTCTCAGACTTTCAGGACTGACCCAAAAGTTTCAGCACTTTTGCCACTTCCTTGACTATGATGGTTACAACCATGAAAGTAATGTTGAATAGAATAAACCAGGAACAGTGGGCTAGATCCTGTCCTGACAGCTGCAAGGAAGTTCTTGGATCCTACTTTTGTCCCTATTTACTTAGAGTAAAGGGTATAGTATTTGTATTTTAAAAACCTTGTTTATTGCCAGTATTTTCCATATCACAAAGAGACTGAGGCACCCCCACCTCTAGAGCTCAGGCTTCAAGCCATTACCTGCCTGTCGGGGTTGAACCTTGTGATTCTCTTATCTGCTGATAGGCCCACTGCTGGGGGCGAGGGGAATGGGGAGCAAAGCATACAAGTGCCCAGGGGCCTGGGCAATTTAAAAGGGCCTGGGGCCCCCCACTGCTGCTGTGGTAGTGACGGCAGTGGCCAGGAACCCCAAGCTCTTTTCCATTGGCTGGATGGGCCGCAGGGCTTGTAGGTGCCTGCAGGGTGGTACTGGCAGAGGCAACGGCAGCCAGGTGGGCATGTGGAAGCCCTGGCCATGCCAGAAGAGTGTGCCCAGCAGTGCAGCCATCAGCTTGCTGGTCACTAGCAGTGCAGGCGCAGCTTGTGCATAAAGGGGGGGGCCCTTGATTGCTCTGCCTTGATGCCTGTAATTACTATCGGTGGGCCTGCTTGCAGACTAGACCAGGGCTGCAGTGCCTCCCTGTCTATCCTTCATTATTACCTCAGCACATCTGATTTAGGCTCAGATTCTGCAGATCTGTTCCCTCCAGGGCAAGGACAGTGGTAATCAGTGACCAAACTTTCCTTGAAGCAAAGTTTCATTTATTTAGAGCAAAAATATTCAGAGTAAAACATACCTTTAAAACGACAGAAGAGTTTATGTACGTCTAATGCTTATCTAACCGGCTTCCAAAGGGGGAAGAACTAACACCCTACAGATAATTCTGTAGACTCTTCTTCATCACCTTATCTCTCTGTCAGAGATGATTTACCCTGCCTGGACAGCCCCTGGTACCCCTCTTCCTCACCCCTTTTACAGGAATCAATACACTTTAGCAGTTTGTAGAGCTCAGTGTAGCTCATTGCTATGTCTACCTCAGCACTGTTGGTATAACGTATGTTACACAGGGGTAACATAAGATACAGACACATGCACGCAGACACCAGTGACAGGTCAGTGTGGGAGAGCACCTCCTGCTGTCATAGCTACTGCAGCTTATTGGGCGTGGTTTAATTATGCCAAGGAGAGAGCTCTCTCCTGTTAGCATAGAGTGGCTACAGGGGAGATCTTACAGCTGCATCGTTACAACTGTAGTGCTATAAACTCCCTAGTGGAGACATTGCCTTAATTTGGAAACTCCTAGCTTCAGGCAAAGCAGGGTTTGCCACAGAAAATTGGATCTCTGAAGCTAAATGACCTACAGAAATTGTCTTCTAAGAACACAGCTAGATCTGGGAAATCACTGGGCTCCTTTCCTATTTGTTCTTCCCACAGCTCTCTTGTTTGTGCTAGAACAATGCATTCACACAGGAAAGGCACATACATAAAGTTCATTCAGTTGTTACATCTCTGTATTCCTGACATTACAGCTGCTCTACTGCTGTCACATTGTAAGTCTGCATCATCTCCAAAGGCATGCAGCCTTGTAAAATTTTATGGCCAGATCGTGCTCTACGGATCTGCAAGGTGTGTGGGCTCTCTGCATGAGCCTTTTCTCTTGGCTGTAAGAAAGGTGAAACATGTTTTCTATGGCATTGAATCTCCATGTTCTTTCTGCTTGATTTCAGAGACACCCACCAATAATTCTGGGACTCACAAGAAGGGAGAGGACAGTAGGGGGCTGCTGGGAGAAGGCCTGAGGCAGGGCCCAGGGTATATGTGTCTTTCCCTCTCAAAGAGCTGTTAGAGACTGAGTATGTGGTCTCGTTGCCTATGAGGAAAGCTATGTGAATCACTGATTTTTTTTTTAATTAGCTGGTAATTCTGAAGAATTGGAAAAAAAATGTGTTTAGGGAGAGCCCGAGAATGAATTTGTTTTAAAACTTCTGATGAATTGAAAAGTAAAAATAAGTTCTAGCTGAACAAAACAGTTTAAGAGTTTGAGATGATGATTTCTTACTATGATTTAATTTTTGAAAATTAAATTGAAGACAATTTCAACATTAAAAAAAATCAAAAATTCAATTTTTTTACCAAATAGTTTTGTGAATTTGACATGAATTTGTGAAATGTTTTCATTGACTTGTATCTGCTTTTTCTTTTTGGTCTCTCTACCCCCAAGTTTTGGTTGAAAAATATCACTTAATTCTAGTAGTGAATACCATATATTAGGTGCTATACTGCTAAAAATACCATTTTATGGATGAAATGCAGTAAAATTAAGATTTGACTACTGTGGGCCATAAAGTTTCCATGGCACTTTTCACAAGAATAAGGATGTTGATGAGGATGCTCCAAATGAAGGGTTCTTAACATTTTTAAATCAACCTCCCCTCCCAATGTTCTTTCAATACCTTGGAGGAACTGCCCTTACAAAATTAGACTTTCCAATGTAGTCAAGATGAAACTGGGGCCATTAATACACTGATTCCAGTTAAGGGGATTCTACTTGAAATAAATCAGTTCTTGCTTGTGCTGCCCAACTGTGCATAGGATAGGAAAATGTTTTAAAAACACTTATCTTATTAACCACAAACGTCTTCAGGGCAATATTTCTCAGTGTTAGTACTCAGGGGTGCTAGTGGGCATGAAGAGTCTGTGCAACAGCCCACAAAAGCATTCACTGAAATGTGGCCTGCCCTTCCCCGGCATGTGGGCCAGAGTTGAGTGAGTGACATTGCAACACTATGCGTGAGTTGGAAGACTTGTCATTTCCTTCTGTGCCACCCCCTAAGGTGAGAACAGCTGTTCTAAACAAATTCTAACTTAGGTAATTATATCTCTAAATCCACCTTATGCCAACAATTGCCATTCAATACAGTCATCTTCACTTGCTGTTCACTAACATTGCTACTCTGTGCTACACCCCAGATATGGCTGGGTATCAGCTCTGGGTGAAATAATCTCCTTATATCTTTTGTGTACCTCCCAAAAATGTTGTGAGGCTAAAATTCCTTGAACCTCAAGCAGTATATAAATGCAAAGGACTATTAAAAGTTGAATTGAATTATTATGAATGTTGAGGAATATAAGTTTTGCATATGACCCCACATTGTAGTATTAAAGTAGCATCAGAACTAGCATTTGTTTTGTGGGAAATTCAGTGAAGAACATACACAAAAAAAAAATCAAAATTACAGAAAGAACTCAAACATCTCTTGAAAAATAATTTTGTCTCCTGTGTCTCATTAGGCCACTTTAAATATTTTTTTTATAAAATTGAAATGTTTTGTTTCTATTTTGACTTTGTAATTTATTATATTGCAGTATAAATTTTGAAGTGAAGTCATTTTTAAACAAAAATTTGAAATATTCTGATCCGAAATGTTGCAATATTTTATAACAAAATTTGGTCAAAATATACATGTTCCTGTGGAAAGTTTCAATATGACAAACAAAAATCCACTGGTAAAATTTTGATGAGTTATAAGTATTATATTTTTAAAACAATTTCTATTAAATCAGACTTAATATTTTCACTAGTGCCAATAAGGAAGGACTACAGCTTGACATCTTCTAAGAATAGCTTGTTCATGCAAATGCTTGGTTTTGAATTCAGAATATAACTTTGGTATTAGAGAATGTGGTGAGCAAAATGATCAAATACATCTGAACAGTGGAATTTCAGATATCACGCAGCAGCACAAAATTGAAAATATGGCAAAGGGATTGATTGGATTATATATAACAACTTGATATATAATCTTAAATTTCTGAAAATGTTGAAGAAGGTTTATAGTGAAAGAGAGACAAGGTAGGTGAGGTAATATATTTTATTTGACCAAATTCAGTTGGTGAAAGAGGCAGGTTTTTGAGTTTACACAGCGCTCTTCTTTGAGTCAGAAGTTGGTCCAGTACAAGATACCACCTTGTCCACCTTTTCTCTCTGATAGCCTGGGCCCAGCATGGCAATACTGCAAACTGCTATTGTGAAAGAAATGATAGTGACCATTTTAGCGAAAAGAAAATGAGTAAAAGTTTACTCCTCAGTGTAAAATAGCTAAATGCAGTTTAAAAACCTAATATTTATAAGATATCAAGACCGGCATTTGTTAAGGTACACTTGTTTCACCTGTCCAAGTATTGAAACAACTGGAGAAGTTGCTAGCATCAACTATTGAACTATAGAACTACAATTTTCTTCTTAATTTGTATACAAAAAAAAGTATTTAGCTGAAGGTGAAGTGTCTGTAGATAGGCAGCTTTATATAGGACCTTATATTTAATTTGTCTTTTGAGTAACTATGGTAATGTGAAAATTAGTCACCAGAACTGAGAAAAATGAGGTTTCAGTGTGATAGAAATTGGGATGAATTCCAGCATCCAAGTGGTTTCTCATGGCAAAAATATACCTAATGAAGTTGAGGGTTTTGAGAATGCTAGCAAAATCCACATTAATATTGCATCTAATGCTCTTTATGGACATGAAGAAGCAGCCATGGCCTGACTACTATGTATTCATAGTTTGCACTCAAATTTGCTTATTGTTGGGCTATTTACACTCACCTTTGTTTAAGTGGAATGCCTCAAAGAACAGAACTCCTTCCTGAGATATTTTCTTTGAAAACCCATTAGGCTGAACTAAAGGCCTGGCTTTTTTGACACAATATTTAAAATAACAGAATTATACTTTTCACTTTAAAAAAAGCCACTGTATTTATCCTTTCATACACATGAACAACAATAGACAAGAAATACAAAAAGAATACATATATAAATTCCCTCCTACTCTGTCCCTTCCTCTCCATTTAATATTATCTCCTTGGTAACGCATCCCCAGAATAATTTTTACAATATGCGTTAGTCACATTCAATTCAATATCTATCTGTTTAATATATTTGCATCTTCTCTGTAAAGTCCAGCTCCAAATACTAAATTATTTCTGCTATTTCTCTCTCTTTAAGTATGTTTTCCAATGGCCTACTTCTTGCTCGGTGATCCAAGAACACAAAAAATGAACTCCTGGCTCTACTGAAGTTTATGGCAAAACTCCCATTGATGTCAATGAAGCCAGGATTTTACCTCAAACCTCTTCCCCTTCTGCTTCCAATTCCAGTTATTTAATATTCAAGCTGTGTATATGCTTCAGTTTGATAATATCTGATGGAGAGCTTTACATCCGAGTTTGATAAAAAAACTGGTGTGTGGAAAACCAGGCCTAAAGTCCTTTCTAGGTTCAGGCATAACAATATTGTACAATCTTGCATGGAGGCTGGCATTTTTTTTTTCATCAGTATTGTATTAAACTAATTTGTGAAACAGCCTACTGATTTTCCTTTACATGTGTTATAATGCGTTTGAGTGAGTATAGCCTGGGGTCCTTTGGGTTCTGGCTGGTCAGGATAATCTGCTGGTGGACCATGAGACATTTTGCTGATGCTGATCATTCGCAGGTACAGTCCCCTGCAGCCATTAGTGGCCAAAGTTTGCCATTCCTGGTTAGAGGGAGCTGCGGAAAGCAGGGGCCAGCACATCCCTGCATCTCGTGGTGGATAATAATGGAAAACTGGGGACATTTACTTTATTTATAAAACATGTAATTTTTTTCTAACATTAGGGTATTTATTATAAAAACCGTTTTATACATCAGTTGTCTCCTTCTTTGGGATGGGGAACTATTTACCTTTCTGCATTCCTAAATGGAAGTTGACATACTTTCTTGGAATTCCTTTCACTTGTCTGATGGAAACATTATTCCCTTCAATTCCATTCTCATACTGTAATTGTTTTATAGAGTTGAAACTTCTTTCTGCTTTACTCATTAACAATGTATTTAGTTGGCAGATTCAGTAAATAATTTGAAATAGAATTGTATTAAAAATCAGGTTTTTTATGATGGGATCCCAGTTTTTTAATCTTCTATTCCTCTTGTCATATCTCCCTCTCCACCCCTCCTTCCCCAATTAGGAGGTTCAGTCAATAGAGTGATCTTTTATCACTGCTTTATTTGTCATCTTTGGAAAATGTTGTTATATGTGTACAGTTTAGTTTCATACAACCTCACTGTGAGATAGGTCAGCATTATTATTATCCCGGTGTTACGGGTGGGATAAAGGTTAAAGTTAAGATGTTATATGTTTTCAAGGTTATATAGGAAATCTCTGGTGGAGTCAGGAATAAAATACAGATCTCCTGACTCATATTGTCCTGTGCTTTAATTCCCAAAGCAATACTTTAAACAGAAAAAAACGTGCTTTTTTAAAAAGTTGAGATTTTTTTTAGAAATATTTTTTCATAGCTTTTTACCTTTAGGAGAGAATGGAAGTTTTTCTGTAGTGCCCTTCATATTGCACCTCTTATAAATGGCTTTGCCTAAAGATAAGTCGGAGTAGATAGTGACTTTGCAGTCAAGCATAAAGGAAGTTGTGCATGCAGGCATTCTGTTGCTAACGCATTAGCACCTACTCTATAAAGCAAAGGAAATTTTGGCTAGCTCAAGGGGATTATCCTCTGCTTCCTTGAAAAAGTCCTCTAGGATCTGCAACTTCCATCTGGAGATGGGCAAAAGGAAACAAGAGTTCACATCTTATCCAAATGATATACTATAAAGTCTTGTTTTAACTAGAAATTAACACTGCTTCTTACCTTTTCCCCACACTCCCCAATTAGGAGGCTCAGTCAATAGAGTGATCTTTCATCACCCCAGTCTCAGATGGACATTCCCAATGTTTCTGCTGCTTGGGGGGAAGCACACATAATATAGGAGTGCTCCCATTGCCGCAACATTAAGGCCTGTCCCAGGAAAACAAGGAGCTTTAAACTAAAACGAACTCTTATAAAGAAATCTCTACATTTGGCTTCCAACACAGGACTGCAAACCCTTCCTGGTTACCAGTCCTCCCCCCCCCCCTTCCCGTCCCCCCGCCCCTTGGCTTCTGGCAGACTTTCCTCATTGACCTTGCATGGAAGGGATCTGTCACCCAAAAATGGTGTAAGGAGAAAATTACTCCCTCTCCTCCAAAGGGAACCTTGGAGAGAAAAAAAAAAAGCATTTTCAGATTTTCCACATCACTGGTATCCACT
Source organism: Pelodiscus sinensis (assembly GCF_052426305.1). Classification (NCBI taxonomy): domain Eukaryota; kingdom Metazoa; phylum Chordata; order Testudines; family Trionychidae; genus Pelodiscus; species Pelodiscus sinensis. The sequence goes on from NC_143052.1 coordinate 111,308,210, forward strand.
GCAGCATGGCTAGGTACCTACCGGTCAGGAGGATCTTTAAGTACTGCTAAAACCAAATACCCTAAGTGGGCAGACTCACAGAAGGACAGCAGAGACAAGACTTAGTTAACTGCCATTGACCGCACAAGTCTGGGAGGGCGAATATGTGCCCCAACTGAACATTGCTGTTGAAATTCTCCAACTAGAGGCACAAGTGTGTGAAATCATCTGAAATGGAGCACCCCCAGGGGGAGACATTTCTAAGAACCACAGTTATTGCACAAGATGAGTAACATGTTCTTTCCTCAACCGTCATGCCAACTGAAACCGGGCTACAATCTACTCCCCTAGTAAGTCTTCAGTAAAGTTTGTGTTCACAGTTGTAAATGTATTTCAGTAAGAATGGATATAAACTGTGTTACGACTGTGTTTGAAGAATGGCTTACACAGTTACTAGGTCTGGTATATTTAGGCTATATTTAGCATAGAGACATACCAGCTATGTTACAAGTTTACTTGTGCCAAACTTTTCTCTTCCTAACAGAGTTACCAAGTCTACTGCCCCTTTCCTTTGCCTTGAGTTACAGTGACAGACTGTCAGCATTATGTATGAGCCTAGCTCCCACAGGGTTTTGATCTTGTATTGTGTGTAACAACAGGATAAATGAATAATTCTTAGTACTTAAATGCAGATCTTCAAATGCTTTACACAACTGAGTAAATAGCAATACCCCACATTCACAAATAGGGAAAGTGAAGCGCTACAAGATGAAATGTCCTTGCCTAGAGTCATATGGAACATCAGTGTCTGGGAACCAAAGTTGGCTGATGCCCAGTCTAGCAGGATTTGTCTTTTTTAAAGTATCCTAATGATCATACTATTTTTTTTTCTTGGTGTTACTTATAATTACCCCCTTGAAAGCTCAAAACCAAATTACATTTTTTTATTGAACACCTACATACAGATTTTTTTTGTAGGGTTACTTATGGTGACTGCTTGAAATTTTGTTATCTAACTTAATATAAGTATATAATAATGTATATGCAGGATCTCCTCCCCCCCCCATCCCAGGCCTCAACTCACCTTGTCTCTTCCTGTCCCTGCTCCACCCCACACTACCCCACTTGACCCTTTCCTCAACTCCACTCCTGCTCTGCCCCTCAATACCCCATTGTACCTCTTCCCCAAAGGCCCCTCCCTGAAGTGATGCCTCCTAAGGGATTACCAGGAGGGGCCTGGCACAGGGTAGCAGCAGGGGTCAGTCTCCGCCCCCCCCCCCCGCCAACACACACACGCACACACTATGGCAGTGGGAACCACAGGAAGCAAATAGCTGCTCCACCAATAGCTGTGCTTTCTGTCACCATGGTGAGTACGTAGGGGAGGGCCTTGACCCTTTCTGTTGCCTCACACCAGATCACCCTTGAAGTAATCCCCCAGACTGCTCTGGGCCCCACAGTTAACATGAGGGACCATCCCATACATAGGACAGTTGAGGCAGCTACTGCAGTGGCCCCCAAAGCACAGGACCTGGGGCGGCCATCCCAAACCATCCTATAGATAGGACCGCTCTAGTTGGAGGGACAGCCCCACCTTCTCATTCTTTCCCACCTCCCACACCCACATGCACACACGCACTATAATTAATAATTACTTGAAGTTTGCAGATGTGATATTTGCCAATCCGGACAAGTAAACTTTTTATAACAGAAAAAGGAAACCAAGGAAACAAGTCATAAAAGTGGTTCATTTAGAAGAAAGATTGTGCTTAAAATCAAGGCCTGGGAAAATCAGGAGGTCAGAGTTCTTTCTATGCAAGGCACTTCCTTTGTGTCTCTGGGCTAGCCACTTGGGTCAACATTTTCAAAAGTGGCCAGAAATTTTGAGTACCTCCATTGCTGTGTTCTCAGCTCGAGATATGTATGTGTACCACAAGTTGGGCATCCATGTGTGTGACCATTCACATTGATTTTGGCTTTAGCTTACTTGTTGAATTATAGAATGGAGGTAAGACTTGACCTGTTATGAAGGTACATTATGAAGGTTAATATATTTATATTTGTAAAGTGCATTGGGGCCTTTGGGCATATGTTGCTTTAGAAGTGCAAAGAAGTAGAGGTAAAGATGTAAATACATTTCTGTTATATACAGGCCTTCTCTAACAATCCTTATAGTCATCTGGCCATAGTGTATCAGTTGTTCCGACCTGCACAAGTGGGTGAAGACAACTTGTATCATTTAATGAGATAATCCTCTGGAGATATCACTGGACTGGCTATGTTAAGAAAAGTTTGGCCTGAGTAAACTTGGAACACAGCTGGTTTGTCTCTTATGCAAAAAATAGTATTATGTTTCCATAATTTGGAAGAGGGTGTATGAATGTGTGCGTGCGTGTGTGTGTTTGTGTTAAAGGCAGCAATCAGCTTTGGTATATAAGAGCTTGTCTGCACAAACTGTTAGTTCATGGCAAGCTGGAGTGTGAATCTCTCCCACGCTAGCCAGCTGTAGACTAACTGTCCATGTGGACCTTGCTGACATGTGTTAATCATTGGTTAATGCTCTTTAGACCCCTTTGAAACAGACTTTTAAGCCATCTCAGAGTACTGGTTAGCAAAATAGTGGCTGTTTGCGCTGCATTTCAATCAGTGCAGCAACAATAGCACTGATGCTTTTCGGAAAATGAGGCATCCTGAAAACAAGCGACAGCTATTTTGGAGAGAGGTGAAGAAATCACTCAGGATCACTTAAAACTAGAGTTTCAGAGTGCCCTCCATGTTCAGTGCCAGGTAGCTGAATTGTTTGGTAAATATGCAGACAAAGGGATAGCCTTTGAAAGGCGAAGAGTTTTCTGTGGCTTAAAGGAAAATGAAGCCATTTAACATGCTTCAGTGAATACTCCCAAAGAATTGGCCCACAGAATATTCACAATGGCATGTTATATGGTCATTTTAAAAATTCATTAAAAAATTTTTTTTATTCCAGCAAAATTCCATTGAACTCCATAGGGTTTCACCTGAATAAACACATAGGAAGGATTTAGAATTTGGCTCAGAGTTAATAAAGACAACTTGCCAAAATATTCAAAAGTAGCCACTCATTTGGAATGTTTCAATTTTGAGTGCCCAATTAAGGACACTTAAGAAGTAGCCACGATTTAAAAAATAGTAGCCACTGTCTCTTTCTTTGGTCATTGAAGTGGACTTTTCACATGCTTAAGTGTTGAACCACATTCCCCAGATACTCTCCCCTGTTAGTTTTTCATACTGTGATACATGTGTAGTTAATGGGCAATTTTTGGTGACCTAGTGCTTTCCTTCTTTTTTACAGTGCTGCTCTTTTGTGTGAGTGACTATCTTCCATCACAACTGATATGCTGAGCTGCATGCATGGGGGTAGGGGGAGGAGGGAAAGAGGGGTAGAGAATTACTAAAGTGATTGGAAAAATGAAAATAGTTATGAGATGTCATAAGAACAGATTACTTGTGCTATATACCTTAGAGCAAAGATGAAAGATGGATATAGATATTTGAAGGAAAGTCACTAGGGCATCAGAAATCCATGCTTCACTGACAGTTAGGAATGCCAAAATTTTGGCAGAAAAGCTAAGAGAGAGACCCCAAATCTCAGCTGCATCAAAGCTCAGGAAAGAAAACATGAAATCTCAGCTCTCCCAATACTTAAGGCAGGACTTAAAATCTTGGCTACATCAATGCTTGCTAGGGGACCTGAAATCTCACTGCACACATGCTTAGTGTGGGGAGCCTGAACTCTTCAGTTCATTAACATTTGATGTGGGGGCCAATACCATCTGAGCTTTTCAGTTAATGAAAAAGAATAGTAATGGAAGGAGAGGTGTCAGAGGGCTGGAGACTGAAAAAATAAACTGATAATATAACCAAATCAAATACTGACTGTATTTGCAACTTTCTTTAGATTGACTGTAGCTTGTTTAGTTCAATTGTATACATTTCTATTGTCATTTACCAGAAGGGAAAAAAATACCCTGGCTGTCAGCGTAGTGAGCCACATTACTGACAAGGATCATGCATTTTAAGGTTGTTTTATCAACTGCGCTGGCTATGCATTACAAGAGATATATTAATCTTTCATGCGAGATAGAGATTGACAAATATAAAGTCATCAACATAAACAGTAAGCTGTCAGGAGAGGATATGTTTATGGAGGGGATTTATTACTATGACCTATTGCAAGGGTGTATTAGAGAGAGCAATGGCCAGGCTGCATAGGCAATTTATAGATTGTGATGGGTGGAGAGGAAGTCATTTCTCACTGCCAAAAACCTCCCTTCGCCTCAATTGGAGGAGGGCATAGGATCCAGCCCAGCCCAGCCCAGCCCAGCAGGGAGTGGCTCTGTCCCGGAATGGTGTGTAGGGCTAGTGCAATCATGGGGTTTGCTGATCAAATACACCTTTCTTGTAAAGCTTGCAACTGAAAACGTAAGCTGTCCACATATTTAACAGAAATCCCTGTCATGGGTGAAGAAATGTGTGGCATCACTGCCTGCCCTCTCTTAGAATAAATTGCCCCTAGTTTCAGGGGGCCTCCCTCGTGTTGGGAGGTGTCGGTTATGCTCCTCTGTGTCAGCATTAGTGAATCTGATTCTAAAAATTGTGATCCACCAACATTGCACAATTAAGAGACTTTCAATCCATACTTTGTAACGTTGTGTATAGTATCATGTGACATCTTCTTAAGCCTGCATAGAGTCCTCCAGCGTTATTTGCTGGGCTTACTTCCAGAACCTAGAGCAGTTGTTTAAAGCAGATATCAAGCAGTGTATGTTACACTACAGATCTGATTTATCTTAAAATTGTTATAATCCAGCAGAGAATATCCTGGATTCAGGCTACATGAGAGACAAACTGAACTAGATCTTTAGTTGAGGGATTGAGCCCATAAAGAGATTTAAAAGCAGTAAACATTGTTCTCCTAAGTGTGTGTGTGTGTGTGTGTGTGTGTGTGTGTGTGTGTGTGTGTGTGTGTGTGTGTGTGTGTGTGTGTGTGTGTGTGTGTGTGTGTGTTTCAAATACATATTAACCTGGTCCTGAGATACGCATGTAAGTGACAAGGGTATGCCAGGGGTCATGAGAGATGAGTTTACATGGCTAGTAGAGGATTATAAATTGAATGAGAGACAAGTGAAAGGGCTTGCCCAGATGCTGGGCAGGATTTACAGAGAGCTAACGAGAGAATCTGACAGACTCATTAAGCAATATTTACAGAGAGGACTTGTTGGTAAAGAAACTGGGTCAAGCAATGTATAGTGCTGACAATGAGAACAGGACATTGTGCTACCTTCCAAGATCCCAGAACTATTCTGGAATGAATTCACAGAGGTATCATTTATAAGAGCAGGAAGTTTAAAATATCTTTTATGCAGTTTGGCTGCTGCCGTATTGAGGAATCCCATCACTCTGACCCTGTTAGTATAAAGTGGGCATTGACACAGTACACAGGAAAATATCTAATGAAGAGCAATCACAATACAATAATGAATCATTAAAGGACATTGCTTCTGAAAATGGAGTAAGAAAATTAAACATCTTGGCTGTGTCTACACTGCACCCCTTTTCCGGAAAAGGGATGCAGATTAGACACTTCGGAATTTCAAATCCATTAAATCCCCCGCGGCATTTCCATTTACATAGCTGCCGCTTTTTTCCGGCTTAGGGATAAGCCAGAGAAAAGCACCAGTCTAGATGCGATTCTCCGGAAAATAAGCCCTTTTCCGGAGGATTTCTTATTCCTACTTGAAGTCCTCCGGAAAAGGGCTTATTTTCCGGAGAATCGCATCTAGACTGGCGCTTTTCTCCGGCTTATCCCCAAGCCGGAGAAAAGCGGCAGCCATGTAAATGCAAATGCCGCGGGGGATATTTAAATCCCCCACGGATTTGCAATTCCAAAGTGTCTAATCTGCATCCCTTTTCCGGAAAAGGGGTGCAGTGTAGACACAGCCGTACTGTAAACTTTGGAGAATAGGAACCAAACTAGTCTGAAAAAATATGAATATAAAGGAGGGTGAGAATCTGAGATAAGTGTGAAACAAATGGGAAACTCATGAAACGAAAACAGCTAAAAATATGCGACCAGGGAACATGTTTATTCCACTATGCTCTCAATGTATCCTGTTCCACAATGGGGGTTGAACAAAATAACTCATGAAAAATCCCATTATCACCCACTCCAAATTTGTTTGAGTACTTGAGTTAGATACGGAGACAGCTAGTCAATAAATAGTGCTCAGATTAACTAGCAATCCCTATATACTCAAAGAATTGACATGATAGTAAAGGCTGTTATAGATCATGCTGACAAAAATCAGAATGGTAGACCAAGCAGAGCCACATTGGTCTGTGTATCATAAGAAATACAGGTAAATAGGAAAATACTGATCAGGGAAGAAATATGACTCCCAAGCTTATATTACTATGAGGTAGGCTAGTACTGGTGTAAATGATTCAGTAGATGACACCATTACCTTTGAATCACTAATAAACCTGTGTCTCAGCATCAGGGCCGGCCTTAGGCCGATTTGTCCAATTCCCCTGAATCGGGCCCCGTACCTAAAGGGGCCCCACGCCCTGAACCCGGAAGCGTGCCAGGTGCACCGCAGGAGGTGAGAGTTGAACACAGCATTTCCCTGTGCTGCAGGGGTGGGGGAGGGGGGGCGTAAGCTACCTCCGGGGCTTGGCCGGGGAGGTAGCTGGGGATTGTTTGTGTGCTGTGATGTTTTTTGTTTTTGTTTTTGTTTTTGCTCAACCAAAAACATTTCTGGGCTCCCTCCCCATTGAAAAATTGCTGCGGGGCCCCATCAAAATTGTTCAAATTGGGTCCCGCACTTCCTAAAGCTGGCCCTGCTCAGCATGAAGTTGGGGATTACTATGGTGTTTGAGATACTGAGGTGTAAAACTGAGATCCTGATCATTAAAGATTCCATGAAATATTTAGTTAAAGTAGGAGTGTTAGGCCCTCTATATATTGCTTACATTCTAATCCAGCAAAAAATCGTTCTGTCTACCTTTAATCAGTCTACCTGACATTTCAGCAGGATCCAGCAGCTGTGGCTTGCAAGGAATCAACCAGTTGGGAAGGCATGCAGTGTGCGTGTGAGCATGATTGAGTCTGGGATCTGTGACCTGTACTGGCTATCTTTGGTTTCTAGATTGGTTTTTTTTTAAGGGGCTTTAGAGCCAATCCTGGCAATTACAGGATGGCAAATTCAATGTCAGTACCAGGCAAATTGGTTGAAACTATGATAAAAAACAGAATTATCAGATCCACAGACGAACACTGTATTTTGGGAGAGAATCAATATGGCTTTTATAAAGAGAAATAACTTCTTACCAATCTATTAGAATTCTTTGAGAATGTCAGTGAATGCATAGACGATGATCCACTGAAAATAGTATACTCAGACTTTCGAAAATCCTTTGATAAAGTTCCTCACAAAAAGCTCTTATGCAATCTACAGAGCCATGGGATATAAGGAAAGTTCCCGTAGGGATCAGTAACTGATTAAAAAGTTAGGGCTACGTCTACACTGCAGCGCTATTTTGGGATATTGGAGGTATCCTGAAACAGCTATTCCGCATCTTAACAGCAAACCCGTTATCTTGAAATATAATGGGCTCACTATTCCTATGTCTCTGTAAACCTCATTCCACGAGGAGTAAGGGACATTTCGGAATAGCAGGTTATTTCAGAATTTGGCTCTGTGTAGACAATGCCAAATTATACAATAAACTATTTTGAAATTGACTCAAAATAGGCGACACAATTTGCATAGCTCAAATTGTGTCGCTTATTTCAAGTTACGGGTGCAGTGCAGACTCATCCTAGGAAACAAAGAGTAGGAATAAATGGTTAGGAGTAAACAAATCTCATAGCAAAGAGAGGTAAAGAGCTGGGTCCCCCAGAGATCTGCTCTGGGACCAATGCTCTTCAGTATATTTATAAATGATCAGAATATGTAGCTAAGGTTGCAAATGATCCAAAATAGATCCCAAAATTCCAAACAGATTGCAAAGCAGTACAAAAGGATTCAGAAAACTGAATGACCAGACTACACAATAGCAGATGAAATGCAGTGTTGATAAATATAAGATAATGTGTGTTGTAAAACATAATCCCAACTGTACATTACAAAATGATGAGGTCTACATTAGCTGTTACCATATCAAGAAAGAGATCTTGGGGTCACTGTGGATATTTCTCTGAAAACATCAGCACGATGTGCCACCGACATCAACAATGCTAACAGAATGTTAGGCACTATTAGGAAAGGTAATAGTGAGAGAAGAAGTAAGAAAATATCATAATACCAGTATACAAATCCAAGTCCCCGCCCCCCATATTGTATATTGTTTGCAGTTTTGGTCATCTCATCTCAAAAAAGGTGTATTAAAACTGCAAAAGGTGTAGAGAAAAACAACAAAAATGATTAGAGGTATGGAACAGTTTTCATATGAGGAAAGTTTTAAAAGATTGGGACTTTTCAGCATAGACAAGAGATGACTAATGGGAGATCTAGTACAAGTCTATAAAATCATGAATGGTGTAGAGAAAACGAATAAGGAACTATTATTTACTCCTTCTCATAGCACACAAATTAGGATCGGCTGATAAAATTAATAGGCAATACTTTTAAACAAACGGAAGAAGGTACTTCTCATAGTCAACCTATGGATCTTATTGCTACTGGATTTTGTGAAGGCCAAAATTATAACTGGGTTAAAAAATCAGATGAATTCATGGCAGATAGGACCATCAATGGCTATTAGCCAAGATGATCATGGACACAACCCTAACTGCTGGGTGTCTCTAAACCTTTGATTGCCAGAAGCTGGGACTGGAAAACAGGAAATAGATCACTTGAAAATTCCCTGCTCTGTTCATTTCCTCTGAAACATCTGATTTCTGGCCACTATTCACTCTTAACCTCAGTCCAATGTATATATTTTCAACAGATAAGACAACACCTCCTCTCTTTTTCCATGCCTGTCCTTCCTGAGTAAGCTGTACCCTTCTATTCATTATTCCAGCGCTGCTTATTATCCCACTGTGATGCCATCTGTGTCATAGTTGTGTTTATTTACTAGCATTTCAAGTTCTTCCATCTTATGCCCCATACTTCTTGCAATAATATATAGACATCTAAGATACTGATTTGATCTGAGTTCCCGTATATGTCTATAATTATAATATACACAGACTTTCTCTCCCTAAGCCTTGAAAGAAAGTTTTTTCTTAGTGACAAGAGACCTGATTCTTTTCTTTCTTACCAAATCAGGAGCAACTCCATAAAACTCATTTAAATGTACATGTATTTCCCTACATGTACTTTTCATACTTCTCCATGCCCACTAAAAAGCTACTAAGTGTTCAGGAAAGTGATATGTTTTATTAATTTTGCCATGTGTCTGTCTTTTCTTAAAAGTCACATGACTGATTATGTGACTTAAGGACAGAGCCACAGAAAAGGAAAGGCCAAGGTTTTTGATCCAAGAAGACATGACAATGAGAGCCTGATTCTACTCTTCTTTTCAGTGAAATTACTCCTGATTTACACTTGTGTAACTGAGATTAGCCTGTTCTGTATAGTTTGAATAGGTGTGTCTGTAGTGCATTGCTTTAATATTTGTGTATGGTATTTTAAAGTAATACAAGCCCACAATCTACACATCTTTGTGCTTGTTGAGAAAATCCAGCATTTGTTTCATTATTTCAATGGAAATAATTCAATACAAATGGCAGACCTAGGAGAACCAGGGAAAACCCATAGCTTAAATCTGGGCTTTCTGCTCCCAGGCCATAGAGCTTTAAAACACAGTGACGGGAGTGCACTCCGCTCCCATAGGATGCCTGGAGCTCTGTGCAGTCACCTCCCAGGTTGGCAGTGTTTCATGTAAGCAGTGCATCCAGCCAGGCCCACCAGTGGAGGGGGGCGGAGGCAATTGCCCCAGGACCTGATGATTCTAAAGGACCCAGGCCTCCCAGCTGCCATTGTTGTTCTGGCAGCTGCAGCGGTGCCCAGAGTCCCAGCCTTTTAGAATTGCCACAGGAGCCGGCAGGGTGGTGACGCTGTATTGTCCAGCCCAAGTCCCTGCCCCTTCTACCCAAGGCCCTACCCCTTCCAGGAGTGTGGTGCCAACCTTCACCCTCCTGCCCACACCAAACACACACATCTCCCAGGGGTTCGGCAATCCTGTTGGCTCCCCAGCTTGAGTACTAATAAGAATGTGGAGCACTGTGGACACAGCATGGAAATCTCCTGGAAGGTGCTGAAGATGGGGCTCCTTGGGAAAACAGCACATTCAGTTCTTCAGCCAGCAAGTTCTGGAATGTTTATGGAGGCACAAAGTCATCTCATGCACTAGTAGGTAGAATAGCCAATGCTAGGTCTGGAAGGCAGCATGGTGCACTACCAGAGTGGCAGGGACACAGAACAAGACTCAGTCATCTTCTGTAGAAGAAAGGGGTGGAATGCCAAACACTTTCCTTCTGTTCCCATTCTCTGGTATCCAGCTTCCTTTATTCTGGTGGATGGGTTGGCCTGTCTTAATGCTTTTGAGGAGGAGGAGGAGAATAAATAAGACAGGGAAAGAGATCATACCAGACAAACCTCAGAGACATTCCTCCCCACTCCGCCAAATTAAAAAATAAATAGATTTCCTTTTGAAAAAAGCAGGCGTAAATATTGTTGTTTTAAATAAGGAGCATTATAAAAACTTCCCAAACCCCAACTCCAGTTCATGCTAAAGTACAAAGTTTTCTCTGCCTTCTTTTATTGGGTTTATAAGAAATTCATAGCACCTATTCTCCGGCATCAAGCTGTTTCCCCCCCACCTGATTCTTCAGGGTTAGTGAAGAGTGATGGCTGATTTTAAAAAAAAAATCAGCTTCCTTTTCCTCCTGCCCAACCAGAGAAATCATACTTTACCAAACAACAAACAAACAGTCCTGTCTCTGTCCCTAGTAGATTCCAGATGTTGGCACTGGAGACCAGAGGAATGTTACAGCCCCCAAGCCTTCTAATAATTTTAACTGTCCTCTGGGTTGCACATGTTTGACGTGAAGGTAATTTGGATTGTAAACACTGCCAGGCATGTAGTGGAATTAATTAGAGCCACCCTGTATTCTCCAAGGCTTTTAAGCCTGCAATTAACTGTTTACATTAACACCAAACCAGACAAATCAACTGGTATATGTATAAACACAGTTTAATCACTTTCTTCCTCTACCTGTAAGGGGATGGAAACTGCTGATGATCTGAAGCAGACCAGCTGTTTTCAATGTTGAGTCATGGCAGCCACATTTTATAATTTCTGGGCTTCCAAAATAAGTACTTTCTGACTACTTTATTATCATGGTTTTTGAGACGTGTAGCATGGAAATGTGAAATGCCGAAATGTCTGTCTGCTAGTATAAATCAAGATATGTTAGACTTAAGTCTGCAAGTTTGTATTAAAATGCATTAAGAGTAGGGTGACCATATTTCCCAGTGCTGAATATGGGACATCTGGTAAAACTACTCATATTCAAGTGAGTGCAATGTCAATCAATCAGAACTCTGCAGCACAAATGCTCAAATTAACATCAAGTTGATTGAGCCTCTGTTCAAAATAGATACTGCATTGTTGGATTCTTTTTATTTATCTTCTTATCTTTAAAGCTTTAGGGTTCACATGGGTAAGGTTGCTATACACACACTCCCATATACCTCTCTCACATCTGGGGTGACTGACTTGTCTCTCCCTGCCTGGTGCTCTCTGCTCTTGCTGCCCGGGTGGGCCTCTAGGATGGACCCACTTCGCCTAGTACCTGGTGCCAAGTCTTCCTGAAGCAACATTGAGTGGGGGCACACAGGGTCACAGCCCCCCCCCCACCAACCAGATTTCTGCCAAGGCTCACACCACAATGTGGCCAGCTGCAGCCTTTCAGTGCTGTGTGGAAGGAAAGGAACAGGAGGTGCTTCCAGCTGCTGAGGAGTGGGGAGAAAGAGAGATGACTGACCCAAGTTTGGTCTCCATTTTTTTTTCTCAACAACTTTTGTCCCGTTTTTTTTTTTTTTTTTTTTTTCTCAGCCAATTTTTTTCCCCCACCATGTTTGGGATTTTTTGTTAAAGTATCTGTCAACCCTATGAGCAACTAAAACTCCAAATCCATACTCTGTCAGTTAATGACCTTGAGGCAACCTCTCCAATAGCATGTGGTCCCATTATATGAAAAAAGATTGAAGCTTTTCAACTTAAAGGCACTGTTTAAGATATCTGCATTACCACAGCAATCAGATGAGCTGATTGATTAAACGCTTCCATTCTGTGAAGGATAAGGTTGCCAGGTGACCAGTTTTTGTCTGGACAGTCCAGTAATTGCATCTTCTGTCCAGTAAAAAAACAGAAAATTCCGGATATGTAAAATGTCTGGTATTTTCTGTTTTTCTCAGATGGAAGGCTGGCAGGGACATTTTTTCCCCTTCCAGGTGTGGAATTTTTTGTGAAGGTATCTGGTGAAGGATGGGCATAGGTTTCTTGTCTATTAAACACTATCTCCTCCCCCAGCTGTTCATTGGTCACTGGCTTGAGCAGCAATTCATACAGGAGCTCATAAAGTTATACGATATCTCTGAAATGCACTGTTTGTTTGGGTTTTTTTGTTCTTGGTCTTCTCTGACAGTTTCTTAAATGTAGCTAAGGGTAATGCTCTGGAGGATGAATATATGAGGCAATCAAAGGGTTTTTGTGGATGATTAAACAAGAGCTGAGAGTCCAATGTCAAGGACATTATTTCTATTATGACAAAACAGCTGAAGTATTAAAGAAGTAAGGAAAAGATCCTTTTCTTGCCTTGCGAGCTGGTAAGTTCTGTGCTGCTGTGTTTACAGACTTTCCATTTGACGGGATTGATCTTGCCATTCTGATTGATTAACGTGTTCCCTATCCAGCAAGAAGGGAATGATTTTGTCCCAGGAACTAGGTGTTACATAATGGAGTTCAACCTGCAGGGTAGAAAATCTTTTGCTGCACAAAAGCATTAGGACTGATGGACCCAATCATGTAAGCTGCTAAGTATCCCAAGAGAGGCAAAGAGCTCAATTATTGGGACCCAAGGGCTGCATCCCACTCAACTGAGGCTGATTGAGGTAAATCAGAATCTTTCTATTAGCTTCAATGAGAGCTGGAGCAGGCCCTAAGCAAATAACTTAACAGGGGAGTAATTTAAAAAAATGAATAACTGTCTGAGCACTGGGCTAAAGAAGTGAAAAGTTACATTTGTAAAAGAGGAGTGCGTTGTTTCGGGGGGGGGGGGGGGAGGATTTACCTGTTTTATGGCTGCCTGGAATTCTTCTTTTCTAGTTTAACAATGTCTGGCAAGAGCTCCAGTGAAGGAAAGGTCCTGCTCTTTTTCTCCTGGCTGACATCATGTCATCTCTCTGAAAAAAGGAATATTGTAGCTTTAGTCCTTGTCACAAGAGGGTTTTTATTTCATTCTAATAACACCAATCTCTCACAAATAGTTCCCTTACTTTGGAGGCAGTGGAATTTTTTTTAAGGAATTGAGTTTGAGTAGTGGACGAAATATTCATGTAGCAATTCTAGGAGAGTGGAAAGTTTTTAAAGGGAGGATCATGTTTGGAATAAAAATGCTGGGTGTTTTGGGGGAAGGCTATATGAAAATTGATATTTTTATCTAGAAATTGATCATTTTCCCAAGGAGTTAAAATAAAATACACATTGTAAGCAATTAGTGTTGCTGCATATGTACAGGTTTTCCCTGTATCTAGTATATCCATATACTGTACCTGTAATACCACAGCAATGCTAATTATTTACAAACAGGAACTATTTTTAATAGCAGCCACTATACATACATATATCTATGTGGAGAAATACTTTAAAATCTTCTTCTGTAGCAGTATGGGACAAGGGTATTTACCATGGAAAGCAAAACTCGTGAATCAATGTGTGGGTGAGATTACACAGAAATTAATTTTCCTCCTTCCCAATTTAAACATAACTAGTCCTTTGCCAATATAAGATACATTGAAAGCACTGAGGAATTGATCACATGTAAACCTCCAGTGGCAAAACTGGGTAGGGAGAGGGAAAAATTCTGTTCAAAATTAATAAATAAAAAACCATATTCTTCACTAACATTTTAACTTCAGAATTTCAAACCACTTTACAATCATTAAATAAGAGAATCTGCCAAACTATGGGAGGTCAGTATTGTCTAGCAGCATTACCAACACTTCCACTGCTTACTGGGCAAAAGGGAAGAATGAAGAGGGATTTTGATAGCAGCCTTCAATTCTCTGAAGGGGGATTCCAAGAGGATAGAGCCAGGCTGTTCTCAGTGATAGCAGATGATAGAACAAGAAGCAATGTTTTCAAGTTGCAGTCGGGGAGATCTAGGTTAGATGTTAGGAAAACTTATTTCACTAGGAACTGATTGCCTAGAGAGGTGGTGGAATCTCTTGAGAAAGCCCTGGCAGGAATGATTTAGTTGGAGTTGGTCCTGCTGTGAGCAGGGGAGGATTGGACTAGATGACCTTCTGAGGTCTCTTCCAATCCTAAACTTCTGTGATTCTTTGGCCATGTCTACACTACAGGGTTTTATCAGAAAAAAGGTACACAAAATGCGCTCTGCAATTTACATACCTTTTTCCGATATTTTTTTCGGAAGAGGCTTTTCCGAAATTTGGCCGAGCATAGATGGGCCAAATTTTAGAAAAAACCCTCTTTTGGAAAAGCCCTTCTTCCTTGTGGGAGGAGGAAGACAAGGCTTCTGGAAGAGCTGCTCTTCCGCAAAAGAAAGCGGAAGAGCAGATGTGTTCCCTGGAAGCACTGTAGTCTAGACATAGACTATGATTTCCAGTTGAAATTGTAATACAAATGTTGATAGTCTCTAATCAGGTGGATTGGAATTGAAACTCTATTAATACAATGAAATCTGTGAGATCTTTTTAAGAACAGGAATGTAGCTTGACATCTAATCTGAAAGACATCTCTTCCAGCAGAAGTGTCAATTGTTCAGAGAACTCAGAGAAAGGAGTATCCACTCCTAAATCTCTAGCACTTCTTTATGCAGTAAGTAGGTTCCCTGGAGGTCTTACATTAAAAGCCTTGGTGTAATATCTTATCTATCTACAACCACAGCCAAGATCTGGTGTTATAACGTGTCTCACATAGTTCCTTGAAAATACAGAGGAGTTGACAAAGGCAGTGTTCAAATGTTTGCCTAGGCTTTCTACACTCAGATTAGGAGTCATTCCGACTCATTCTGTAGCTTACATTTGGTCATACTATCACCACCCTTTGCCACCAGTTCTCATTCAGTTTAAAACATGCCAGTGTTTTTGTTCATGATTAGAGCCTGGGGTTTGTGTTTCTAAAGAAACCAAGTTCTTCATAATCATTGGCATGTCTGGCAATTTCTTCATAGTCTTCCATAGTGATGTTTCTGTTAAGGGATTTTCAGAGGCAGTTCTTCCTGGACTTTCTACTTAGAATCATAGAATACTAGGACTGGAAGGGACCTCGAGAGGTCATCGAGTCCAGTCCCCTGCCCTCATGGCAGGACCAAATACTGTTTAGACAATCCCTGATAGACATTTATCTCACCTACTCTTAAATATTTCCACAGATGGGGATTCCACAACCTCCCTGGGCAATTTATTCCAGTGTTTGACCACCCTGACAGTTAGGAACTTTTTCCTAATGTCCAACCTAAACCTCCCTTGCTGCAGTTTAAGCCCATTGCTTCTTGTTCTACCCTCAGAGGCCAAGATGAACAAGTTTTCTCCCTCCACCTTATGACACCCTTTTAGATACCTGAAAACGGCTTTTAGATACCTGAAAACGGTCCCCCCTCAGTCTTTTCTTTTCTAAACTAAACAAACCCAACTCTCCCAACCTTCCTTCATAGGTCATGTTGCTCTTCTCTGGACCCTCTCCAATTTCTCCCACTTGTGGATGGTAGAATATGTCCATACATTGGAGGTCTTGAATCACGCACCTGTTTTTGTCTCTCCTTTTTACTGAAGACATCTCATATCAAGGAAATATAGCAGTAGTGGAGGAGTCAGTTTCAAAATCCCTGTAATGATTCTTTAGGATTGACTGAATTGAGAATTTATTCAGTTCAAAGGGATGAGCTGGTATGACCTTACTTAGTATGAGATATTGCAACATCACAGCACTAAGGAGGATATAATTGCAAGCAGGGCCAGCCCAAGGGTTTTTGGTGCCATAGGCGAGCTATGAGTTCAGCACCCCCCTTGCACGTTCAGTGTAGAAACAAATGAGAAGTCTAGAATGAAATTTTACCTTCATTTACTTGACATTCGAAATGAACAGTGTAAAAATAAATATCTATTGATTTTTCTCTGCTTTTCATTAATCCTAACACAATTATACTGTGTAGGGTAAACTGCCCAGTAGCTGACATTTTAAAGCTTTAACTGTTTTGAATTGTACATAGTATTTCTGGTCAGTGCTATACATAGTTGCATTTCAAGTTGCAAGTGTCCTCCTTCCAAAGGAACAATAAATACACAATCATAACCTTACAAGTACTCGTGATTTTCAAGTTCAACACAATACAAATTGTTCATGGGCATGGCATCTGTAAAATCACAGCTTGTAACACGGCAGAGCAACTGTTGCAGGTCACTAACCGGTCTTCACTAAGTGGCGAGCAATGCTGACAAGTAGCCAACACTGGGCTCCTGAGAGTGACTGGTCTGCCAGACTCCGCCCCCAGGCAGCAAACCAAGGCTGTGCTCTTTTAAAGCTATGCCGTGACATATTTTAACTGTATTTACATACACAGCCCTGCCATACAGCATGAAATGAATAATATAGCTCAATTTCTGACATGGCAATGATGTACTGTTTTACAAATACAGTATTTGACATTTTTCTTTGTAAGAGAAAACATATTAATATATTTTAAAATAGAGATAAAAATCACTTCCATCTAATTTGGTACCCCTTAAAGCCTGGTGCCCTAGGCAACCTCCTAGTTTGCCTGTATGGTTGGGCCTGCCATATGTAAACTGCTTAGCCATCTTAAGTGAGCTGAGGTGCTGCATTTACTACAGCAGAGACTGAAAGCTCCATTGTAATGCTTTGAGTTGTTGCAAGCACTGCAACACGGGCAATTTAATTTATTCATTCTTAGTGTTAATATAGTAACAATGCAAGCAGTGGGTGTTAGAAACAAAGCACGCATCAATTGACTCCCAAGTGGAATGGGACAGGAGTCAAACTGACCTGTGTGGGGGTAAATGAAACACATTTAAAGAACCGCACTGTGTCCATGTTGCTTGCAGACTTTACAATTTGATATTGTTGTTTTTGGAATTGATACCCATACAGTCAGAACTGGTTGCTTTAACTCTGTATAACATAATTATAGGGCTGACAGGCTGTGACAAGTTGGAAGAGACATTTATTCTTACAGCAGGCAGATGCTTAAATGATTTTGTATTGGAAAAAACTGCCTGTGAAATGTTATGTCTCTGTGTATATTACTAAACCCAGATTTGTAATGAAATCTAGCATCAAATATTTACGTAAAATAACATTATTTGCACATTAAAGTAATCTTTAAAGGAAAAAAAAGCAGACAAAATTACTAAGGGAGCTTTAAGAATGTTGCGTTAGTGACAGCACAGTGGTGTGTTTCTTCATTAGTTTTTGAAAATTGTTACCCAGCTGGTCCTTCACAGAGTGAAACATCTACAGTATCCATTGCTACATGAAAAATGTTTGTGTCCTGATGTATTATTAGCGCTGTAACCTATCCCAACTGAGGTCACTGTGTATTATTAAAACCCTCTCACATGACCAATTCGGGAAAAGCAGAAGCCTTTATGTAATAACAGTGAATCAATGATAAATAAAATACTTTCCCACAGTTGGTCACATCAGGAAATACCAAAATTGCACATGCTCAGTTGCACCTTCTTAGTCTTCTTTCCTTCCTGGTTTAAATTAATACACTTAAAAGAATCTCATCTGCCATTAACCGGATTTAGGCACCGAGGAGAGCACAGAGATTGTGAGGATGACTTCAGAAATTCAAGTCCAGGCCCACCAATGGGGGGACAGATGCCCCAGGGGCTGGTGACTCAAAAGCAGCTGCCAGCTGCTACTGCTACCTCAGGATCCTGAGGTACTGCTCTGGGTCCTTTAAATACTGCTCTGGATCCTTTAGATTGCCACTGGAGTGCCATGTGGTGTGCTCCAGGCAGTTCTCAGAGCTGCCTGAGAAATGGAGGGCCAGCACAGAGCGCTTTGGGTGGCACCGAGGGCTGCCTGCCCCAAACCTTGCTCCTTCTGACTGAGGCTCAACCACTCTTGGGAACATGTGGCTGCCCCTCCCACCTTGCCCAGGCATGTGGCACATCTGTCAGCCCCCCATTCAAGCCACAAAGCCAGCCATACCAAGCTGTGGCAGGGACTGACTTTATTTTAAAAATGTAATTAATTATTTTGAACATAAAGCAATTGACTCTAATCCCCAGAATGAGTCTGATGAATATAAATGTGATCTCAGCACAATCCCATGGCATTGTACATTCCTTGGATGGAAGGGTGCTGAATGAAGGTAAATCTCAATGGGACCTACTTTTTCTAGTTTGCATTCTCTGTGATTAAGAGACCTACACAGTGCCTGCTGATTCCTGCCCCAAGAGACCTGTAAATCCCAAACATTGGCTCTCTTTACAGCTTTGCTTTCCATAAGGTCTGTAAGAGTAATCTCTGCACTGCTGCCTAGCCATTAATCCGATCTAGTTACTGTAAACTGATTTCTCTTGGAGGAAAGGATTTCTCTGGTTCCTGTGGGACTGTTGAACTGGGACTTGGACAGATTGCTTTGTGGGGTTATGCAGGTATTACTAAGAGTATCATTTGGCAACTGCTATCTAGGTGTTTATATGGCCCCCATCACTCTAGCATCTGAATGCCTGTCAAATATTTAAAAGTAGAGAGAGATTATTATTGATATTTCTATTTCTTCTCTGATCATAGAAGAAATAGTTTGATTAATTTATCAGGTTTTTTTTTACATGCTTGTTTTTATATTTCTCTGTATAGAAATTTACTGAAAGCCCAGAAGGGAAAAAAAAATTTTTTGCATTTAGTTCTGAAATTAGCAAGATCCATGGTCATTTTAGAGTCTTAGCCCATGACTAAGCATTTTAGGTGCTACAGTAATACAAAGATCTCTCTCTCTCTCTTTCTCTGTGTGTATATTAAAAAATCCCTGCTGCATGACAGTATGATGTCATCAGGGGGTTGGTGAGGGTAGCACACATGGGGCGCAGCCTCCTAGTAATAATAATCATATTAGCTACTGTGAAAGTTCTGTCTCTTGTGTTTCTGACCATTGGTCAATGATTTCATGGTGCCATTGGAATGTAGTTGCTGTAGGAGGTCTGGTCACACACACACACACACACAGAGGCAATTTCTTAAATAGACAAAGCCAATTCCATGGAAGACTATGACTATTAGACAGAAAACTTGAACTGTACTTTGTATTTGGTGAGGAGTTAGGGGAAGGAAGAAAGCAGGGGGGAGATGAATGCATGATCTGTGTTTTTAAGTACATAGATTCTTGAGTTTTGTTCCAATGGGAGTTTTTTCAGGGTGTGTCATTTCATTACAATATATTAATTTTAATGGTCTAAGTCATGTGGATCCAATACACATCTGTGTCTGACAGAATCAGATCTAAGTCATCTAACCAGATATGCACATTAGTGATTTTTTCTGTCATGGCTATTTGGCTCTCCAATATCCATGAGGAGTCCCAACCAAACTAAACAGCCCCAAACCTACAAGTGACTTAATCTGAGTACAAATGCTGTACAATGGGGAAAGTTATAGAGGATTTAAGTTCTTAGAAATATTTCCTCTTCCAAACAATGTTACCTCAGTCTTGCATGGGTTGTTCAGCTGCAGCCAACTGCTTCTCAACTAGGCATTGAGAAAGTGAGAGAAGGTGCTATTGACGTTTGTTATAAAGGAAATTTAGTGCTTGGGTATTGGCTAACAGACTGCTGCCACTTCAGTTTTTGTTATCTTACCAGCTATTTTCCCAGTTTCATACAGCTACTGGATAATGTGTGTGAGATGACTGAGCCTTGAAGACTGCATTCTGCTAATGAGGTGTTTGGAATGAGAGGAACAGTAATGTAGGTATATTCTGGTCCAATTCTGTAAGAAAATATTGCTGATGATTAATGGTCTGGTTGCTCTATTTGCATTCAGGGAAAGGCAATCGAGTGCTGATCATCTAAGAGATATCAGTACTCTGCACCCTCCCCTGGCTCTCCCTTCCCCATTCAGGGTGTAAAAGAAGAAGCCTTTCAAAATACTTTCCCCACTGGATGATGTACGGATAATCATTTTTAGCGCTCTATAGAGTATTTCTTATCCAGGTAGCTCTCAAAGCTCTTATGGTGGGGAGGAGGAAATGAAAAACCTCCCATAGCCTTCATCCAGATATGAGTGATTAGAATCCCCTCTGCTCCATAACTGACCAGGAAAAGATGAGAGGAGCCCTCCTACCTCACTCCCACTGGGTAAGAGGAGTGGGTTGGAAGCCTCCACTGCTCTCCAGAATCCAGAGCAGAAGAGTCCCTCAAGTCACCCACAACAGAACCCCACTTCTTCCCATCAATCAGGAACGGTGCACTTTTTACATTTATCAGCATTTACTATACATTAATGGGTGGGTATAATAATGGGGGGCGGGGGAGCTCAGTCGCTGTGACCTCTGTCGCACTGTGCTCATTCTGGTTTCTATTTGGAGATCTGATGCCTCTAAAGGGATCTTCAAACTGGCTCATTAACATGTGTTTAGTTGGTGGCAACAGGCGATTACCCTGAAAATCGTGCAACCTGCAGTTTACTGTCTGTGGAATTAATTGATTTTACTAATAGAATGGGACTAGGGAGCTCAAATGGAGCTGCTGACTTTTTACCATGTTTAGTTATTAAAGTGAGCCGGTAGCATAAACTTAACCATTACTTATAGTGTGGGTGCTAGTCACTTTCAACCCTCGCACACTGTCATACTTACAAACATCCATGCAACAATGATATTTCACCTACCTCCCTAAGGATGCCGTTTCCTTGTTGCATATCTGGAGATAGACATACAGAGGGAAAATGCTGTGATAACTTCCCAGAGTGCATGCCATGTGAAAAGGATGTATTTGAATTAAAAAAAAATTGGATAACAATTGTCCAAAATAATTGTGCCGGGCTATTGAAATGTTCCCAGTTCTGATGGAAGCTGCATCTGAACCTCTTAATGTGCTAAGAAGCATTAGAAATATAAAAGGGCTCCAGCAGGTATTTAAAGCATTAAAAGGTCTGATTTTATAGCCCATCCTCACATATTTACTGTGCTTCATAACTCTAAATTAAAGGTGTGATAACCAAAGGAACAGCCATTTTTCACAGAAGCCAAGAGAAGGATGCTTGCCTTGGTTGAGCAAATGATGGTATTGTTTAGAACAACAAACTAAAAACTGATTTGTTCCATCTTCTTGAAAAAAGTAAGGAGAATGGACTGGAGAATTGGAAAAGAAGAGCAGGGAATGGGGAGAAGAGGTCGAAAATATATATATAAGACAAAAACCTTTTGTATGATTGCACAACTGAACACACAGCAGCGAGGAAATACAAAAGTTAAGGTTCCCAATTTAGCATTAACTTAGTGGTATTGCATATCCTAAAGAGCAGATAACATTTTCAGCTTTGTTACCAATAAACCAAAATATGATACATGCATATTAGGCAAATTACTCTTACTATGATTACCTTAACTTTTACTTTTACATTTCCTGAGTTTTGGGTGTATAGATTGAAACATTAACATTCAGTTATTATGGAGGGAGGAGAACAAAATATATATAAAATGACAACAAGAATATATCCCTCAAAAATACCCACAGCCATAAAGGCTCTAGTATTATGAAATTGTACAATTGACTTTTGGCAGCTTCGTAGGCTGTAAACAACAGTATAGTATACATACACGAGTAACCTATCTGTGCCCCTGCTGAGTATCAAAGTATGGGCAAATGGACGTTATTCCTGTTTTACCAATGTGTCCATGGGTGCAGGAACAATTTGGATAGTGGGGAGCAGATAGACATTTAACCAAACTGTAAAAACTCTGTATGCGATGGAAACCATTTGACGCAACATCCTGGTTCCAGTACCTCTGACTGTAGAAATGCAGAGGACACTCTGACTCTCGCACAGCTCCTTGGTACCATGGGAAGCAGTATATGTGGAGGATTAGCAAATCTCTAATCTACCCATTGCCCATTCTGGGGTGGGCTTGGAGCTGTTCTGGTTCCCAGTTAGTCTGTACAGGATAAACTTAAAAAACAAAAACTGGTCTGGTTTACCATATAGATGGTATCATGAGCTTTCGTGGGCACAGTGAGCTTCAGAGCTGTATGTTACACACAGGTGCCTGAGGGTTCAGGTGGTTGTGCAGGCAGCCAGAGATTGCTGTGATAAAGCAGAGTGCCAGTAAGTCAGGGCTGACTCTGTAAGTCAGGGCTGGGGAACCGCAGGCCTAGGGGCCACATGCGGCCCCCAGCTTGCCTGGATCTGGACCCCAAGGCTCAGGGCTCCCCCCACCCTAGCACTGGGGAGTCCCTGTTGGTGCTCCAGCTTCCCCACTGCTCCACCACAGAGCAGGAGCACACAAAATCTACTAGGCTGGACCCCCAGCCTCTAGTGTGGGAAGGGAACGTGGGGAGTCTCTTTCTCCTTCTAAGTCAGGGGTCATGTCAATGAAGGTTTTCGTTTTGGGGTTTTTTTGCTTCTCAATTGTGTGGCCCCCAACTGATTTTTCTGTGGGTCAGTGGCCCCCAACGCAAAAGAGGTTTTCCACCCATGCTGTAAGCAAAAGGTGAGGAAGGAGTAGATGAAGAGGCAGCACAGGAATACAGTACTTAGGAAACCCCCTTTTCGGAAAGTGAATCCAGAGGGAGCTAGCTGTTAAGTCAGCTCAATGCTATTATGTGCCACTGGAGCAGCAAAGAGAGGATTTGGAAATTGGGCCCACAATATCGGCTGTATCCACTGTGTACTTTAACAATCATTTTATATTTAGAAACTATTTTAAATAAAAAGTACCCAATGGCTGTTGCTCACAAAGGGATTTAACCACATATGATTATTTTTCGTTACCAATTTCTGTATATTTCATAAAGAGAGACAGAAAAAAAGTTTATATTTTTCTCTCTGGTGTAATTTGAAAATGGCTAGATTTAAAGCTCTCCCAAAGCAGTCACTTATGGGCTGAGACTAAATGCAGAAAATTTCAGCCTGCATGCACTTTTTCTTAAGAAGTTATGAGTTTGTGAAACTAGAGGATTAAAATGGAAGTTGTATATTAATCTTCACTATGGCTTTTGCTCCTGGCAAAAATATGCTGTTGTTAATTATGCTGTAGTAATAATAATACTATTTTTAGTGATTGCACTCCATTTTCTTGAACCATTAATCCAAGTTGGAAAAATTCCATGAGTTCAGGTCAGTACAGTAAACACATGTCCCTTAGTTCAGAGGCAAGTTTACAGTTCCTGTTCAGAACTATGAGTGGACACAGAGTGGATACATTCCTTGGTTGCCTTTCAGAATGTATAGGCTGCATCTTGAATAGGGACTTCTCAAAAATAAAGCCTCCATAAGAATTTAGATTCCCCAGCGAAAGGGAAAGCGTGGTTGACCAGTTTTAGAACATACCAACTTAAATCTCATTTTAATTTCAAAAGCTGGATTTTTAGTTTACAGATCTTTCCCTCAATGAGCAGTACACAAAATAATAAAGACTGTGACAGTAAGATAAAAATCCAAACTTTATCCAAGTCCAGGATTGATTCGTGCCTAGTTTGTGTATTTAAAAGTTTTGGATGAGAATACCATCTCATATCACCTCTGAACTTTGGGAAAGATTGCATTTGAATCTGAGTTTCACAATACAACCTCACCCTCTTGTTTGTGGCTTTAGCTGTACCACTCATATAGTAGTCTACAAACAGTGATGGAAACCAGATTTGTTTCAGTTTGTGTGACCTAAAATCACGGTCTTCTGGATGGAATTTTTTTTTATGAAACAGCTCAGTCAGTACCAGTGGTGCTGTGTCATTGATAACTGGCACTAGACATGCATATGCAACTTATGTACAAGGATAACATTTCTATTCAGGCAAGGGGCAAAATCCAAATACAAGAGGAATCTGTATTAATAAAATAGCTTTTTGTTTCCTTTGTCTGTGTGTGTAGCTAAAGAGAAAATACTCAGAAATCTCATTTTAATGTGAAAGTCTTTGCTCTCATTTAAAAAAGAAAGACAATTTCCAAAGGTGATAAGCAAAGTGACATATATTGAGGCAGGCTGGGTGGTTGTGTGTGTGTGTTTTTAAAAGACTAGATTCCCTGCCCCTCTTCCCAGAAGAAAGGCAGGCTGGGGTCAGGAAGGAATTTCACCATCTTTGCTGATCAAATTTGCAGGAATTTTTCACCTTGCTGGGTCAAACAGTTTCATACTGGTGTAACACATGCCTGCTTAATGTGGAGCTCTGTCCTGCTCTAGTTGCATCTAGTCCAGACAGAGACTGATGAGTCTGCTACAGCCTTGATTAGGAGCGATGTGGCTTTTAGCTCAAGCAGTAGAGGCTTATAAGCTAAGCTTTAGAGGTCTTAGGTTTGATCTGGCCTGCCAATCCCAGTGGTCTGTTGACAAGACACTGGCAAAGCAAAAATTGCTGACTTGTTTATATATTTACCAGTAGAACCCACTGGTGGGGGTCATTCTACTCCACTCCAAACTCCAGAACTGCAGGGAGAAGCTAACTGTTGTTTTCCTAGGTGATCAAGGAGAGAAAATTTCCAGTTTCCATAGCAACTTTGGGCTCAATTTGCAATTGTGATTCTGGGAACAGGACAGCCAAATCCCATAGAAATTAGCACTTAGGTCTACAAATGTCCATATTAGGCACTCCAGGAATAAGTGATATTTTTTTAACTGAACTGAACAGTGGTCAGGATTTCCTGGTGGGAAGTTCGTACCTCTGCATTTTGTATTATCAGCAAAGAAGTGATGTGAAAAACTGCTGAAGTTCTTCATCCGTGTTCATCCATGCACTGTTCACTTTTTTGAATGCACTGACAGCTCTGACTTTTGCTGTATTCTGAGGTCTGGAGGGGTTTAGTAGTATGGAGTTAATTGATCAGAGCGTGTCTATTATTTAAAAAGAAAAGTGTGGTATTTGCATGCCCATTTTATCTTCTGCTTTTGAAAATGGGGCTCTGTGTCTCTCAGTGACTCCAGGCTGGCTACTGTGGCACATAAATCTAATTTTTCAGTGTGGGCCTGAGCATAAAGTGTAGATTAGGATGCAAAATTGCCCAGGATTTTGGATGCTTGGATCCAGGGTTTTGCTTCAGGCCTATCTATCTTTATTTTAAATTTAATCTAAAGACTTATATTTTTTTTCTTGCTTTTACTAAGTGTGTCACATCCTTCCTTTCTAGACAGACCAATACATGTTGGTTGGAGCTATGGACAGGTACATTTGTCGAATCCACCATCAAAAAATCACTGATTATTCTAAATATATTGATGCATAAAATACCACAGGAGGAGCAGGGGGAGGGGAGAAAACAATAGAGATTCCTTAATACAGCTGCTGATTAAATGTACCTCTCTAGAGAAAAAATAATAATTTCCCAAGGAAGTTTGATGTCAAAACATGTTAAATGGAATGAGGGTATGTCTATACTACAGCGCTAATTTGAACTAACTTAGTTCGAATTAGTTAATTCGAACTAAGCTAATTTGAACTAGCGCATCTAGAACTAAAAACTAGTTTGAATTAGCATTTCGCTAATTCGAACTAGCGCGTCCACACTGATTGGACGCAGGGGCGCATTTAAGGGCAGCTGAAACCGGTTCTGGCAGGGCATCAGGTCAGTAGTTGCGTTGTGTGGCTGCTGTCTGAGGCTCGTGCTTAAAGGGACCCCCCTGGACAGCCGGTTCTCAGTTTTTCCACTTGCTTGCCTACCTCGCCGAGGGACAGCAAAGCGTTTTTCTCTGCGCCCATCTGTGTCGGTGCTTCCCTTCGGGGGGGCCGCCGCAGGTGGCAACATGGAGCCAGAGCTCGCCCTGCACTTTCTGATGCAGTTTATGGACTTGCTGCTGCAAGCCTGCCAGCAATGGCTGGAGGCTGCCTGGTTCCACCTGGTGCACGTCAGCCCCCTGCCTCTCCACCTGGTCACCCTGGGGGCCATGGAGCAGCTGCGGCGGCGCCCGGGCGCCGGCGTGCCCCGCCACATCTGGCGTCTGGACACCAGCACCGACTGGTGGGACCGCATCGTCCTGGAGCACTGGGGAGACCAACAGTGGACCCAGAACTTCAGGATGAAGAGGGACACCTTCCTGGAGCTCTGCGAGTGGTTCGCTCTGCTCTGCGCAGAAGGGACACTCGCATGAGGCCCGCCATCCCCCTCCAGAAGCGTGTGGCCGTTGCCCTCTGGAAGCTCTCCACGCCGGACAGCTACCGATCCATCGGGAACCAGTTCGGCGTGGGGAGATCCATCGTCGGAGCGGTGCTCATGCAGGTACGGCACTCGCCAGCCACTGGGCCGGGGGTGAGGGGGGCTGCAAGGAGGGGATGGGCCGCCCCAGAGAAAACGGGGGGTTGGGAGGGGAGGAGGCAAAAGTGCCCCGCACCAGAGGGGCCGGTCTATCCCGGCCGTACTACACACCGCCCGGGGGGGGGTTGCTCCCGGGAGTGGGGCGCGGGGCACTGCCAGGGCACGAGCACTCCCAGCCACCCGGGCGCCCCACTGATTCGCGCTTTGCTGTGTCTCTCCGCAGGTGGTCAAGGCCATCAACCGGGTGCTGCTCCGCAGGGTGGTCCGCCTCGCCAACCCAGATGCCATCATCCGGGGGTTCGGCGCCCTCGGCTTCCCCAACTGCGGGGGGGCCATCGACGGGATGCACATCCCATCCTTGCCCCGGAACACCAGGCCTCCCAGTACATGAACCGCAAAGGGTACTTCTCCGTCCTCCTGCAGGCCGTGTGTGACCACCGGGGACAGTTCACGGACATTAATGTGGGCTGGTCCGGCAAGGCACACGACGCCAGGGTGTACCGGAACTCCTCCATGTGCCAGAGGCTGCACGCCGGGACCTTCTTCCCTGACTGCCACATCAGGGTCGGGGACGTGGACATGCCCGTCTCCCTACAGCCCCGGCTCATGAAGCCCTGCACGGGGCACCTCAACCCCTTCCTCCAGGCCTTCAATGCGAGGCTGACCAGGACCCGCATCATCATTGAGGGGGCCTTCGGGCGACTGAAAGCCCGATTTAGGTGCCTCCTCACCCGCCTCGACCTCGCCGAGCACAACATCCCTCCCGTGGTGGCAGCATGTTGTGTGTTGCACAATTTGTGCGAGAGGAAGGGGGAGGCTTTCCTGCCAGCCTGGATGGCTGAGGCTGACCGCATGGCTGGCCAGTACGCTCAGCCCCGCACCGCCGCCGTCCGGGAAGCCCAGCGGGGGGGCCGTCCGGATCCGGGAAGCCCAGTGGGAGAGCTTCAAGGTGGAGGAGGAGGACTGAACTCTCCCTGCATGCCCCACTGGGGCCTTCTTCCACCCTCTCCCCCTTCCCCTTTCCCCTCCCTAACCTCCCTTCCTAATGTCAAATAAAGACACCTGTTTTGGCAAAAAAAACTCTATTTTACATAACTGGGGTGGGGGGAGGGAGGAGTGAGAGTGGGAGAGGGGAAGGGGAAACCTGGGAGGAGGGAGCTGGAAGGGGGTGGTAGGGGAGGAAGGGAAGGGAAAGCTCAGGCTTGGGGGTCCGGCTGGCTCTCCCGTCTCGCAACACTGCAGGTGCGGGGACCTCAGGGGGGAGCGGGTGTGGAGGGTGGGGCAGGAGGGACGGGGGGTGTGGAGGAAGTGGGAGAGGGAGCAGGGTGGGAGAGGGAGCAGGGGCAGCAAGGGTGGGAGGAGGAGTGAGAGCGGCGGCAGCCGCAGGAGCCAGAGCAGGAGGAGGCAGGAACCGGTCCACCAGGGTCTGGAGGTGGCCTCTGAGGCCACGGCCCTGCTTCTCCAGTGCATCCACACTCTGCTGGTGCAGCCGAAGGTCCTCCTGGACCCAGTGCTCCTGCTTGTGGAGCAGCTGCTCCATGAACCGGAGGTGCTGCCGCTGGTAGTCCTCCTGGTTTCTGGCACACCGGCTGGCCCGGGCGCAGGTGGTTGTTGCAGGTGGGGTGATGTGCCCTGCAGTCCCAGGTACTGCGGCTGTGGTGTAACAAGAGCAGCGGTCAGTTCTCCCTGGGGACAAGGTGGGTGAAACCCAGCCCCCCTCTGCAAGGCCAAGGCCCCTGCATGACACCCAGCTGCTGCACCATGGTGGGCAAGGCCCAGGTGCACGGTCCCTGGGCTCCCTTTCCCCTCCCCCCACCCGTACACATAAAGGGAGCATGATGGTACTCACAGGTGGAGGCCTCCCTGGCCTCGGACGACACAGGAGATGTTGTCTGTGGGGTTCCTCGGGGGTTCTGGGTCCTGGGCAGGCTCCTGGCTCGCAGTGTCCTCCGCCTCCTCCTCCTCGGTGTCCAGGACCGGTCCCTCTGCCCCGGGGTCGATGACCACCCGAGGGGCATGGACAGCGTAAGCCCCCAGGATGCGGTCCAGGGCGTGAAAGTGGGGGCAGGCCTCTGGGTTGGCCCCTGGCAGGCAGACCCGGGAGTAAGACTGCCGCAGGTCCTTTATTTTGCAGCGGACCTGCTCCCGGTTCCGCTGGTGGCCTCTGGCGGCCAGGCTGTCAGCCATGCGGCTGTAGACAGACGCGTTCCTGTGGCTAGTGTGGAGATCGTGGACATTGGAGGCTTCCCCCCAAACCTCGATGAGGTGCACGATCTCCGCACTAGACCAAGCTGGCGCCTGCCTCTTGCGGCCCCAGGCAGGCTCCTGGGAGCCGCCAGGCTCATCCCGGGAAGAGGGGGAGGGCTGGGTGGCATCGGGTGGCTGGCTCATCTTGTGGCAGGTGCAGGGTCTGCTGGCTGGGTGCTGGCAGCCTTGCAACTGGCACAAACTGTGTAGCCGGCCCGTGGCCCTTTAAAGGGTCCAGGGCCGGGAGGGGGGCAGACAAGTTTCCCTGGTGTTGGCCAGAGTGGCCACCAGGGCAAGCTGGGAAGGGTTAGCCTCCCACTAGTTCGAATTAAGTGGCTACACAGCCCTTAATTAGAACTAGCTAATTCGAACTAGGCATTAGTCCTCGTAGAATGAGGTTTACCTAGTTCGAATTAAGCGCTCCGCTAGTTCGAATTAAGTTCAAACTAGCGGAGCCCTAGTGTAGTGCCTATCAAAGTTAATTCGAACTAACATCTCTTAGTTTGAATTAACTTTGTAGTGTAGACATACCCTGAGTTATTTTAACTAGGATGTAGGAAATGATGGAAGACAACAACTGTCGACCCAACAGTGTAAATTTTATTCCTCCTATCAGCTTCAGAGCCTGATATCAGAACTTATCCCTACTAACTGGTCTGGGCCTTGCCTCCACAGTGACAGGGAAAAAATCTTCAACTTATTGGCTGCAGTGTGGCAGCAAAGCTACTCCTGCTTTTTCAAGTACTGCCCCAATTCTCTGCTGTGAACCTCTTTTCTCTCCCTTCCATGTTCACCACCCTGCCACAAATCTTTCTGTACAGTTAGATGGCCTGCTACATAAGGTGTATGTACAGCCTGTTTGATGCTCCCGCAGTTCTGTTACTCCACTGTGTAAAGAAGCTATCTCTTCCATAGCATCTAGGTGTTACCAGACCTGGAGAAAGGTGGCAGGATTTGCCCCTGAGTACAGTCAGATAAATCTGATTAAACTGTGATCTTTTTGCTGTCAACTATCAGTAGATGATTTATCAACTAAAGTTTTTTTTATAATAAAGATAACAGCAATTGTCATAAGCAAATGAGCTCATTGGACTATGAATGTTCTAATGAATGAACATTAGAAACATGTTTTCTACAATGTTTTGGAATATTTTCAAGTCCGTTCAGAAGGGGAAAATGTATTGTTTTGTTTTGTTTTGTTTACTGTTATAATAACTGTCTTTTCTTAAAGTTTTGGTACTTATATCATTTTTCTTGTCAATGAAACTTGTTTGTTCTGTTACTTCCAGACCTTTTACTAAGAGTTAATGGTTTTCAAGGACTGGGAACAATTTCACAGACATAATATAATATCAAATCTTTATTTGTAAAGGTATATTTGGCACAATTACACGTGTTATGACTATTTTGCACTCGGGTTATGTGAAAACACTTATTTTCACAATAGTCTGTTTCTGGTAGGGTGCCATTATTTCAAGATAACTAGCATTATTTTGAAATAACAATGCGAGTGTCTACACAGCCATTCCATTATTTCAAAATAATTTTGAAATAACGGATGGCTTATTCAGAAATCTGTAAACTTTATTCTACGAGGAATAATGCCTATTCCGACATAGCTATTTCGAAATAAGGTGTGTGTAGATGCTCCACTGATGCTATTTTGAAATAGCCCCTCACCAGGGCCATTCTAAGTTTTCCTTCCCAGTGCCTCCTGGGGCTGTAAATCGAGATAGTACATCTACACTGCAGGGAAGACTGAAAATTAGTCTGAGGCAGACTTCCCTGACGTAGACGTGCTATTTTGAAATAACTATTCCAGAATAGGTTATTTCAAAATAGCTATGAAGTGTAGACATACCCTTTGAGTTTGGCAGTTCAGTATTACCATTGCAATCCAGTGGTAAATATAAGATGTGTGTTTGTTTCTAAGGAACTAATTCATCTTCCACAGATTAATCTGTTCAGTGGATTTTTTTAATGAATTTTGGGATTTCTTTTAACATTTTAAAGATAACTTAGGGTGTGTCTAGACTACAGAGTTTTGTTGACAAAAGTGGACTTTTGTCGACAAAACTATACCTGCATCTACACTACCGCTGAGTTCTCTCGACATAACGTCGACAGAACTCAGCAGTTTTGTCGACGCTGGTAAACCTCATTTTACGAGGCATAACGCCTTTTGTCGACAGAGTTCTGTCGACAGAAGGTGTTATTGCATCTAGGGTTGTGTCTAGACTACAGGGTTTTATCAACAAAGCAGCTTGCTTTGTTGACAGAACTGAATGTAGTCTAGACGCTCTTTGTCGACAGAAGCTTCGTCGACAGTATCTGTCGACAAAACTTCTGTCGACAAAAGCCTGTAGTCTAGACGTACCCTTAGATGTAGAACTGATAGCACTGGAGACTGAAGACTTACATTTAGCCCAAGGGGAGGTACTGCATGGGTATTTGGTAATGCTAACTTCTGCTCCACAAACCCATAAAACATGGCTAATTACAGACCTGGAGAGTTGTTTTTTTTTTTTTTAAAGATGTCAATGAGGATGCCAAATAGCAGCTGCCCACCAGGAACTGAATTGAAACCAACAAACTGAACTTACATAGTAATAATACATTCTTCAGAGATTGCAGCTCTTGAATCTCTGCTTCAGGCATAGCCCAAGGTGGGAAGTAACTGCAGTTTCTGAAACACTACTCCTATAAGCAGCTTCCTGTCCACACAGGACAGCTGTGATGCTCTCTGGTACCTCCAATCATCACTTCCTTTTTGACCATAGTTGGAAAAACAGTTCCTGTGGGTTGTTGCACTGCTACATTTGCAGTGCTATGCCATCTGTGGGCCCAGCAGCCCCATGTGTGGGTTACTATTCTGTGTTCGCAACTCTTATCAGGCTTGACATACTCATTATGCCTCATACACTGGTGTCATGGTGTTTATTTAAAAAGTGACACACAATATATTATTTGGAAACTAATAACTCATTGGTCATTAATATTTTGACACGCGGTATGCACAAGGTGTGTACAAAAAGTTATGAATATGTGCTGGAATTATGAGTATAGCATATTTAAGCCAGGCATGTCGGGGGAGCAAAGACAAGGCAGATCCATTTTTTCCTAAATATGGGACATTTCCAGCCCACTCAATTGGCCTCATTAGCACCTGCACTACTATTGACAGGTACATTTCCCCCCCTCTTTTTCTGTTATAATTCTGATGCCCCCCCCTTTTTTTCCTACACTCCAGTTCATCTGAAGAAGTGGGTTTTGCCTATGAGAGCTCATGATACTAGATAATTTGTTTGTCTCCATGCCCAGATCTACACTAGGGAGTTATTTCAAAATTACCTCCCTTATTTCAAAATAATAAGTGGAGCATCCATACTACCAAGCCTGCCATTTTGAAATAACAAGCTGGTTATCTGAAATCTGTACTCCTGCATTCCTTGGGGAATAAGCTAATTTTGAAACTATTATTTCAGGAGTTATTATTTCAAATTTAGTTATTTCAAAATAATTTCCCAGTTTAGACATGCCCTAAGGTGTCACAGGACTACTAACCATTTTTTCATATTAGATAGAAGAGCTTCTCAGCTAACAAGTAGGGGGAAAAAAATCAAGGACTTTCTGTTCCCACCAGATTTCATCGTGCCACCATCACAGCTTAACTAAACTTTAATTCGAGGGGTAATCTCAGAGGAATGCATTTCAAATGTTTACT
Source organism: Pelodiscus sinensis (assembly GCF_052426305.1). Classification (NCBI taxonomy): domain Eukaryota; kingdom Metazoa; phylum Chordata; order Testudines; family Trionychidae; genus Pelodiscus; species Pelodiscus sinensis. The sequence goes on from NC_143052.1 coordinate 111,340,887, forward strand.
GCTCTATAAAGATTGGGGACAGAAGTAAATCATAACCAAGTGTGTCAAGTTATTGTCAATACTACTGTATTATAAAAGATATAGTATTAGGGCTTTTCTGAAAGCAAATGGCACACTGGTGATTAATATCTCTCTGAAATGGATGTATTAACTAGTTCTGTCAGTTCATCACAGGTGACTCATGATTAATTCAAAAAATTAATCACAATTTTTGTACATAATTCCGTGTTTGTAAGCTCAACTTTCATGATAGAGAGATTGTACTGCAGTACTGGCATTAGGTGAATTTAAAAAGACAGTTTCTTTTTATTTTTTACAGTGCAAATATTTGTAATCAAATATAAACAAAATGAGCACTACACTTTGTACTCTGAATGGCAATTGAAATCAATATTTGAAAATGTAGAAAATGTCCATAAATGTTTAAATAAATAATATTTTGTTACTGTTCAACAGAATGATTAATTGTGATTAATTTTAATCACTGGGAAGACCTAATATTAACACTATATGAAGATATATGGATATTTATTGAGTATTATTCTTTAAAAGCTGTGGCCAAACAGAGAGAAACAGGTTCCATCCCAGACTGGAGACAAGAGAGGTGTCTCCTGTGGAAATGAATCATGGTGGAATAAAAACAATGGATGCCTCATTAAATACAGAGAGCTGGGAAGCCCACGTGAAGGGAAGAACAGCATCAGATCATCTTGCCTCTAGAAACAAAGTGATTTAACTTTGGAAGACATAAGCAATGAGAGAAGCCATCTTTGACGTTCATCATTAGTCAGATCCAAGGAAACAGAGCTCTTGCAAGCTGAGAAAGATGAGTCCTTCAAGCAATGAAGGAGCTAAAGTCTCTGAAAACAGAATCTGAGGGAGAAACCATCTTGAATAAAGCTTGTACCTTGCTAAATTAAGTTTTAAACTTTTAGAGACATGTTTTCACTTTTATAGATTATAACCCCATCTAACTTTATTCCTTTTACTTGCCACTACTTAACTTTTATCTTGTTAATGAATTTGTTTTAATTTTACTATAAACCACCTTAGTGGTGTATTTAAATGGAAGGGTGTGTTTGCCTCAGTTAGGTTAATAAGCTTTGATGTGCTCTCGTGTCTAGAGGAACAAATGGATCACACTATCCCTCTGAATTGTCCAGGAGAGGGCTGGACATTGAAGAGCACAGAGTTTTGGGGAAGTTGGGGTCTGGGAGAGTGTTGGAATAACCTTGCTGGTTGTAACCAAGAATGATAGAGAGTCCAAAGAATATGACTTGTGTTTTTGCTGCAGGCTGCTGGGATCATAGTTGCTGAATTAGGGCTCCAGATACACACAGACACTCAGGGTGTGACCTGCATGCTTATTGCTTGCTGTGAACATCCCAAGCAGGGAGTTACAGGAACAAAGTATTTAAGGTACCTAGGATTACATGGCAGGCAGTGACCCCTCTCAACTGGTCAGAATTGCACCTCATATTACCATCTCTTAATTTGCTATTGTCTACTTAATTAAATTTGACATTTCTTCCATACACTCAGCAGTAACCTCCAGCACTGTCTCCTTTAGCTTAGTGTCGTCTTTGTAGAAAGTACTGTAGTTTTTTTTGAGTTCCCTCAAATTAAAAAACTGAGAGAATGATGCCTTAGTTGCTCTTAGATTCTTTGACTCCTGGTCACTTGATATCCATGATCTGTGCAGGGTGTGTGAGCTTGTAGTGCAAGATTTTATTCCTTAAGGATAAGGTGGTGCTGTAATCTCATCCTCAATTCCTTTCAAAGGTGATGGCAGAGTTGACATTTTAATCAGCCATTCATTTTGTAAACATGTATCCCAGGCCTTCCTGGCTGTCCAAGCAAGAACAATCTCTACACAGTTGACAGGAAAAAGTCCTTACATGTCTGTCTGGAGTGGACAAACCCCATAGGAGTTGACCTACTTATTTTTCTTTCTGCTGGCACAAATACAATAATTCTGCTGTCTCCAAAGGAAGGTGTAAATAGCAGCCTGATTGAGTTTCCCAAGAGTCATTCAATGGTCTATTCAGTATGAAGGATTTCAGCCCCAATGGGCAACGTCTGATCATTTTTGGCACCTACGTGAAGTTCTCAGCACACTTTTACAAAGCATTATTGCTTAGACATGGCAGGAATCAAGGGAGGAGGCAAGGATTGGCTAACTGGATTATAGACTCAATTTTTTGGAGTTCAATCCATTTTAAATTTCCATCTGAGAGACCAACAAAAATGGTTGTTTAACAGAACATTGTCTTTATTTATAGCTATATATATATATATATATATATATATATATATATATATATATATATATATATATATATATATGAAATGGAAGCATCTATCATTTAAAAACTACCAATATAAGTACCCAAAAAGTATTGTAAACTCTCAATTCTGTGGGAATGGCTAGTCAGCGATCATCTGTTATGAGGTATATCTTCAGAGATCAGTTACAAGTAGATAATTATTTTGCTTCTGAAGAACCTCATTAAATCAGCATTCTTGGATACGAAAATAAAAGCAATGAAAAAAAAGTAACATAATTGCAAAATAGGTAGTAGGAACTTTAACCATATTATCTTCTTCTTAAGCAATAATAATAAAACTTATAGAGTTATAAAATATCTCCTAACAATTTGTACTAAAGTCTACTCTGATTTGACAACTTCTATCTTAAGACACCAGGTCTAGATTCCAATATTTCATTCATGCCTACTGCCTATTCCAAAATTGTTACATTTTTATCGTTTTTCATTGCTTTAATTTTGATCTCCGAGAATAGAGATTTATTTTGATGGGATACTTCAGAAGCAACATAATTATCTACTTGTAACTGATCTCTGAAGATGTACCTCATAACTAGCCATCTTTCCCACAGAGTTGAGTGTTCATAATACTTTTTTGATACTTGCATTGGTAGCTTTTAAATAATAGATGCTTGCATTTCACTAAATAGGAATTGACAATTAATACTATTTAGGGATGCAGCTGCTGTTATAAAAGGAAAGCTAATGAGGCAGGAGCAATGTTTCAAAACTGAGCTGTGGGAGTTTCTGTTGATTTAGGGCTCAGAGTATGCATTTGGGCAGTATTCTTTTAATATATAGCTTCAAAATCATTACAACTGAAATGCATCTATCTCTAGGATAAAATAGCAGCTCTTTTCTTACCAGCCCACAACAACACAATGGAACATGAAGTGAGCAAAGATACCTCACATATATTCTAGCATGGGAAGATATGTTCCATAAATAAGCATAAAAGATATTGCTAAGAAACATCGCACAGTAGGATGGTCGATGTTACCGATTCAGTTTTAGGCAAGAGGGGTTTCCTAAATGTGACCAGGTCATCCCTCTGTAGCAAAATGTACAAAAGAAATGCAGATGTTATGCAACTGCTGTAAAAGACATTTTGAAAACTGAGATTTCTAGCAAAACTAAAAAAGCATAATTATTACACTTTTATTCACATGTTCTCCTGACAGTACGGATTCTGAAAACTGTGTGTATTCCACTCTATTTTCAGTGCAGAGTATACAACTCCTATTTTTAGCAACCATGCAGTATTGTTAACCTGAGACTTTGACTACCCAATGAGTCAGAAGGTCTGATTGCCCAAAGATATATGAGTCAGGGAGGCAAGAATAGTCTGTTCCTCTTCAAGACACCAAGAGACATACATTTAGAGAGAAGTTTTCATACTCAGTGAACAATATAAATAGAAATCCTTTTACCCTTCAGATTGGATTCTTTTCCCAGGAAACTCTTGTCCCAAAATTGTTACATACAACACTGCCTTTATTTTTATACGGAAAGGGCCAGCTTGTCACCCATTTCTTTCTTTTCATATGCACTGCTGATGAGTTAATGTATTTCTAGGTCATGTAATCCTCTCATTGTGACATAACTATTCCCAGAGTAAGAGACAGAATATTCAAGAAGCAATGAGAAGAGGTGGGGGGGTCACAGAGGAGAATTTCGTAACCATTTAAATTTATGCTCAGACATCAGGTGTTTGGAAGGGCAAATTAAATTAAAAGATCAAAGACAAACTAGTTTGTGTTCTTGAAGTTTCATCAAACATTGTACATCATCTAGCACTGATGGATATCAATAAAAAGCCCTCCCTGGCATCCATTTTTATCTTTACAAAACAGGGAAAATGCTGATAGCCACAGAGCTGCAAATACTTTGGCTATATAACATTAGGAGGAACTATACAGATAATTAACTTCCAGGTTTATCCCAAGATGCTGAAACTCAGGATCATGCAACAGTGTTGATCTAATTAGTGGCTTTTGGGGTGTGGAGACCAGAGTTTATCAATTGAACATAAAATACATAGATCTTACTAAAAGGAAAACTAGTTCATTGGAGACTTGGCAGTTCAAGCGATTGGTAATAAAACATGGCTCCTCTCACTGCCACCAGTTCTAAACCATCCAAGTCAGTAATGACAGAAAGTTGTTATGTTTTGACAGTTCAGTGACCTTTGTGAGCTGAATTGGTAGTCTCAGCTGTCATACAAAACCTGAATGCCAGTGACAGCTTCAGGGGAGAATCCCAGGATCAAATAGGCCAATGAGAGTGATGCACATTCTTACCTGCTCTGTGAATCAAGACAGGACTGAAATCTCTCAGAATAACAATCCAGAAACTTTTATCAGCACTATGTTCATTACAAAATATAAGAGAAACGTACCATTACTTGTAAATAATTTAAACTTTTAAAGTTAGACTTCTGAGGGGTATTGAGCACTTCCAATTCCCACTGATGTCAGTGGCAGTTCCACGTTCTAATGACTCCTTAAGATTTAGCCCAAGTGAAGTAAGTTTAATGTACTGCTTTGGACAAGCTAGCCTGAGCGGTTCCATGCAAATACTCACATTCACTAGTTAGTGAAATGTTGAGTTGTAAATTAAGCAGAGCTGAATTAGTCGGTTGAGAAAACTTATCTCCTTCACTTTGAAAATAATTGTTGCAGCAGACTCTTAAAGGGTATGTCTACACAATGGGATAAGGTCGAATTAAGATACACAACATTAATTGTGTAGCTGAAGTTGAAGTACCTTAACTCGACTTTTGGTGCTGTCCATGCTGTGGGAAGTCAAAAGGAGAACACTCTTCCTTCGACTTCCCTTACTCCACATGGAGGCAGGACTACTGGCATCAACCAAAGCACCTATCTCAGTTTGAATTAGCGTGTCTTCACTAGACCCAGTAATTCAAACCCCAGAAGACCAACAGCGGCAGCTTCGATCATCTCTGTAGTGTAATGTACCCTTTTTCACCACCTTGTTTAAATCAAGAATAATCATTTACAATTTGTTTTATATCATCTGTGAATATCTATATGTCTCATAGTGATAGAAATGTGGCCGTGTTAGTCTGGTGTAGCTGAATCAAAATACAGGACTATGTAGCACTTTAAAGACTAACAAGATGGTTTATTAGATGATGAGCTTTCGTGGGCCAGACCCACTTCCTCAGATCAAAGAGTGGAAGAAAATAGTCACAATTGTATCCTTTGGTATATATGGTTGTGACTATTTTCTTCCACTATTTGATCTGAGGAAGTGGGTCTGGCCCACGAAAGCTCATCATCTAATAAACCATCTTGTTAGTCTATATGTCTCACTAATTAGTGTCTCACTAATGTTGGGTGTCCATTTTGCGTTAGTGGAATTGACTGCAAATGAGGCCTCATCACCTGTTCCAGGTACTAATCTTCTGTGGTTTATATGTGTTTTGCTTGTCTCTTATTAATCAGCTCCTTTTCTCAGCATATTTAGTACATTTTCATAGATCCTAACAAGAGAATATTTTGATTCTAACAAGATTATTTTGATAATCTAATCTGGTCACCTGTACACCACAGAACATAGAACTTGCCTCAGTTATTTCCTGTTTGACCTAGCTTTAAAAAAAATTCAATCTTGATTTAAAGATTGTCTAATAAATTGCACCAGTGATTAATTACCTACTCTATTGAAATGTGTGCTTTATTTCCATTCTGGATTTGTCTACCTCCAATTTACAGCCATTTGTTTGTGTTATAGCTTTGTTTGCTAGATTGAAGAGCCCATTATAAATTTTTTGTTCTCCTGTAGGTATTTACAAATTGTGATCAAATGTCACCCCTTACTTTTCTCCTGGTTAATCTAAATAGAACAAACTCCTTGAGTCTGTCACTATAAGGCTTATTATTCTAAACCTTTAATCATTCTCAGGGATCTTTTCTGAATCTTCTCCAGTTTATCAGCATCCTTTCTGAATTGTGAGCACCAGAAATAGACATATTCCAATGGCGGTTGCACTTGTGCCAAATACAGAGATAACAGAAGCTTCCCTACTCCAACTGACAATTCCTCTGTGTGTATATCCAGGGCTATGTCTAGACTGCAGGCTTCTTTCAAAAGAGGCTCTTTCGAAAGCATCTTTCGAAAGAGCCTCTTTCGAAAGATCGCATCTAGACTGCAGGCGGATCTTTCAAAAGAGAAATCCGCTTTTTCGAAAGAGAGCACCCAGTGAGTCTGGATGCTCTCTTTCGAAGACGGCCTCTTTACATTGAAGAACGCCTTCTTTCGAAAGAGGAACTTTCGAAAGAAGGCGTTCTTCCTCGTAAATTGAGGTTTACCGCCATCGAAAGAAAAGCCGCGTTCTTTCGAAATAATTTCGAAAGAACGCGGCTTGAGTCTGGATGCAGGGGAAGTTCTTTTGAAAAAAGGCTACTTTTTTCGAAAGAACCCCTGAGTCTGGACACGGCCCAAAAGCCACATTAACACTTTTGGCCAGAATGAAGAACTGGGAGTTCATGTTCTGCTGATTATCTACCATGATCCCTAAGGGTGCATCCACACAGCAGGGCTTATATCAATTTGTGTAGCTTATTTCAAGTTAGGTCAATTGCGTAACTTATTTCGAAATTGGAAGCTTATTTCGAAATTGGCTCTTATTTTGAAATAGAGCGCTCTTCTGACTTCCCTTAGTCCTCGTACAATGAGAGTTACAGGAGTTGTAGTAAGAAGTCCTCCTGCTTGACAGTATTTAGACATTATTTCAAAATAACTGCCTGCTGTGTGGACACAGACTAAGTGACTTCAAAATAATGTTGCTGTGTTGATGTACCCTAAGTCTTTTTCAGAGTCACTGCTTCTCTGAACAGTAAGTATGACCTACATTCCTTGTCCCTAAATGTGTAACTTTTCTTTTGGCTACATTAAAATGCATATTGTTTGCTTGTGCCCAAGCTTATTAAGCAATCCAGATGACTCTGTATCAGTGGCCTCTCCAGGCCTTATTCTTTTCTGCATTATTTACCATGTCACAAATCTTTGTGTCCACTGCAAACTTTATTAGTAATATTTTTATGTTTTGTTCCACATCATTAATAAAAAATATTAAATAATGTAGAAGCAAGAACTGATTGTTGTGGGATCCCATTAGAGTCACGCCCATTTGATGATTACCCATTTACAATTATGTTATGAGACCTGACAGTTTACCAGTTTTTAATCAAATTAATGTGTGCCTTTTAATTTTGTATTATTCTAGTTTTATAATTAAAATATCATGCAGTACTAACTCATTGCATGTGTGTCCAAACTGAAAGTATGGCTATATAACTACATCACAGTGCAAAAAACAATTAGAGCACATCAGGGATTTGCAGCGCTGGAGGCATTAAGTCTCATGACAGAATTATCCCCTAGTCTTTATATTCTCCACATAACAACAGAAGCACAGATACAGACTTAGTTGGAGATAGCTCTGCTGAAATTCCCTCTTCCCATCTACAAAAACTCAAAAATGTATTGCTTTAGGGGCTTTGTTAAGAGATTAAAAACCTCTCTAGTCTGACACCCTTAGGACCTAACCAGTGCTGTACCAGAGAATTTGCTAAACCATGGGAAGTCATTATGATCTAGCAACATTATCAACACTTCCACTGCTTACTGAGCTCTTAGAAGACATTGAGGGTTAAATTAGAGGTAAATAACAGCACAGAACACTCAGAGCCAGGACTGGTGGCTGTAAAAAAACTTTATGGGACCATGGGAAACTTAAACACATCTATGATAAATGGTCATCCAACTAACTAAAGACACGCCAGACCATGGATATTGCCAGACCAGAGAGTGCCGGACTACAGAGGTTCAACCCGTAGTACTTTCTGCAGGGTCATATTGAGCATGTTAGGATCCAATAACTTATATTATATAGTAGTCATTGATGGATGTAAATATTATTCCCTAAAAATGGATAGGAGGCAGCTGAGCATTTTGATTCATACCAACTATTGCAGTGGTTTTCAAAGTTGGGTTGCAGGCCCACCCGGGTAAGCTACTGGTGGGCTCATGATGCTTTGTTTATCTAAGTGTCCATAGCCACAGAGCCTCACAGTTCCCATTGTCTGTGGTCGTGGCTATGGACACTTAGATAAACAAAGCATCATGAGCCTGCCAGCAGCTTACCTGGGTAGGCCTGCAACCCACCTTGAAAACCACTGAACCAATGTATATGTACATGAAAAATGCTTTTCTGGTGGCAGTCACTGTAATTTTTTAATTCAAAGACCTTCAGTCTCTTATGATTAAGCAATCTATATTAAGAGGAGCTTAACAGAAGCAAGTTAGCTTTGCACATTGAATGGACTTTTCTTCAACTGGCAGTTCATCGGTCTATCATGTTGCCACAAAAATGTCTTCTTTGTATTCCATCAAAATGAAGTGTAACTGATAAGCTGAATATCCAAAGTTTCCATGGGTTTTTACACTGGGCTCAGTTGCCTTTCTGTTTTATTTGACACTTAATCAGCTTGTGTCTAATAGTGTAATTTCAAAATTGTTCCCTTTCTGTCATTTTCCTATTGATATTCTCGAGGATGTCCGTCAAATAAGTCTGAGGCCTAAATTAATTAAATCAGAGCAGTGCCCATGTCAGTTGCTCCAGGATCAAATCAGAACAACCACTAAAATTGGAGCGATCGTGAGAAAAAGTATTCACTCACCTTTCCACAAATTCTGAATTACATTTTGACTTAGCCATGCTCATACCTGCACCACTTCCTTAAAAAAAAAATCATGGAAATGAAGTTTTGTTCAGAAGAACATTTGCAAAAACTAATTTTGGATTTATAGCCAAGGTTTGTTGAATTAAACTGAAAATATCAGACAGAAGCAGAAGTAATAATACTCATCTGCTATGCATATATAGCTTATTTATGTTAGATCAACTGATTTGGGAACAGAAACAATACTGTATGAGTTGGGTGAACAGTCAGACAGCTTGATTTCCAAACTGAATTCCTCATTGACTAATCAAATTAATATCCACTACAAAAAGTTTGTGAACAGCCATTATTATATCCCTTATTATATTAACTATATTAATTCTACCTGCTACCGCAGATTTGCAGAACAGCCAAATGGACTTTGCTGAGGTTTTTAATAAAATACGAATCCCTCAAAGCAACATTATATATTTATGAATTAGCTATCTGCTATATTGGATATTGCCTAAATAAATTAGCTTCTTGCACATCTCCATTATATCTGTTCACATTTTGTGAAACATATGCCAACATACCTTCAATATATGATAGTTTGGGGTAAGGCGTGTATTATCTGTTTTGTGCAAAATAAAAATTATATGGAGCCTTTCCCCAAACCATGATTTGAGTCTGATTAAAAATTTTCACGTTGATTGACTCTCTTTCAACACCAGATCAAAACTTGGTTTACTGTCAGTGGAAGAGCCTTTATGGAACAAGGGTTGGATCTAGGACTTCTCCCTTCCACTAATTGCAACAGCTAGGAAATAGAAACACAGTCATCTCTCCATTTGGATTAGTGGCAGCTTCTCAATTTCATCTTAGGAACACTCTTTGGTGCCTTTGGAATCTGTAGCCTAGAGTCCATTGTACACTCTTTTTTAAGCATATACTGCCCTATGAGATGTGAGTCCACCACACTAAAATGTAAGAACGGCAAGGAGGAAGAAACATGGGCCAGAATAAAGAAAAATGTCTTAAAGAGTATTTAGGCTGTGTTCCACTGCACTTTCATCAGTAATATTTTTGATGATCAGGGTTGAAACTTGGCCTGGTGAAATTCTCCCTAGATTGTTTCAGCTAGTTTCTTAAGTAATCTCAGAACCATTAGTGATTAGCATTGATAACCAATGGAGAACAGGTGAGTTCACAGAGCACTGGATAAAGGCATATGATCTATCCTCAAAAAGCAGGGAAAGAAAGATTTGGGGAAATATAGACAAGTCAGCCTAACTTCAGTACCTGAAAAAATACTGAAACAAATGATTGAACTTTGTAAAACTGTTAGAGTACCCTCAAATAATAAGCAACAATCACATGGATTTGTAAAGAACAGATCATGCCAAACCTATCCAATTTCTTTCTTTGACAGAGTTAGTGGCCCAGTGTTTAAGATTAAGTTGTAGTCATGGTGTATCTTGCTTTTAGTAAGGCTTTTAATGCAGTCTCATATGATGTTCTCATAAGCAAAGTCGGGTAAGATAGTCTAGATGAAATTTGTATAAGGCAGGTGCACAGCTGGATGAAATACTGTACTAAAAGAGTAGTTATCAGTAGTTTGCTGTGACATTGGAATTGCATATCAAGTGGGGGCTGAAAGACGTTTGTTCTGGGTTCAGTGCTGTAAATCTTTTAATTAATTACTTGGATGATGGAATAAGTGTACATTTATAAAATTTGCAGATAACCCTAAATTTGGAGGACAGGATTAAAATTCAAAATTACCTTAATGAATTGGATAATTGGTTTGAAATCAATAAGATGAAATTCAATAAAGTGCAAAGTATTCCATTTAGGAAGGAAAATCAAATGCATAAATTCCAAATGGGGAGTAACTAGCTAGGAGGTAGCAGTACTACAAAAAAGGATTTGGTGGTTTTAGTGGATCACAAATTTAACAAGTCAGCATTCTAGGGCATGTTAACAGGCATATTGTGTGTAAGAAACTGGAAATAATGGGTTCCACTCTGTTCAGCACTGGTGAAGCCTCAGAATACATAGAAGGTTTTTATAAAGAGGACAGTGATCATTTGGTTCCCATGTCCACTGAGGGTAAGATTTGAAGGAACCAGCTTAGTTTGCAGCAAGGAAGATTAGATTTCCCTAATCTTTCTAACTTTTAGGATGAATAAACTCTGGAACAGGCTCCCTAGGAAGGCTGTGGAATCCCATTCCCTGGAGGTTTTTAAGAACAGATGAGACAAAACCTGTCAGAGATGTTCCAAGTTTACTTGATCCTGCCTCTGTGTAGGGGGCTGGACCTCTCAATGTGCCTTCCAACCGTACAGTTCTGTGATCCAAGATTAAGATAAAAGTGTGTTTGCAGAAGTGGATCAGGACTACTGTCTTCAAGGGCAGTGGGTGCTGCAGACCCCGACTAAAGTGTTTTGCTAGTTATGTGAAAGAAGTGTGAGTAGTAGTGCACTGCATTGCACAAGACAACACCATTAACCCCTCAATTTCATGGGCAAAAATGTAGATGAACTGGGAAAAGGAGAAAATGTACAGGCAAGGGAAAGCGAGTAAGGGCTTAACATGGGCTTTGCTTTGTTAACCACTACATGTGTGATCCTGAAAGCAAATTAATAAAAGCAAAACTCTTCGCAGAGAGTCTCAGCCTGACTCAACAGTTAAATCTCGCTCTTTCCAACCATTAGTATCCCAGTGGATAGAGCATTCCCACAGGAATAGGCAGCCATGGAACCATTTGGATTCAGACAACACTTCCTGCTCAGAATATATCTGAATAGCAAAATGATAATGGGACCCAACAAGTCTGTTAAAAATAAGACTAGCTAATAGATTATTTTCAAATATTAGACAAGGAGAACAATCCTTCCTATTAAATATTATCTGTTACATTTCTCCCCTTCCGTCCATCAAGCAATGCGTTCTGACAGTCTGAAACTTCGAGATAATTGTTAAGTTTCATTCAAATTACTTTACTAACCCTGAAACTCATACTGTGTTTCACTTTAACTATCTAAAATGATTCTGTAGGAGGGATAGTTTTCCACTTAAGCCAACATTTCTAGGCTTTTCTTCCCCACTAGCATTTAGCATCAAGGCCTAGTTGACACTTTGGTAGTTTGAAATGACAGATTACTAAAGGTTGGAATTTTTCTAAAGAATCATTTTTTTGAAGGGTGTATTCTGCTGGTCTTCTTGGGTATGTCTACACTACAAAGTTAATTTGAACTAACAGCCGTTAGTTCGAATTAACCTTGATAGGCACTACACATACAAACCGCTAGTTCGAACTTAATTCGAACTAGCGGAGCGCTTAATTCGAACTAGGTAAACCTCATTCTACGAGGACTAACGCCTAGTTCGAATTAAGCAGTTTGAATAAAGGGCTGTGTAGCCACTTAATTCGAACTAGTGGGAGGCTAGCCCACCCCAGCTTTCCCTGGTGGCCACTCTGGGCCCCACCAGGGAAACTCGTCTGCCCCCCTCCCGGCCCCGGAGCCCTTAAAGGGGCACGGGCTGGCTACGGTGCCCGTGCCAGGTGCAAGCCTGCCAGCACCCAGCCAGCAGACCCTGCACCTGGCACGGTACGAACCAGCTACCCGCTGCCACCAAGCCCTCCGCCTCTTCCTGGGACCAGGCTGGCGGCTCCTGGGAGCCTGTCCGGGTCCGCAAGAGGCGGGCGCCCGTCTGGTCTAGTGTGGAGATCGTGGACCTCATCCATGACCTCCACACTAGGCACAGGAAAGTGGCTGTCTAGGGCAGGATAGCTGCCAGCCTGGCCACCCGGGAGCAGGTTTGCATGAAAATCAAGGTGGTCCAGTGAGACCCCCAACCCTGAGCCCTGAGCTTAGAATGTCCATACTGGGTCAGACCAAAGGTCCATCTAGCCCAGTAGCCTGTCTGCCGAGAGTGGCCAACACTAGGGACCCTGGAGGGGATGGACCGAAACAATGACCAAGCCATTTGTCTCGTGCCATCCATCTCCAGCCTTCCACAAACAGAAGCCAGGGACACCATTTCTACCCCCTGGCTAATACCACTCCATGGACCCAACCTCCATGACTTTATCTCACTTCTCTTTAAACTCTGTTCTAGTTCTAGCCTTCACAGCCTTCTGCAGCAAGGAGTTCCACAGGTTGACTCTTTGCTTTGTGAAGAAGAACTTTCTGTTACTAGTTTGAAGCCTGCTACCCATTCCTTTCCTTTGGTGTCCTCTAGTCCTTCTATTATGGGAACTAATGAAGAACTTTTCTTTATGCACCCTCTCCACACCACTCATGCTTTTATAGACCTCTATCATATCCCCCTTCAGTCTCCCCTTTTCTAAGCTGAAAAGTCCCAGTCTCTTTAGCCTCTCTTCATATGGGACCTGTTCCAAACCCCTGATCATTTTAGTTGCCCTCCCCTCTCCCACCCTCTCTCTTCCCCTCTCCCACCTTCTTTTCCCAGTCTCCCTGAGTTTTTTCAATAAAGAGAGTTTCTATTTTTGAACACACGTGTCCTTTATTTTGTACATCAGGAGGGGGGGCTAGGGAGGAGTAAGTGGAAGGAGGTGAGGGAGGAATGGGGTACGAGCCCCCGATGGGGAGGACTGGGGTGGCTCTGTGGGCTACTCGGGGTGGAAGCTCTCCTGAAGCCCCTTGATTGACCCCCCCTCCGGATGGCAGCCTGCGGCAAGTGCAGCCGGGCTGATGGCCGAGTGCTGTGATGTGCCGAGTGTGGGCACTCAGGGCACTCCAAGCCAGGACTGCTTTGCAAGCGGGGAACCCCTGAGAACTGTCTGTCCGGGGTGGGGGTCAGGTCCCTTTAAGCACAGCCCTCGGCTAGCCTGAGACAGCAGCTCCATGCTCTAAGTCCTAACCTGATGCCGTGGCGGCACTGCTTTTGGCCAGCCTTAACCTCGGTTCAGGGTCCACTCAATGTGGACATGCTAGTTCGAATTAGCAAAATGCTAATTCGAACTAGTTTTTAGGTCTAGATGCACTAGTTCGAATTAGCTTAGTTCAAATTAACTAATTCGAATTAAGTTAGTTCGAATTAGTGCTGTAGTGTAGACATACCCCTTTAGAGGTTATGATGGCTAATCTAATTCAGGAAAAAATCTGGAAGTTTCATTATATTTTGATTGATAGAATGATAGTCACAATTACAAAAGTGTCTGCTTTCCATAGTTTCATAGAAAAGTTTAGTTTGACTGCCATATTGAAGGAAATGGAATATCTTAAAGATTATTTTATCCACTAACATTATTTCTACTTTTCTTTTACCAAACCATTCAGTCTGTTAGAAAAGGGAGGAAATCACCACTAGATTGTCCTCATTTTTGGTCTATCAAGAAGTAATAATTTTCATTGGGAGTGATTTCTTCTTTTCTACATGAAATTAGAATTGAGCCCATATGTTTTTAGGTGCAAATGATGTGAAATCTTAAAAGTCATGGGCCTGATTCACATTATCTATACTGCTGAAAATCAGGATCAACTACAATAAAACCAATACCATTAATACTAGTGGTAAGGTAACACTATGTAAATGAGATCTGAATCGGGCGGAACAGAGAGAATCCATGCTGACTGTACACAAATGTAGTTTGGACTTTGTGATTGGGCAGGAGCCAAGAAAATACCTCCTGGCAGGGGTCAGGGAATGGTTATGATGGGGATGCATCTGGAGTGTTTCCTGTTGTTTGGCAATAGTTGTTTTTATTGTTTTAATTTTTATAAATATGTTGCTAGAAAATATATAGATCAATAACTGCAATTTATTTAACTTCTAAGCAACCTGAAGAGATCAGAATAGAGGTAGCAGGCAACAAGGAGAGATGTGAAACTAATGATTATAAAGTTCTATAGTTATAGAGAGGAAATAAACAGCAAGTTAAACTTGGGGGTTGAGGTGAGAATATCTGTGGAAGAGGGATGAGAGCTTGTAAGTCTGAAGCCTGGATTGGTACATGTAAAATTGATTTAACCACCCCTACTGTGAAGTAAACAGAAGGATTGCATCTGCCTGTGATTCCTTCAGTTCCCAACATAAAAAGGTAAATGTAAGGCAAATTTAACTGTGAAACTTTGTTGCTGTAAGCCTGCATAAATACTAGTGTTAAACTCTGTCAAGGATATTAAAATAGCTTTACTGCAAACAGCTTAGGATATAACTTGACAAATTGTTCTGACTGCAGAAGGATAAGAATCCTTTCCACATTAATTCTAGGGATGGCTTTAATAAAACTCTTAGAAGAAGAGCTAGCATAGTAAAAAAATCCAAATGGAAACTACTTACCTACCTACCAGGCGTTAGCTCAGAATCTGGTGCCATTAACAGAGAGGTGTTATGTGAGCAAAGCACAAACTCTTTAAAATTAGAAACTAAGAGTGTGGGATAGGCAGGCATAGTACGTTGCAAGTTTCTCTTTAATGGTTAAACCAAAGCACTGTTTTCATGACTTGTATCACCTACTGCTATTCCAGGTTCCTGGATCTGAACCAGCTCTGCCAATGTCCCCCATTTCTGACCAGAAAACTCTTAACTACTTCTCCAAAAGGGCAGGGGAGGTTGACCTTTAATTGGGTGGTTTTACATTTATACATTTATATTCAGTCTCAAAATTCTACAAGTCATGAACCCATAGGTATCTTTCACCATCAAGTAATAAGGGGAATTTAAGGTTGATTGTGTCTCCTTAAAACTGTTCACTAGCCCGCTGGCTGGTCACAAATGTGCCTAAGATGGTTAGGTGCTTGCAGGTTAAATCTTTAACTTGCTTTGATGCTTTTTAAAATCCCACTGGCCCTCTGCAACTTTAAAAGCCTAATTGCTTTGAGAAATCTGGCGGATAGCTAAAATTCTGATGATTTGCTATAGCAACCTGCATTCTCGCTGTTCTAAGGAAGTTATGGTGATTTCTAGCAAGGAGTTTTCCCTCTCAGTTCTTTGACAAGCATTCTTTATAGTGCAGGCTATTAACATAGCAATATAACCTCTTATGTAAACCATACTATCTTTCTTAGGGTTCTTTGAATACCAGTTGCATAAGCGAAAACAAAGGAGAGTCATATTTAATAATGCATAATAACAACTAATAGTATAGACTATAAGAAGATAAAAATTGTAATGGGCAATGATTCCAACAAACTAAAAAAATTGGTCAGTATGATTACCATCCAGGTTTTCAGAATCAAATAAGACAGGCATTCTAGAAAATAACGTGACGAAGATTTTTGACGCAGTCCCTCAGAATATGGCCTCACCTGTTTCAGTTGATTATCAAGTCCAGTGTTGCTGACACAACAGGGTAAAAACAATGCACAGCTGAAGCATATCGATTACTTATATAGCAATTCACTGAGGTCTCCTTCTCAATGTATCTGTAGTAGTCAACCCTTTTAATCTGCTTCTCCACAAATTATATTAGCTCCGGGATCTGATTAACACTCCTACCTATCATGAACGCCTACATTTATAACAAACTGTATGCACTGAGTGCAGTTCAAGAGGCTTGCACATCTGGTCTTGTTTTGTGTCTGTAAACACCTAGATCTTGAAAAGGTAGAATGAAGCCAGTAACTGTGTTTCACGATCTTAGTTAACAATAGTAACCTTTTCAATTTCTAAGTGACTTTACAACAAGGACACACACTGTAACTCTGTGATAAACTTGAAAACACACACACAAATTTGTACCTTTCCTTACTAATTAAATGTTGTAGGCCCAATCCCACTCAGGAAGCAGCTGGACAGCCAACATAGGCTGCCCCAGAGATGGATCTGGCTCTTGCATTAGGAAAGCAGAATTAGGAACCATGTGGCAGAAGAGGGCACTTAGCAGTTTTGGGTCATCATCCAAGAAAAAAATGCACGTTACTTATCACCAGAGCTTTGCTCAGTCATCAGCTTTCAGCTCAGTGACTGCTCACAGAAAGAGCTGACAGTGCATACACACAGAGAGTGAAAGATGGACAGGACTGTAGTCTTATTTTGGTTCACTAGCAGATAACCCGGATTGCTGGAAAATAGACAGTTAAAGGTATCTATCCTTGAAGATGCCCAGGAGTCAAGCCAGGACTTCCATCTTCTTCCTTCTAAGTGTCTTTGGCTTTTAGGAAGCAGTGTGTTGAAGCCATTTAATTCCATTTTCTTGGATTCATCCAACTTGGCTTCTCTTTATTGAGATGCTGGCATGAACCAATCAAATGGTAACCAATATATCTGCCAAAAAATTGAAATGTCCCACTACAATGAGAGTTGTCCTCTCTGACCATGCAGTGAAGGAATGAAATATCAGCTTTGAGTTTTTGCAAGTGAAGCTGGAATTTTCCAGGTTGCTTGTGCAAACATCTTCTGAGACTAGCTTGTGTAAGACAAGTTTCATAGGAGCAGTTTGTACAATCATATTGAACACCGGCTGAAAATTAGATGGAGGTTTTCTAACTCTCAGAGGTGTTAGGTTCTGGAGCAACCTTACAATAGGCACTGTAGGGTGCAAACAACTGAATTAATTTTAGGAGAGAGTTGGACAACTCTCTGTTAAAAGTAATTCAGTTGTTTGTACCCTACAGCTTCTATTGTGAGGCTGCTCCACAATGTAGTTTGTGTGACTGGGTTACCTATGATGGTGAGGGGCAGGGCTCAGCAGCCCTATGGCTCACTTGAGTCTTATGTTCCTTAAAGCTCATGTTTCAGGGTTTATGTTGACCTCCTGAAGAGGTCAAAAATTGATTCTCCTCTTCTCCCCACCACACAATATATTTTAGATTTGGTTTTTTTTTTTAAATCTCCTTCCTCTGAAGCATCAGGGACAGCCATAGCTGGATGGGAAAGGCCTGAGCTCTGAGGTGGCTCCAACAATTCTCTTTCTCAGGAGCTTTACTGCTGATTCTTGCTCACATGCTCAGGATCTAAGGGTATGTCTACACTTGCAGCCTATTTCGGAATAGGGCTGCAAATGTATGCATTCAGAATTGCAAATCAAGCCCGGGATTTTAATATCCCGCGCTTGATTTGCATCTTCCCGGCCTGTCGCCATTTTTTAAATTTACAAGCCTGAAGTAACTGCCCGCATCTACACGTGGCAGGGCAATGGGCATTTGAAATAAAGCCCTATTCCTAAATACCTGTTATTCCTCCTGCAATGAGGTTTAACAGGTATTTCAGAATAGGGCTTTATTTCAAACGCCCGTTGCCCTGCCGCATGTAGACACAGGCAGTTACTTTGGGCTTGTAAATTTAAAAAATGGCGACCAGCCGGGAAGATGCAAATCAAGCACGGGATATTTAAATGCTGGGCTTGATTTGCAATTCCGAATGCATACATTTTCAGCCCTATTCTGAAATAGGTGGCAAGTGTAGACATACCCTAACTGATTGCCAAATGTGGAGTATAGGAAAGAATTTTACCCCAAGTCAGGTTGGCAGTGACCTTGGAGATTTTCTCCTTCCTTTACAGTGTGTGTGTGTGTGTGTGTGTGTGTGTGTGTGTGTGTGTGTGTGTGTGACAAGCCAGGATTATCTGAGTATATTACACTTATGATGCTATGGGGTCTGGTACACATTGGTCTCTTCTATAGACTGTTCATGGCACACAATAGCCTAGTGTCCTGTGAACTGTAGTATTTTGGTATAATTTTAGTTATTGGGTTTAATATGCAGGTGCTGGGTGGAGTTGGTGGCCTGTGATATTCAGGAAGCTAGGCCCGATGATCTGGCAAACCCTTCTGGCCTTAAATTTTATAACTATGACTTTGTAAATTGCTCTCTCCATGGAGTGCTTTGTGGTTCATCCCTCGGCCAGGTTTGCATGGTATGCTTGCCAAAGTTGCAGCTTCTTAAATTAAACATTCTGCTAGCCCTTAAAAAGTCCAGTTTTAAGCTTACACAGAGCATATACAAAGTCCCTCCATGTTCTTTGATGCTCTTTAAACTTGCTTTAACTGTCCATTGTACAATGCACAGTCACTTCAAAAACTGCTGTTGTCCAGCATGCTGGGTCAGCTGTGTAAATCTCCCATTCTGTTCTGTTCGTTTGTTTGTAAATGATGGGATCCTCATGTGTATGGCTGAGCTGTGTCGGTGCCATACATCAAACATTACATTTCTAATTATTGCACTCCTTCATCAAGTGTCCTTATAACACATCATTTAGTTTCAATCCTGTTTGTTTACTGTCTCTTTCAACACAGGTGTGCTTCACTAACCTGTTAACATAAGCATGCTTGATTGCAGATATTAGCCTTACTTCTTTATTTTATTGCTAAACTAAAAGAAATCAGTCTGAATACAACTCCTTTCTTTCCTTAGCAGGATTGCCCATTAGTTAAACCCAGTCATTAAAGCTTACAATATTTTACCCAAAGCAGTATCACTTACAGTTGACTTCCCTTTTAAATATATAACTCTATTTAATCTTAATTATTAATTTAGTCTGGTTTCCTATTTTTCCCACAGCTGTGTCTGGCAACATAATGTAGAATCTTAATATTTGATATCTGTGTTTTAATTAATTCGTTCACAGGCAGGGAAAAAGGGAAGTCCCTTCAGTTGGACCAACAACACATCTTGTGAAAGGCTGCAAAAACTTCCTCAGACTGTTTGAAAAGTTTAAAGAATAGATTTTGAGGTTTTATTTTCTCAGTTCCTCTGTCCTATCTTTTCTAAAAAGCTTTGAAGTCTGAGCAGTTCTTAAATAGTAATAACTTATAATTTTGGAGATTTAGACATTACACTTTCTATTATGTTTTATATGGCCTACTAAGTGTAATGGGTTATTTACTTTAAGGTTCATAACTGTTTGTATGAAGCACATGGGTACACAAGTAAATGAGTTACAATATATGTTTAGGATAACCCCGTAAGCATCTATACAATATATAAAGAGTTCTCCACTGATCTGCCCCCGAACAATGGATAGAGAGCCCAATCTTTAGATCCTGGCAAGATGAACTTGGCACAGCACCAAGGAGTCCAGGAGGGAATCAAGGGTGCTTGCTTTGTGCTTCTCCACTCTCTTCTGCCATCTTTGAAATTTAGGATTCACTTCTTCCTTCCCTACTCTTCTTAGGATGGAATTTCAACTGATTCTCATTGTCTTCTCTGTAACTTGGATGTGCAATGGTTTCTCTGCATTTTTTATGCCAGCCCTTAAAAAGGACAGTCATTGCCATAACCCGTGTCTATGGACCAAGAGCACAGGTCATTGAGTTCTCCTGTTGTTCCAGCAGGAAGGGGATCATATGAGTACACTGCTGCCATCATCCTTGACTGTCTGTAAAGCAAGGAATGTGCTTTATCTTGATCCTAGATCACCTGGTGTGCTTGTAGGCTTCCCAGATCATTCCTGAAAAGATAGTTAATTACTATCAATAGCTTACAAAGAGAAAAATACAAATACTAAGAGGAAAATTAACTGTGAATGAAAACTGGAAGACAACAGTATGTGATTATTTTTATAGCTTCTGCCCCTTCTTAAGTCTGCAAGCAAGCAAAATTCATGTCAAGGGATAGGAGGACCTGCTGATTAGACAAACTTCCTTCTGCTTCATTGTGCTACATTTCACTCCAGTACCATATGGTTATACTTGTATGGTCCCTTTTCAAGAGAGTGATCTGAAGCAAACTGTGCTCAATACCTTCACTGTCTTATGTAACTTTTTCTAGTTGGTTGGAGTTTTAATAAATTGTGTCTTCCAGATGAAGAAAGAAAGGGAGCCTCTGTTATGTGTAATTATTTTTAAAATATCCCAGCGGTATCATGGCATGTGGAGAGAATACTATTAAGACTATAACTCTGTAAATTCAAATTTGAAAAGAGAGAGAGAGGAAAGATATTTGGTTTATGAGAAGTGAATGTAATGGTAAAAGTTTTGATCACTCCTGTTCCTGACGAGAAAGTAATCAAATTACTATGGATACAGCAGTTTGCTGTGTGAAAGGAACAAGGAGAGTGTATTTATTCCTTTACCCTGCTTTTAAAAGGCAAGCTATGCTGCTTATATGGAACTTTTGGCTGTTTGTAATTTAATTTTCCTAAGCGATGCAAGAGTATTCCATTTTTCATCTGTCTGAGGCATCTGTTTTTACATACTTCTAATACAAAAAAAAGTTTTTTTTTCTTTTTAGCCTTCCTGTAAAACAAAAATAGGAGACTGTGAACTATGAAAGGATTAATTTTAATATACCCTTTGTTCATAGGCAGCAGGAATTAAAACCTTATGAGCCACATTGAGTGCAAAGAAATTCTGTGTGTGTAGATGAGGGGCAGAATTTGCATTACATTTCTGTGATGTAGATCAATATCCTCTAAGTACAAGCCAGATTACCAGTTCTTGAGTGAAATAACCTAATCTTAAAAGTCCCTCAAAGCTTCACATTAGCACAGATATTTGAAATTCCAGCTTGAGCAGCCCTTGCACTATCTTTAGATGCAGTGACACTTCTCTACTCTTGCCCTGGAAAGACCTGCAAAAATCCTGCCATCTAGTTTGCCATTCCAAATTTATGGAGAATGCAAGGACTTGTAGGCATG
This sequence comes from Pelodiscus sinensis, assembly GCF_052426305.1. Taxonomy (NCBI): domain Eukaryota; kingdom Metazoa; phylum Chordata; order Testudines; family Trionychidae; genus Pelodiscus; species Pelodiscus sinensis. The sequence goes on from NC_143052.1 coordinate 111,362,453, forward strand.
GATTCTGTGAACTTGTTCATTCCCTTGATCTATCCTGAAATTGGCCTTTGTGGGTCTACACATTTTCAGGGAACAATGGGGAAAATACTGATTTGTGTGTCCGTCCGTACTTTAAGACTTTTGCAGTACCCAAAAATTCTATTTCCTGCTTTTCATTTCAATGAACAGTGATTGCCTGAGTTAAATGGGTAAAACTGTGGGTGATTGGTCATTACAGGCTCTTAATTATTCAAGCTTTATGTTGCAAGTGAATTCAGACTGTCTCAGGGTCATTGTTTAGTCTCTGGCTGGTTGGTTCTCTGTTGGAAAGATTAGAGAGCTCCAACTTTCCAGAAGTCTACTCTGTCATAGATAGATATGTTTACTTCTGAGATGGGTGTCTCTGACTTACGGTTCTCACTGGCCTTGATTTTATCCTGATTTTATACTAGTGTAACTCAAATGACTTCTGTTGAGCTACTATTGAGTTAAGCCAGAGTGAGAGGAGAGCTAGTCTATAGTGTCTAGAGCATTTAAAGCATATCACATCCTTGTTTCTCTCTTTTCTTTGTATTGCACGGAAGTTTTACAAGTGAATTCTTTTTATGCATCATGTGCTTGGGGGGGAAATTTTCTAAAGGAAACGTCTATGTAGCCATATGTCAAAATTGTCCAAACCAATATCATGTCTTAGGACTGCTTTCCTTTACGGAGCGCTTCTTTGGAAATAGTCCCTAAGGGATTTTTATATAAGTTGTCTTCTGCTATGATAGCACATTTTCTGCCCTTTTCACCCTGACATTATGCATAGATTTCCACCATCTCCAGTTTAAAAATTCTTATTCACATTATAATAGTTTCCACATGCATGATGTCTCTGACTAGGAAACCAATTTCTTATGATATGGACATTTTTTCTTTATCATTTCTACATATTTTTAAACATTCTGTTGCACCCTCACATTTCAAATCATTCTTAAATTGTTACTCAGATGGTTGATCATTATTATGGGTCTCTGTTTGAACAGTCTGGACAATTCTGCAAAATCTACCTACACTGTATGTTCTGTGAAGTTTCCCTTGCTTGAATACAATTCAGAGGTGATATCTAGCAAGTGACCGACTTAGTAATGATACCACCCATAATATGTAATATCATGTTTCTTTACCATACTTCTGAACTGAGCTGAACACTGTAGGGATCTTTTGGACTATTCCAGACTTCTCTTTTAATCAAATTGTGCAGTTCTTTTTGATTTCCTTTCTTTATTCTTTACTCCACTGCTTAGTATTCTAATATCCTCTTTTCTAAGCTGAATTATTTTCTAATTAATTGTTTGAGACCATTTTATTTCACCTTTTTAAAAGCCAGTCAAATCTATTAGCTTTATATGTATTTACTGTTCATTTTTTTGGACTATGAAAAAAAATCCCTCATAGAGTTCTTTCAGCTATGTGCATACCAAAGGGGAGGATCTGCTGAATGTGATGTGTATGAGATCAGTAGAGTTCCATACATACATATAATGCAACCTCTCTGAGATAGATAAACTGGTTCAGATAAAATTAGACCTAACCTTAATCTTCACCTCAAATTCAAATTTAGCTCCTTTAGAGGTTCAAAAAAAGTAGGCTACTGTTTGCAATAATTTTTCATTTATACATATTTTTGTGCTTCCCAGTTTTGCCTATGACTAGATGAAGAAGTAACAAGAAATCAAAATACAATTTTACAGACTCGAGAAATTAGAATAAGTACCAGCACTTTTAAATGCTTATCTGAACCTTCAAGCCATTTGTGTTTTGCTTATGACTAATTTCCAGGCAGCTCTGGAGGAAGTCCTTCAGGTGGTATTTTTTCCCTAGTAATGTGCCCTAACAATGTATATTTTACTGAGGAGACTTGCAAAAGATTTTTCTGAAATCTCTGTGGTGTCAGTCTACAAGCAGTTCCTTTGGTTTTCTACTACAGCAAAACAGTGTAAAGAAACTCACTTTTTTGGGCTAATGTTGGCCTGAAAATATTTGCTAAAATGATTATAGTGATTGCAGCTCCTGAAATGGAGGGACTTCCATTTAGCCATTTGCTGATCGTAGATAGTCTACATGGATAAAATGTCAGGAGTAACTAAAAGAGAACAACAACAACAACAAAAAAAACCAGTCACAACAGTATGTTAACAAAAGAATATACACCAAATTCTGTCATCAGTCAGAACCTGTGTAAAGGCACTGAAGTCAATGGGATTCCAAAGGCTTAACTGAGGCAGAATTTGTCCTCATATCTCTTCTAAAACAGCACTAGTAGTAACAGTACTATCTCAAAAGCTACTCCTAATTGTGGGTGCTCAGAGCCGGATCAAGCCCTCTGTCCTGAAAGTAGATTAAAAAATCTCACAAAAGTAAACCTATATGTCGAATTTTGGAAAATGTCGTTTTGACCAGGTCTGAAATACTTTGAAAATAGCATTCCCTGTAGTATTTGGACATTTGTGTTTTTAGGAAAAGCCAGGAGGGCAGAAACATGAACGGTGTAAAGCTTGGGACTTTGGGCTGGTCAGGGAAGATTTACTGATTTTTTTTAACATTAAAGAAGACGTGGGCTTTCAGGTTGCAGTATAGGTGCATACATGACATTATTTCTCAGTGAATCCAAAAGGCTATGCCTATTCCCAAATGACAACTACTCAGAATGAGATTTCTACATCTTCAAGGTGAGTAATTCTTTCCCCCAGCTGTTCCTGATTACCAATTAGTGAACAAATAGGCTAACAAACATAATTAGTTCCTGGATTGTAATTGTACCATTGTATTTAACCAGAACAGGAGAAAATAGAGATGTGATTTAAAAAAAACCCTCTCTTTGTTGGTCATTTATCCTACTCACATCTGGAAAGTTTCCATTTCCAGCACATTCACAGTATACAAAGAAATTATACACAATTCCTCACCTAGCCAGCACTGGGCACACAAGGGATATTTTCAGAAGAGCGTGTTTGACTTTATAATATGATAGAGAAAAATGGTAGCTATTTTCAGGAGCAGGAATACTTCATCTATCTCCGTCTGTTATTTAATTTTGCATCTTGGGAAGTATTATCCACAGTACAAAATAAGACTTGATTTTTGTGGGTTCATTAGCGAAGCACAGATCCATCCTGCTAGCCAATATTTCAATCCATACTTCAGTCTGACATGTGCTTAAATCTTTTATTAATCATTTGGTTTAGAAATCTGATTAAAGACAAACTTAACTAGCATCCTAGGCGGATAAAAGGAAAGACACTGAGAATGAAATCTCACTCTCTTTTTATAAACACGGGATGCAGCTAAAGACAGAGAAAGATGATTTGATAAAAACCATTCCTGGGATAACTATTTACAAGTCTGTGCGATAAGATCATAACCAAATTCAATTCACTGCATGTAGCTCACAGGTTTCCGGACTCTTTTTATTTTGTCTGTTGTAAAGTCTTTGTCAGTAGAATGGATTGGTCCCGGGGTCATAGAATCATAGAATAATAGGACTGGAAGGGATCTCGAGAGGTCATCGAGTCCAGCCCCCCGCCCTCAAGGCAGGACCAAGCTCCGTCTACACCATCCCTGACAGATGTCTATCTAACCTGTTCTTAAATATCTCCAGAGAGGGAGATTCCACCACCTCCCTTGGCAATTTATTCCAATATTTGTCCACCCTGACAGTTAGGAATTTTTTCCTAATGTCCAATCTAAACCTCCCCTGCTGCACTTTAAGCCCATTACTCCTTGTCCTGTCCTCAGAAACCAAGAGGAACAAATTTTCTCCTTCCTCCTTGTGACACCCTTTTAGATATTTGAAAACCGCTATCATGTCCCCCCTTAATCTTCTTTTTTCCAAACTAAACAAGCCCAGTTCATGAAGCCTGGCTTCATAGGTCATGTTCTCTAAACCTTTAATCATTCTTGTCGCTCTTCTCTGTACCCTTTCCAATTTCTCCACATCTTTCTTGAAATGTGGCGCCCAGAACTGGACACAGTACTCCAGCTGAGGCCTAACTAGTGCAGAGTAGAGCGGCAGAATGACTTCACGAGTTTTGCTTACAACACACCTGTTGATACAACCTAGAATCATATTTGCTTTTTTTGCAACAGCATCACACTGTTGACTCATATTCAACTTGTGGTCCACTATGACCCCTAGATCCCTTTCCGCCATGCTCCTTCCTAGACAGTCGCTTCCCATCTTGCATGTATGGAACTGATTGTTCCTTCCTAAGTGGAGCACTTTGCATTTCTCTTTATTAAACCTCATCCTGTTTACCTCTGACCATTTTTCTAACTTGCTAAGGTCATTTTGAATTATGTCCCTATCCTCCAAAGAAGTTGCAACCCCACCCAGTTTGGTATCATCTGCAAACTTAATAAGCGTACTCTCTATCCCAATATCTACATCATTGATGAAGATATTGAACAGTACGGGTCCCAAAACAGACCCTTGAGGAACTCCACTTGTTATCCCTTTCCAGCAGGATGTAGAACCGTTAACAACAACTCTCTGACTACGGTTATCCAGCCAATTATGCACCCACCTTATCGTGGCCCTATCTAAGTTAGATTTGCCTAGTTTATCAATAAGAATATCATGTGAGACCGTATCAAATGCCTTACTAAAGTCTAGGTATATGACATCCACCGCTTCTCCCTTATTCACAAGGCTCGTTATCCTATCAAAGAAAGCTATCAGATTAGTTTGGCATGACTTGTTCTTCACAAACCCATGCTGGCTATTCCCTATCACTTTATTACCTTCCAAGTGTTTGCATATGATTTCCTTAATTACCTGCTCCATTATCTTCCCTGGGACAGACGTTAAACTGACCGGCCTGTAGTTTCCTGGGTTGTTCTTATTCCCCTTTTTATAGATGGGCACAATATTTGCCCTTTTCCAGTCTTCTGGAATCTCCCCTGTCTGCCATGATTTTTCAAAGATCATAGCTAAAGGCTCAGATACCTCCTCTATCAGCTCCTTGAGTATCCTGGGATGCATTTCATCAGGACCTGGTGACTTGCTGACATCTAACTTTCCTAAGTGATTTTTAACTTGTTCTTTGTGTATCCTATCTTCTAAACTTACCCTCTCTCTGCTTGTATTCACTACGTTAGGCACACCTCCAGACTTCTCGGTGAAGACCGAAACAAAGAAGTCATTGAGCATCTCTGCCATTTCCAAGTTTCCTGTTACTGCTTCTCCCTCCTCACTAAGCAGTGGGCCTACCCTGTCCTTGGTCTTCCTCTTGCTTTTAATGTATTTATAAAAGGTCTTCTTGTTTCCCTTTATGCCTGTAGCTAGTTTGATCTCATTTTGTGCCTTTCCCTTTCTAATCTTGCCCCTGCATTCCCGTGTTGCTTGCCTATATTCATCCTTTGTTATTTGTCCTAGTTTCCATTTTTTATATGACTCCTTTTTTATTTTGAGATCATGCAAGATCTCCTTGTTAAGCCAAGCTGGTCTTTTGCCGTATTTTCTATCTTTCCTACACAGTGGAATTGTTTGCTTTTGGGCCCTGCTGGCCCTACTAGCTTTGTCACCCTGTGGGTCCCATTGGCCTTTCAGGCTTTGCAGTTCTTGTTTTTGTCAACCACAGGTTCCACATCCTGAAGGCCCTGCTAGTGGCAGACTCCCTGCCACTGGGCCTGGAGGTTCCACTGCCACCTGGGGTCCCACCATGGCCCAGGGCTCTGCCCCTGGCCTTGGCACGGGGCTCAGCAGCTGTTCTTAGCTGTGGCCCCAGCCTAAGACAGTGAGGGGCTAGGATTGCCAACTCTCCTAGACCGGATGGACCGCAGGCCATTCCTGTGAATGGCATCTTGTCAGTCCCATCCAGGAGAGCTGTCTGCCATCGGAGGAACACAAAGAAGTGTAAAGAGGGGTGTCAGGAGGCACTCCCGTGACCGCCTCCCCCACCATGCCTCAGTGCCCCAACCGACTGTCTTCACTCAGTCCATCGCTGGACCGCCTACAGTCTGTCTCGGGTGCTCATCACCGGCATTACCATCACCCTCCCCTGAATCAACTGCAACCTTTTAGTCCCTGCTTGTAGTGCCGCCATGACACCCTCGTTACGGCGACAAGGGGTGACGTGGGAGTAGAAGGGGGGGCCCGGACCCGCCCTAGCTCACGGGCACCAGCCCAGGGCCCTAAGGACTCAGATCCATGAAGGATCCTGTCCAGTCAGTGGGGCGAGCCGCCGAAACGCACCGACCCGCCAACCACACCGGGTTCCGCCCTGGGCTACTTCCCTTCCCCCGAAAGCCCCTCTACCACGGAGCTCACCTTCCCCTTTGTGGACAGGATTGCTGGTGGAGACACAATGGTTCCTGGCGGTGGCTGGCTGCTTTCTCCAGGCCTTGGACCTTCTGCTCGGGCTCAGGCTTCTCTCCCGGGCTCAGTTCCCTCTGGTCTGGGCTGGCATGCCTTTTTGAATGCCCGCCGCCGCGCTGACCATCCTATCACGGGCGGGGGCTGTGCCGGCGGCTTGCCACGACCCCGCCCAACGCCAGCGTCCCTGCGTCATGTCCCCGGCCCGGGACGGTGCGCACCCCGCCTCCTTCCTTAGGAGCGGGGCCATTACTCGCTGCCTCCAGTCGCCCCGGGGCACCCCTGACGTCGCCCCTCCTGACGTCAGCCCGGGGCGACGGCTGAGCGGTGTGGGAGCAGACGGCACATGGGTGAGCCTCCCCGCTGCCGCGGCTGCCCAGTGCTTCCCCAGCCGTGGAGAAGGGGGCCGTCACAAGGGGGCATAACTCAGCACCCCTCACCCTAAAAATTGTTCTAGCACCACTGCACACACCTACTGCAGTTTCATTAATTCAGATTCAGCAAAGTGTTCAATTTGTTTTCCTGAACAAAGTGTGCAGCAAAATATTATGTAGAACAAAATATAGATTGGAAATGAGAGACATTTGGACACTTTCTTTCTTCTGCCTTACCCTTTATCTGTATGGCATGTTGGGATTTTTCCTCTTTTGTTCTTTCTTCTCTCTGAGTAGCTTAGCTAGTTTGGCATCTCATACTCTTGTAAGTATTTTTAGCATGTCTTGAAATTTCTGAAATGGATTCCTGCTGTTGATGCTGCATTCTCCAGTGGCTAGCATCAAAATCTCATCTTTCTGTCCACTCCCACCCCCACCCCTGCACTTACCTATTTTATTCTTATTGTTGTATCTGATTTCTGTGTTAGATCAAGTGTTTCCTCTTGCTTTTTTGGGAGGAAATCTCTGAGTTCCAGACTGTGCTGTAAATATCTTGCCCCTAAAACTCTTCACTTGCTATTTAAACACACATCAAAAACTTCTGGGTTATGTTGCCATGGTGATTGCAACATGTTTATCATGGGACCTGTCTTAGGTTTTCTTGTGTAAAAGCACTTTGCCCAGCTTTCTGTGGCACTGGAGGGCTGTTTCTTAAATTAATTTTGACCAAATAGTCTTTGTGTCTATTTAGTGCAGTGGGATTTTTTATCTCAGAAAAATGAAAACTGTATGAGATTGGAATTGTCTTCTCAAAGACAGGCTACAGGGTTTGTTGTTTTGGGTTTTTTTTAGACCTACCCACTGCATCTTCCCCTAATGCAGTAAGTGCCTCAAAAAGAAACCTGGGTGTGCTCATTTCAGCTTGTAGAAAAGTGCTCTCAATTTTTACTGGGTATTTATTGAGAGCACCAATAATATTTTTATATAAGAACTTCCGGTCAGAATGCCTACCCTATTCTCTACAGTGACACTTGCTGGGAGAGCACAGAACTAGAATGGCTGTGAGCTATTTACTTGCACTGCTCCCTACACAATTTCATGCTAAAACTTCTGCTAGGTGGAAATGAGGGCCAAACAAAGGGTGAACCTGAAAATATCACATAAGATTTAGTTGAGTTAACCCCCAGAATGTGGATTCTTGTCTAAATATATCTGAATCTTGGCAGGATCTCCCTTTTCTACCCTCAAGTCTTCCTCCTGCTTCATTCAAATCTTACAACAAAATCTATCCCCAGCTTCATGAGTCTCCTTTCCCTGATCTTCCCAACTCCCTGGCCTACTACACAGTTGCTTCTTTTCACCAATCCATTTAAAAGTGCTCTAGCTAACTGTTATACGGAAACTGCTAATTTACAGGATTTTCCCAGATCAAAGGTACCCACAATGAGATTTCTAGAGCCAGGGACACACCAAGGTAGTTTTTGAAAGAAGGAAAGAAAGAAAGAAAGAAAGAAAGAAAGAAAGAAAGAAAGAAAGAAAGAAAGAAAGAAAGAAAGAAAGAAAGAAAGATCGACCTTTTGGGGGGTCAGCAAAGATGTAGGTAGTTATCTATATTCCTTAGAATTGGGCTCAATTTAAAATTGAGATTCAGGCTGAAATTCAGGACTGAGATCCAAGCTGATCCTTACTTTATTCCAGATCAATTTATTTATCACCTTCAAGCATGCACTTCCTCTGGATGACTTTCAGCATTGTTCATACATGGAGTAGTTAGGCATTGCGGTGCCCATAAGCTTAGTGCAGTTACACCTGCTTTAGCAATGCTGTCAGGCCAGAGTTCATTAATACAGATTTTGCTCCACGGGTAGTTTGGCCTAATTGTAGGGCTGCCCACCCTCCTGATTTCACCAGGTGTCTCCTGGAATCAGACTTAATCTCCCAGAGGCCACTGAAGCCAATCCAGAAGATTTTAAACTGCTAAAAGTCTGGCACAGTGGTGGCTAAGGTAGGCTCCCAGACTGCCCTGGCCTCGCACAGCTCCCGGAAGTGGCCAGCACATACCCCTAAATGGAAAAGACAGAAGGATATTTGCTCGCTGATCCATGAACACTGATTCTGCAGCTCTCATTGGCCAGGAATTGCAGCCAAATTGCACCACTGCAGTGGTGGTGCCTGCAAGCATGGATAGTGTCTGCAAATGCAGGCAGCACATGGAGCCACCTGGCCCTCTGTCTTTAGGAGCTGCAGAGATGTGCTGGTCACTCCTAGGATCAGCGTAGGGTCTGAGTAGGAAGGGAGCCTGCCTCAGCCTTATTGTGCTGCTAACCAGGAGCTGCCTGAGATAAGCCCTACTCAGTCAAAGCTCATACTCTGGACTCCCTCCTGCATGCCAGTCCCTGGCCCCAGCATTAAGCCTCTTCTCACAACCCGGACCCCAAACTCCCTCCCACATCCAAACTAGGGTTGCCAGATGGTTGAACCAAAAATACCAAACACCCTCCCTGCCTCTACAAAAAAAAAAAAAAAAAAAAAAAAAAACCACACCGGAGAAAAAATTCTGTTGGGGAAAAAAATGGGGAGACCAAAGTTGTTGAGCAAAATGCTTTTGAGGCTTTTTGGCCCATCTTGCCTCCCTGCCCCGGGCCGGACAGGTCCCCTGCAGAACTCTATAAGCACCTGCAATTTTCGCCTCCTGGATGGTTAAAAATCAGAAAGTACCAGACATTTTAGGTGTCCGTTATTTTCTGAATTTTTTTAGCAGACAGGAGGTGAAAATACCAGCCTGTTCTGTTCAGTACCGGACAGCGGGCAACCCTAATCCCAACCTGCTGTTCTAGCCCTGAACCCGCTCCTGAACCTAGATTCCCTCCCAGAGCCAGCATCTCCTCCTGCACCTTAAGCCCTTGCCCTAGGCTCAGCCCAGAGCTCTCTACCACACTTCGAACACTCAGCCCTCGCCCAGAACCTCCACCCCAACCTCTGTCCATGTCGTGGTGAAAGAGTGTGAGGGTGGGGGAATGGAGTGAATGGGGATGGGACCTCAGAGAAGGGGCAAGAAATGGTCATGGCCTCAGGGAAGGGGTGGGGGTAAGAGTGGGTTTCTGTGATTAGACAGTCAGCAGCCATACCTCACTGGGATTTTGTCTGCATTACTGTGTTTACCAAACAATACCGTTTCTTATTTAATTTGAGCACATAGACCTATGTATGAGAGAGGCAAAAGATTCTTTATTTCTCCTCTGTCTTTCTCAGTTTGGAGAGGCAGATTATGGCTCCAAAAGCACAGGTTTTTGTATCAGGCCGAATGTTTGCCCTAACGAATGTATTGCTTTCAGTGAGAACGTTGCCATCCTTGGGAAGACAAGGATGTGCTGAATGTGGCAAGAACCTTCCGCGCTTTTTCACCTTGTATTATTTAAACACAGAAGTTTATACTTCCCTGTCACTAAACAGCCTTTCCAGTTTTACCCAAGCAAGATATTATTGTTGATTTCATCTACCTGCCCCCTACACCTCTTGACTTTCCCTATTCCTTGAGCATTCACAGAAGATGAATCCTGACTATATTCTCTGATCAGTAATCCAAGGCTGCAGTATCGGAAAGCCCCGAAGATGTTGTCCTAAGAACATTTTGTGAAGTCCAGCTCCTCAATAAGCATTACTGTAAATTCTCTGCACTTAGATCAGGCTTTAGGTGTTCAAAGGATTTAGATTAGAGTAGGTTTTCTCAACAAAGAAAATGATTCAAAAAACTAATAATAATACTTACCTTTTATGGTATTTGTAACATATAGATTTAAAAGCCTGATAAAAAGGAGAAGAATTTTTACTATCCCCCAGTACAACTGGTGGAAATAAGGCCCAAAGATATGAAATAATTGTCTAGGATGAGATTAATACCCGTCCTTATTGGAAGTACTTCCTAGACTCTTTCTAGAAAACCTGTTCTTTTCCCCTTCTTTCAGCCTCTGCAGAGCTGCCTTTTGGACACCACAGAAGTCTTACCACTGCTCTCATCAATGAGCAAAATTTCTTAGGCTCTGTCTTCCCTGGGAAACAGATGAGTTTTGAAATGCATAAAGAAGAGTTAATTTGCAAAAATTGTATAAACCATAAATGTTTGTAACTTTTCACTCTACATGTCGAAGGCTCAATCCTCTGATCCTTACTCAGATGAGTAACCCCACTGAAATCAGCAGGGCTATTCACATGATTGAAGGGTGCAGTTACATGACCTTACAGATCTAGTATCTTAAATACGTACTTAAAATGTACTGGTACAACTTTTTCTGCTTCTTCCTTTAGGTCTGATCATACCTCTTGTGCATCCAAAATTTCTAGTGAAGTCAAGGGATCTTTGGGATGCACTAGAAATGCAGGATTGGGCCCTAACTCTTCAACAACGTCCATAAACTTTCAGGTGGACCTCAAGGACCAGCAGAGTTTTCGAGATGAGTGGGTGGCCCCAATGGTTTGTTTTTGTTAAAAAAAAGAAAGATATCTTAACTAATATCTTTTCATTCTGACAGTGCCTCTATTTAAACAGAGACTAATTTAACTGATTCTCAGTTAATTGGTTTAAAAATACAAAAACCCTCAACTGTGGGGTATGCAGTAGGCTTTTCATAGCACATAGTGGAGTCAGTTACCATGGCATTGCAAAAGATTTTGGTCTCTATAGCAACATCAGGTCGGCTTGTCGCACATTGTGTCTTATGCAGACTAAAAGCAGCAGCTTGTTTAATCTAGAGTTAATATAAATATCGGGAGATAGGCAGATACGTGTACTAGAGATTTTTCTTCTAGCCACTTTAAACAGAGAGCCTCAATCAATCATTTAATTAGTACTAATCATGCTAATAGCACGGAGCTTGTAGTAAGGGTCTGCGCAGGTTTGCAGCATGCTGAGGGAGCAGCATGAAGCATTCTGCCATAGGGGGCAGAATGTTACCAGGAGCTCTCTAGTTCTGCAGGGAGCACAATTTTCATCATGGGAAGAAGCATATTCCGTCATCTTCTTCCCAAGGTCTGGCCAGCAGAGCTGGATGGCACATGAAGCTTCAAAGCCATGGCTCTGCCTACTGTCTGCCCCCTTTCCAGCTACTCCTGTAAGAGGCTGGCTGCAATTCATTGTCCCCTTCATGCAAGGTTTTGCAAAGCATGGTGGTAGGAAAATTCTTTACTATGAGAAGGAGAGCTATGATTTACCCTCTGCACTCTCAGGATCATGCTACAGAAGTTTTTCCTCCTTCCCCATTCCCACCCCAAGTAAGTTCAATGTGTGCATGACTGGTGTCAAATTCTAATGTGGCTTTCCTATTCAAGCATTTTGATGCACAAGACGGGGAGAATCTACTTGCGCCTCCTTTCTAAGTGGCTCTGTGCCCTACCTTACTGATCAATGGATGCTGGCTTCTCAGTACTCCTTTAACTGATGGCACGTGTCAGCCTTTAACTTGCTAGCCATTGGAGCTAAATGGGATACTCTGTGCATTGCCTCCAACTAATGGTTGGGTAAATAAGTTAATAGACAGCACTATGACCTCTAGGGGCATTAGAAATTCACAGGAATAATGGATCAACACATTTTAAAAAGGAATAAACACTTTATTGGGACAAAGGACACAGTTATATATAGGAGGAACAAGTTGAAGAACTGGGGTAAAAGAGAGATGCTGGAGAATCAAGAGGAACAGACAAAGGAATAGATAACTTACACTCACAGCAATAATCAAGTCCCCATCAAATACAATCATTACATGTTATCAAAATCCCACACAATATAAAAGCAACGGAGCATGACCCCAAAATGTGTCCACAGATAGCAGGTTGCTCATGGTGCACATGGTTCTTTGGGTTGAAGCTCTATAGAGATGACTGAATAAAGTTAAGCTTGTTCAAACAAATAACCAAATAGCCCTGCAGGCCTATCTGTTGCTTGTGTGCATTGCGGTGCCAACACATTCAATTCCAGAGGTGCCTTGGCCTGGCTCAGCACCCACTGAGCAAGACTTTCTTTGCAGAGGGGCCCTGACCTACTCAACTAGGCTCGCAGAGCAAACAGTGGGATGAGGCATCCCACTGCAAGGGAGATCTCACAGGTGGAACAAGTACCTCAGTTGCTCAGCACCTTGTCTTCCTTGGCAAGGGCAGCATAATAGGTGAGGCTGGCAATTAATCCTCTCCTTCTGCATATGGAGTCTGAGGCTTCCATCTCTCACGGCTGGGCCTGTTTCAGAGCTGCTGGTCACTTAGGGTAGAGGGGAGGAAGGGTCTTCCTTTTCTATTGAAACTTGCTGTTTCAGGACAGCTAGCTGAGGGAGGACACCCCCTTAGAAATGGGGTGTTTTGGGTCAGGTCGGCCTCCTGACTGAGCACCAAAATGGTATTCTCTCCCTTACTCTGCAGAGAGCAACTGAGGAGCAGTGTCTCTTTCTGCTGTTGGGTACCAGTGCCTTAGGCAGCTCCCTTCCCTGAATGCTGTTTCTGTCAATGCTCAGACAGAAAGCTTGTCTGGGGTCCCAGCCCTGGGACTTGTACGTGGTCACTTTGGTATGTCAAGAAGGCTGCGAGCCCAATAATTCCACCACTTATTCTCTGAATCAGCTCAGCCCCCATTGTTAGTCTGGGTGTCAGACACAGCCCGTTCACTCCCCCAGCTTCTGCTTCTGTCCTATAGGAAGCTACTTTTCTCAAGTTCCCAAAAGGCAAGAGGACTATGCCCACTGAGCTGTGAGGGTTAGTATGTGGGTTTTAAGCCATAGCCCTGAATAGGGGGCAGTCCAGCGTACATCTAATCAGGAGGAGGCCTGAGAAGGTTAGGAATAAAGGAAGACTTTGAAAGGTGGATATACCCCTGCTCACCCAGAACACGTGTAATGAAAAACTATACCACTTTCGCTGTGGTGGCAAATTGAAATTTCTTCAAACACTAGAAGCAGCTATGCTATTGGAACTCTTAAAGGAAAAGTGTGATACTCAAAGTATATTATTCTTTTCAGTCCCCCTTTTAAATGTGATTTCAGACTCATCACAGAGGAAGAGCATGTGGGAAGGTTCAAGTGGAAATAATCTTGAGGGTCCTGAGGGACATATTTTATGCTTCCCAATGAATTAAAATGCTTTACACGTTTTTCTCTTTTTTCAGTAGTCATGTCTGCTTTAAGGGCACCATGGCATGCACTGAATGCAGCGCTCAGTTTGTGTTACGGCAGGTCTACCGGTGTGGTTGTGGGCCGCCCTTATAATATGCACAAAAAAGGACCAGTGTTTAACCCAAGCCGATGGGGATTGTGTCCATCATGTGCTTCATTCTGGCTGCTCAACTCAGTCTTTAGCCACTCCTTTGCCAAACAGAACATACTGTAGTCCACCATAGTAGCAAACAGGAGATTGGTGTCTTATGAGCAATAAACAATCTTCTGTGGAAACGACAATCTCTGAACATTTTAACCAACTGATTATGAACAAGACATATATATTTAAAATACACCTATGTTTTTTATATCTTATAACTGGGATGTATACAGCTGTCTTTTTAGCTTACTAACCATCACCGTTGCATTTTGCATGTCCTCTTCTGGCATCAGGGTTCACTTCAAAAGGCACATCGATTTGGTTGGGAAGTTGTACCCAAACATTATTTGTACTATGTGAGTTTCTGTAGTTTTCAAAGTCACAAAACCCACCTTTTTTCAAAAGTACTTTTAGTCCTAGTTAGAACTAAGAAACATGCAAGTTCAGATGAATGAAAAAGAAGGAAGCTATGGAATGTTCTCAAATCTAAAAAATGGTTGTCTTATTCAAAATATTGTGGTAGGTTATAGTTCATTCTTATTTTATTTATCTGTCCGTACCCTGGATTGCCATAGAGATGGGTCAACATGGCAAAGTGTGTATTCTGTTCAGAAGGAGGAAGTTGTGTTGTTTCTATGAAATTAGTATTTGTGATAGGGAAAGTTTTTTGGCTTTATTTTTAGAAGTTTGTTTTAAGATATAGAAATGAGAAAGGGAAAGAGAAAGAGAAGGGGAAAAATGGGGAGAAATATTGTAAGTTAGGACACTCTACTTGACAATATTTTTCCCCATTTTCCCCCTTCCCATCTCCTTTCTTTCTCTGCTATTTATTTGTACTCTGGACCACTTAACTCCATTCGTCTGAAGAAGTGGGTTGTGCCCATGAAAGTTCATGATAACATCTTTGTTAGTCTCTAAGGTGCTACAGGACTATTAGTTTTTTATTTTTTTTCATTTGTGTAATTCTATGTTGGAGTACAGCAGCTTATCCATTGCGTTTGTGGCAAGCAGCTACCCTGGTAACATCACGGCGTGGTGAGAAAGAAGGGAAAGTTATGAGGATAAAATTCCTGCTTACATTTCAATCATTTCTCTGACATAGTGAAAGACAGAAATATATAAATCTGTAATAAGTGACAGCTTTTCATTTAGTAGGATGCTTTATACAGCTAGCCTTAATGGGGAAGGTTTCCTTTCTCATTCTTTAGCATAATACATGTTTGTGAGAAAGATGTGACTGTTGTAAGGGACAAGTACTTGTTCTGAGTAAGATGGTCTTCAATGGTTAAAAGAGCACTTTACATGCACAGAACATCTTCGTACAGAGTGTTTTCAGGGATGGGTATGCCGCAACATAGAGACGGAGCAAGCAAAGACAGAGCGTGCTCTGTTTTCTGCCTGACTTGAGATAGATGACAGTAATCACAGAGACAGTAATCTGGCCTTTTCTGCTGTGCCCACCTGCTGCTGATGTTGTCATGTTCTGCACTCTGCTGCCATCCTCTGTGACAGTGGCGCCTCCATCTTGGCAGTACTTGGAATAATTAGGGGTGGCATAACTTCACAGCTGGTTTGGTGTTAAAGGGGTTTGTGTGGGTGCAGGCGGGGGGAGTAAAGAGACTGGGACAAAGCCAACAAAAGAGGAAATTAAATGGGTTGTCACTAGAGCCATCAGTTAGCATTTTAACTCCAGTATTAGCTGAGGACATAAAAAAGAAGTTTTCTGTCTGGAAATCTGGTTATTTTTGTGGGGTGTAGGAGGGGAGCCATTAGAAGGCCAGAAATAGTCAGAATAGCAAATTACAATAACATAAGTTAGACAAGAGGCCCAGATCTTTAATTACAGTCCTGCCCCTTGAAAATCCCTCCTGTCCTTCACAAGGGGAGTTCTTTACACAAGAACGTTGAGTGGAATTGACCCTGCAGGGCAGGAAATCTCCTGCAGAACAAGAGGAATATTAAAGGGTCCGGACTGTATGACTTTTGAAGCAGAAATAAAGTGTGGTAAAATGCTTCAACAGAAAACGTTTGAAAAACCATCTTTAAACTATGGCATTTTGGAGCTATTAAAGGTGGATTTAAGTATACAACCCCTAATAGTTGTAACCGATTGCTGGAAAGTGAGCCTGTAGCTGAGGAAAGGGCCTGGGTAGAGCCCTATGCAGATACAAATCTGCAATTTTCAAAAATTGTCCCTGGATGCAGATATCTGTGGATTTGCAGGGCTCTGCTAACACCTGCACAGCACACCATACCTCAGTGATGCAGGACTGTGTCAAACCCACAACCAACCCCTCACTTCTCCCCAGAGACCTTCTGCTCCACTCTCCCGTACCTCCTTCCCTGCTCTGCACAGAGAGGCTACAATCCTGGGCCCTTGTGTGCTGCACTGCCCCCCCAGCGAGGGTCTCAGACACTGCTCTGTGGTTGCAGCAGCTCTAACACACATAGGGTATGGCTACACTACCCCGCTAGTTCGAACTAGCGGGGTAATGTAGGCATACCGCACTTGCAAATGAAGCCCGGGATTTGAATTTCCCAGGCTTCATTTGCATAAGCGGGGCGCCGCCATTTTTAAAACCCCGCTCGTTCGAACCCCGTGCAGCGCGGCTACACGGGGCACGAACTAAGTAGTTCGAACTAGGCTTCCTAGTTCGAACTACCATTTCTCCTCGTGGAATGAGGAGTAACGGTAGTTCAAACTAGGAAGCCTAGTTCGAACTACCTAGTTCGTGCCCCGTGTAGCCGCGCTGCACGGGGTTCGAACAAGCGGGGTTTTAAAAATGGCAGTGCCCCGCTTATGCAAATGAAGCCCGGGAAATTCAAATCCCGGGCTTCATTTGCAAGTGTGGTATGCCTACATTACCCTCCTAGTTCGAACTAGGAGGGCAGTGTAGACATACCCATAGACCTGGCCAGGACAGACAGTGGTGATAACAACTCTAGTGACAGTGACAGCTGTTGTGGCCCACTAGTTTAATTTTTTTTCAAAATAGCTCTTGGCTCTCTGCACAGGAGCACATGGGTCATGCTCCTTTCTAGGAGTTAAGTATCAGAGGGGTAGCTGTGTTAGTCTGAATCTGCAAAAGCGACGAGGAGTCCTGTGGCACCTTATAGACTAACTGAAGTGTAGGAGCATAAGCTTTCGTGGGCAAAGACCCACTTCGTCTACATGCATCTGACGAAGTGGGTCTTTGCCCACGAAAGCTTATGCTCCTACACTTCAGTTAGTCTATAAGGTGCCACAGGACTCCTCGTCGCTTTTCTAGGAGTTGTAGTTCACCACCTCTATTCTGAGCAAGTTAGGGACTGCAACTCCCAGAATGCCCAGTGGACTAGTGCCACATATCACAGCCTGTTGCTGCATGATTCTAAGAACCGAGATGGAGCCTGAGGGCTGGGTGACAGCATTTCCATTTGGATAAGAGTGTGCTGCAGAGTAGTTCTGCAGAAAAGGACCTGGGGGTTACAGTGGATGAGAAGCTAGATATGAGTCAACAGTGTGCCCTTGTAGCCAAGAAGGCTAATGGCATATTAGGTTGCATTAAGAGGAGCATTGCCAGCAGATCCAGAGATGTCATCATTCCCCTTTATTTGGCTTTGGTGAGGCCGTATCTCGAGTATTGTGTCCAGTTCTGGGCCCCCCGCTACAAAAAGGATGTGGACGCATTGGAGAGGGTCCAGCGGAGGGCAACCAAAATGATTAGGGGGCTGGAGCATATGACTTATGAGGAGAGGCTGAGGGACTTGGGTCTGTTTAGTCTGCAGAAGCGAAGAGTGAGGGGGAATTGATAGCAGCCTTCAACTTCCTGAAGGGAGGTTCCAAAGAGGATGGAGAGAGGCTGTTCTCAGTAGTGACAGATGGCAGAACAAGGAGCAATGGTCTCAAGTTGTGGTGGGAGAGGTCCAGGTTGATTATTAGGAAAAACTATTTCACTAGGAGGGTGGTGAAGCACTGGAATGGGTTACCTAGGGAAGTAGTGGAGTCTCCATCCCTAGAGGTCTTTAAGTCTCGGCTTGACAAAGCCCTGGCTGGGTTGATTTAGTTGGAATTGGTCCTGCCTAGAGCAGGGGGCTGGACTTGATGACCTTCTGAGGTCTCTTCCAGTTCTATGATTCTATGATTCGATGATACAAAATTTGTATCCACATCTGAGCCACAATCTGCAAAAATGGTCCATAGGTATAAACTGGATATCTGCGGAATTTGCAGGGCTCTAGGTTTGGGCATGAGTAGAACAGGAAATAAGTGAGCATGAGAAGAAAATAAAGTAAAGCAAAGCAATAGAATGTTGTCTAAACCTTTCCTAGCCCTGAGTTCATTGGCTTGGATGTCATGACATTGGGGCTATCCTTACAGAATGGCAACAGCTTTTAACTCTTCAAAGCCATCAGATGATTCTGAAGATATTCCTTGAGATTCAAGATGGTCCTCCGAATGGAAAGCATTTGTGTTAGCAGCACACGTGATTGTTATTTTAGACGATCTCAGAAGTTAGTTATTTTATGATGCCTGCCTATGTTTCTAGGAAATATGTGGCAACAGTAAGAAAAATAAAAGACAAAGCTTATTTTAAAGGGACACCCTAATACATGACTCTGAAAAAGATTTCAGGCTTAGTGTTGATAATCAGTGGTATGTGAGCTTCCAGGATGATGATGGGTTCAAAATATTAGATATTTAAACTGGGATATGTAAATAGGAGAATCTCAAGCAGGAGTGGAGAGGTTATTTTACTTCAGTATTTGGCACTGTGATACCTTTACTGGAATACTGTGTCCCATTCTGGTCCCTGCAATTTAAGAAAAATGTTGATCAGTTAGGGAGGATTAAGAGAAGAGCCACACGAATGACTAAAGAATTAAACAACATGCATTGTAGTGGGAGACTCAACGAGCACAATTTATTCAGCTTAATAAAAAGAAAGTTTAGGGGTAGATTGATTACAGTTAAAAAGTGTCTACATGGGGAATAAGTATTTAATCATGGGTTCTTCAATCTAGCAGAAAAGGGCATAAATCAATCCAGTGGAAAGTGGAAGCTACTCAAATTGAGATTGGAAATAAGGAATAATTTTTCCCTGTGACTAATTAACCAAACCACTAGACCAATTTACCAAAGATTGTCTTGAAATTCTCCAGCACTAACAATTTCTAAACCAAGTTTGAATTTTTTTTCCTGAAAATTATGCTCCAGGAATTATTTTTGAGGAAGCTCTATGGACTGTGTTGTATAGAAAGTCAGACTAGATTATCACAATGGTCCCTTTTTGGCCTTAGAATTTATGACTGTCTTTATCCGTGATGCAAAATCATACTCATGTACCACAATCATTTGCATAATAGAAATGGTGTCACTGGCCTCTGTTTGTCAGAGGCTGGAGAAGGATGGCAGGAGACAAATCGCTTGATTGTTGTCTTCGGTCCACCCCCTCTGGGACACTTGGTGCTGGCCACTGTCAGCAGACAGGCTACTGGGCTAGATGGACCTTTGCTCTGACCCAGTACAGCCATTGTTATGTTCTTATGTTCTAATTATTGTTTGAAAAAAATAGCAGATATGATCTTTATTTTAAATACTGTTGGCAGGACATCATTCAGCATTAAATAAAGGATAGAATTTGAATGGTCGCTGTAAGGGTTGAATATTTCTAGTCTAGCAGTCTCTGGTATGGCAACTTCTGTCATCCAGCATGTTTTTAGTTAGCCCAATGTCCACTTGTCATGGGTGTGGCCAAGTTTCCCACAGTTCCATAAAGTTTGTTTACAACCACCAGTCCTGGCTCTCACTGTTCCGTGCTGTTATTTAGCTCTAATTTACCCCAAAATATCTTTCAAATGCCCAGTGAGCAGTGAAAGTGTTGGTAATGCTACTTGACAATATTGACCTCCGGTGGTCTGGAAAATTCTATTTTTTGGCACCGGTCAAGTCCCAAGGGTGCCAGACTACAAAGGTTCATCGAGTAATTATTTCCATTTGCCACCCTATGGAATGTGCACTCCTTAAATACAGAATATTATCTCTCCTCATCTCTACCTAAGGCATATTACCTTAAAAGGGGAGTTCTCTTCATGAAGAGCTTCTTTTTTCAAGTGAAGAAGAAGAGAAATCTCAGTGCTGAAGAGATTCAGTACCCAGTCCTGAAAGATTCTGAGTGCCTCTTGCTTACTGCTTTGTTTCATTGACTGTCATTAACTTCAAAGAGCAGTGAATGTGAACTCACCACTTAGGTTGCTGTCCGTTATTCCTCACAGTTCATTACTTGTTTGGCAAGGGGACTCCAAAAATGGTATACTATAGATAACTTTTCAGGTGTTGTGGACTTCATAGACTCATAGACTTTAAGGTCAGAAGGGACCATTACGATCATCTAGTCTGACTCCCTGCACAGTGCAGGCCACAAAATCTCACCCACCCCTCCTAGAATAATCCTCATATAAGACTCTTCTTTCCTCCAGTATCATATCTTTGCAAAGGAATTAAAAGTAAACGCATGAGAAAATAATCATAAAGCTGTTCACCTTCTTTAATACACAATCATTAGAGTGGCCGTAGAGCTTGATACCCTCCCTTATCTTTCCACATCAGTTTCTCTGGGGAGAGTATTGTTTCTCTGCTACTTCAGGGTATTGAAAGGATATGCAGATTATTAGAAGTTTAAACACTGCAGAAATAGATGGGATAAATGAATTAGGGATGTTAAATTTTGTTTAATCAGTTAATCGACTAGTTGATGGATTTTCCATCAACTAGTCGATTAGTCAATAAGCAGGGGAGTTGCAGTGGGGTTAGCTCCTGGCCTGTGAGCTAACCCCCTCTGCAGCTCTGCTTTTAAATGTATTGAGAACCTTCTTAATACATTTAAAAGGCTGGTATGCAGCGAGAGGACCCAGCACTGAGCTGGGAATCAACTGTCCTGGCTCGTACCATGTCTCCCCCTGCATTGCACTTCTCTTACTACATTTAAAGAGCCTACTGGCTCTTAATACATTTAAAAAGCAGAGTTGCAGTATCTGGGACTGGGCATGAGGCAGGAATCAGCTGATCTGCATCCGGTTCCCACTACCATCCCGCCCTGCCCCGCCTCCCTTGCTCACCATGGACATGGTGCTGGGGGAAACTGGCTTTTAAGCTGGATTCCCCCAGCACTGGCTCCTGCTTCCCCCCCTTGCTGCCTCTGATATGGGCTCAGTGCACTAGGGACTACAACTCCCAGGAGGCAAAGCGGACCAGGAACAGAACCCCCATTTATATCATTGCGTCTATGGGAAATAAGGGTTTGACTTATGACAGCTTGACTTACAATGGTTTTCCGGGAACCAATTAGGTTGTAAGTGAGAGGGTCACCTGTAGCACCGGTCAAAATAGCATGTCTACACTAAAGGGAAGCCTCAAAATTAGTCTGAGGCAGACTCCCCTAAAGTGGATGCGCTACCTTGATTTAGAGTCCCAGGAGGCATTGGGGAGTAATTACTTTGAATGGCCCGGGGAGGAGTTATTTCAAAATAGCAGCAGTGGAGCATCCACACTACTGCTATTCTGAAATAGCTGTTTTGGAATAAGCGTTATTCTTTGTGGAATGAGGTTTACCGATTTTGAAATACGCTGTCCGTTATTTCAAAATAACGGAATTGCTATGTGGACGCCTGCATTGTTATGAATCAAATACTCAGCTCTGAATGCCACCACTTTTATTTAAAATGCCTTCATCAATATTATTATCTTCCAATAACATTTTGTAATCATCCCCTACATTCTTCCCAAGTTTGACGCCAACTGCATTATATCTTCAAACTGCAGGATAGTGTCTCTTTAAGCCAGAAACAGAATCTTCAAAGACTCGCAGTGTGGAGCTGGAAAGTCACTATGTACTGTACAATTTTCTATGTTCTGACTAATAAATTATTGTGCATCTTCAGTGTGCTCTGACATGCAATACAATTTGTCCATGTAATGGTGATGATAGGCTGTCCTGAGCTAAATAATCAAGACCCCTTTATTTAGATTCCTCAGCCTTTTAAGGAAATGTTAAGTAACAGTTCTTATCTTTGTGTCAGTTTTTATTCCACATTTTATCATAAATGGAACAAGCTTTTAACTTTGAGTGTTACTGTTGAAACATGTTAAAAAGAAATTTAAGGAAAGATAAATAATCAGCTCTGTTTGCAGTGACAGATTGCCTTTGTGCATCACAATAGAATATGGTTAATTGAATGTTGCAAGATGCTTAGAAAGGGAGAGCTGTCTTTCCTATCAACACTGCAACCACCCTGTACCATCAAAAACCAACATTCTGGCTCTGTTCTCATGTATTCCTTTCACCCTTTTAAGAACCTCATGCAATTTGTAGTCTGTTTTTCTGATGCTGTCCTTATGCATCCTTCTTACCCCTCAAACAAACCCATTACCACCCAAAAACAAAGCGGCCACGCCCTGTTCTGAATCACTGATGGGGTGCTCCTTGGAACAGTCCCTCACCACACTTATTTTTTTTCAATGTTTTCTAACTGGGGTTGTTGTAAATTGACTTCTAAGTGAAACTTGCGCCGAAAAGTCGCAGGTGCGGCATGATTAACTTACATTAGAAATGTTAAAAAGAAAATTAACTTGCTCTTTCTATTTTAAACCTATAGTGTTAGTATTTATTGTTGTTTAAGGCCTAAATAATTTATTACCAATCTGCCATACCAAAGTGGCCACTGTTTTCCCCCTGTGGAATGTTCTCTCATGTCAGAGCAAATTAACAGGACAGGAATTGCTTACCGTCCAATTATAAAATCTCGAGAGGTTAGGAATTGATTTCTTTCTCCTTCACCAACTGTGACTATGGAATGCTTTACCTTCTCCATATACTCTGAAGCACGTCTGACGCACCCTACAAAACCAGACTTAAGACATTGTTGTTGACATTTAGTTATGTTTGCTGAGTGCTATTGTTTTTGGTTTTTAATTCCATCTTTAGAGGGAGGCACCTTGGGTATATTGGTTCTCATTTGGTTTCACTCTGGGGATTTACTCATCCAGGTTAACCCAGGTTTGTAATTGTTTCTGTTTTCTTGACACACTCATTACTGGCATTTACATTATAAAAAGGCAGCCCCATTTATCTTGTATTTAAGTATACCAGTTTCAGGAGGGTTTCTAAGTTATTTAAAGAACAGCTGGAACATTTTATCTGAAAATATGCCCCACCCTTATTAGGAAAGGCTGAATGACCAAAGACTTTAGTATTTTCCAACATCTTAACTGTTTTTAGTTCCAAGTCAGTGAAGCATATATATCTCACCAGGATCAAATATTTCTGGTTCCATGCACTGAACTGACAATTGGCATCATTAGAATTGCTCGGGATTTTTCGATGAACTTTTTTTTGTTAGAAAATGCCAGTTTGTCAAAACTGAAAATGTTTGTGTGAAAGAGTTGATTTCAACTGATTTCTCATTTTGAAAAAAAAAATTAGAAAAGTTTCGCAATTGTCAGAACGTCATGTTTTGACATTTTCGAAACAAAGAACTCCATTTTTCTGTTTGAAATGACTTTTTGCTTAGAAATGTAAGCTAACTGCAGGTAAAAAACAAATTCAAAATAGATTGAAATTACAATGAAATGTTTCAAAATTATCAAAACACTCTGACTCAATCTAAAAATATTTTCTGGTTATTGGTTCACATAAGTTTGAGAATTTTACGTCACAATTTGGGAAAAGTTTTCAAAATCTCAAGATTTTGCCCAGGACAGAAAAACAGTTTCCCATTTGAACATAGACATAATACTCTACCTGCCATTGACCAACACCAAACCAAAACTCATTGGTTGGCAGAGTGGGAGGTGTGTTTAAGATTCTACTCCAGCATTCCCTGTAAGCTGAGCACTTGAGCTGCTACCCAGGTGAGATTTAAATGCTGCCCAGCTGATGATAATCAGAGTGCCTACAGCACCCACAGCCAGCAGTGTGTATTTCTACTGAAGGTGCACATCTGCACATGCCTCAGTGCACATAAAAATTATTTTGCACATGGATGGAAAAAATTAAAAGACAATATTGTTCTCCCTTCCAATATTAGAGGGGCATCTATGCAGTAATATTCTGAGGAAGGTATAAAATAACACTGTTACATTTTAACAAATCATACAGTGATAGTGGGGAAGAAAAGACAGACTTCCCTGTCCTTGGGGAAGATAGCCTGCTGCATACTCACCAAACATCAGCACTGCAATCAGCAGCACAGTTCTTGCTGGACATCTCTTAGCTATAGGGCTGCGGTCTTAGACTATTTACAAAAAAACCAAAAGTTTGACATTTGAAAACTTTAATTAAATTTGTGGTGGCCTTATTTGGATGGTAAATCTGCTGCTTCTGAGAAGGTGGCAAAAGGCTTCTTCAGAAGCACCTCAGGCCTCCTTTAATTAAAAAATGACATTTAGCTACAGTCATCAGCCCATCATATAGGCTGGTCTTTTAAAAAATAATAATTGGCAGGGTTATGTATACCTGACAATTACCGCTTAGTAACTATGTTATCATCACTGTTTCGTTTCTTATAATTAGCTGTCATGCATGCACAGCAACCTTTTCTCCCCTAAAGATATTTCATATGCACATTTGTAAGTGCCCAGCAGTGTGGTGGATGGAGACTGCATACTGTTACCTTGTTAACAGCTTCAAGGCTCCTATGGGAGATCCAAAGGAGTCATCCTACTCTGTGCAGCAAATAAGCATCAGAACAATTTGTAAATGCATAGTTGCAGGAAGGATTCATTCAACGTAATGCATTCATCTGGGTAGAGCAAACAATGCAGTTAGTTTTGTATAATACTATCCAAACTTTATATTTCTCAAGTTATATATGAATTCCCAAATGAATTCACATCAAACCATTTGTCTATCCAGTCCCTTATTCTGCGTGTCAGTGAATGAGACCCACTTTTATTTAGGCGAGGCTTAATTCTCTGAGTTGTTGAATGCTCTCAGCTCCCATCAAAGTTAATAGGAGTTGTTATTGGTAACTTACAGGATCGGCCCCTTTGTTATTTTTCAATGTATATTACAAACTTATTAAAAATAGCTCTCTTGGCATGAGAAGAATGCAAATGTAAAGGCACTAATATTAGTCAATCCATGTGAGTAAAATGTCAATGATAAGTACTCCTTGAAATAGAAAAACCCAAACACCTTCTTCATTCAACCCAGGTGTATTGCAATGGAAGCCCGACTGAATATCTAGACCTTTGTGTGATGCTTTAGAGGAATGGGGAATAAACACCATATAAGGATAACATTGTAATGTCTTGCAAACCTAGGTTTCTAATGTAAGTAGTAGAAGCATCGTGCCTTGGGATATTGACAGCTAGAATGGACAAACGATTAGAGAATAAGCTATAGAGAAATAAACCCTGCACTGACAAAAAGTTGGGCCAGATATTTAATAAGTGTTTTCTATCTCAAGATTCTCCTCAAGGAATCCTGGCTCCATTGTGTAACCTACACACCCCCTGGGTATGGTGTACTATCCCATATAGTGTCACTCAGACCACTTAGAGAATAATGAGTGTGCTCTAAAGCCTTAGCTGCTTTTTGCTTATGTGGTAGAGGCTCATGCACTAAGGTCCACAGATATCAGGTTCAGTTCTACCTGTCAGCGTTAAAAGTGGGGACTTGTCCGAGATTTCAACTGGGAAGTCTCTGAAGCTCGGGACATGCTTCCTCAACTAGGGGAAGTATGTAACCCACATACCTTCTGGGTGTGGTGTACTATCCCACTTAGAGAGAGATTACTGAGTCTGCTCTACATTCTTAGCCAATAGTCAGCTGTCTTTTAGCTCATGCTGTAGAGCAGCGGTGGGCAATAATTTTAGAGGGGGTGGCCACTTTTTTTTTTAAATGCCACCAGGCCATCCCAGAAGGGGAGGGGCATGGTTGTAGGGGCGGAGCCATGACACTTCCATGCTCCCCTACCCACAAACCCTGATTGACTTGGGGGCGGAGGGAAATTATTAAGTCATTCCTTCCCCCACTGCCCCCCGGGTCAGTTATAGAGAACCACCAGCTGTTCTGAACAGCCGGTGGTTCCCTCTAGGCACTGCATGCCCCTGGCAGGGGGAGGAGACTTTGTGCGGTCCCCCTCCCCAGGTCTGGATTGGCATGGGAGTGGCAGAGTGGCCGGGGACTGGATCAACTCACTTGGTGGGCCAGATCCAGCCCACAGAGGCTGTCTTGCCCATTCCTGCTGTAGAGTCTCATGCATTAATCTCCAGAGTTCCCGAATTCAATTCCGCCTGTAATTGGCATTACAACTGAAATCAATGGCAAACTCCCATTGATTTCACACTGTGATTCTATGGCATGTACTAGCCCGTCAAACTCAAGGGGTGTGGCAATTCTGTGTGGAAAGCTTTCCCTTGGGATGGAAGCATGTTGCACAGAGCCCCTTGCTCACCCTGTAAATTGTGCTATAGTCACTTGACTCCTTTTGTTGTCTTAACAGCACAATACAATTCATTTGTTATAATTTTGTGGTATTAAAGTCTTGGTCTTGCTCAACCCTTATCCCTTGTTCCTTGTGATGAGTGAGCAAAGAGTTATGGGACATCTGTGATTTTTATAATAGTAAATCCTAATAGGAAAATCAATACATTCTTGCTGGGTTTTGTCCAATTTATTTCACCATTTAAAAACCGGAAAAAAAATAGGGAAAAGCTGATGTTTAAAGATATAAGGGGAGCAGTGAGACCTTCCTACAGAAGCCCTTTTCTATGAATGATGACAGAGCTTTGTGTTTATAGTTTCTGGTGGTTCTATAAAACAAAATTGTTATTGATTTATTGTTACACATTTCTGTTTAGAGCTGTGCTTAGTGACTGCTGCTGAATATCTAGTTCCATGCGGCCAAGGCCATGCTAAACAGTGCATGGAAGATTATTAGCATAATTGTTCACCCCACCAATTGCAGTATATTTACATGTAGTTAACAAAATTAAGGCAATATATTAGCACAGGTCCATCACCACACAGATCAAATTCCTAAGATAACACTATCTGTATTCTGCATTTGTTAAGAAAGAGCACGGGGGATGAAAAACAGATTCATCTCTCAAATCCAAGTCTTTGCCAGCCATTACAATTGTCCTTCTACTGTTTTCACAATGTTGAGCTTTCAACCCCATTCGTATAAGAGACTTCCATGCTATGTGCAATAGTTCTTTGCTTCTGTCAACCCTAACCAGTTGGTACGCTCAACTGCATATGCACTTATGTGCCTTCTTTGTCAGATGTGCCTTCTGTGCATTCTGGGTACAACTAACAAAGAAGGACCAGACACTTTTAAGTTTAGCATAACACTTGGCCAAAGCCTTGCAGAGTCTGAACCTGTGGTCTTCGCTCCTATGTTTGTTATCCTAAACTGGGACAGTCACTTATGATAGCCACTTTGTGCTCAATTTGCATGAGTGTAAATGAGTACAAAAATGGTCAGAGCAACAGTCAGTATGACCCTAAGGCTATGTCTAGACTGCAGGCTTCTTTCGAAAGAGGCTCTTTCGAAAGCATCTTTCGAAAGAGCCTCTTTCGAAAGATCGCGTCTAGACTGCAGGCGGATCTTTCGAAAGAGAAATCCGCTTTTTCGAAAGAGAGCACCCAGCGAGTCTGGATGCTCTCTTTCGAAGACGGCCTCTTTACATTGAAGAATGCCTTCTTTCGAAAGAGGAACTTTCGAAAGAAGGCGTTCTTCCTCGTGAAATGAGGTTTACCGCCATCGAAAGAAAAGCCGTGTTCTTTCGAAATAATTTCGAAAGAACACGGCTTGAGTCTGGACGCAGGGGAAGTTTTTTCGGGAAAAGGCTACTTTTCCCGAAAAAACCCCTGAGTCTGGACACAGCCTAAGTGTTCAGAAAGGTAAGGGAGCCTAGGACGAGGGTAGGTAGCTGCAGGAAGGTGGCTATCAGTCATAGTGAAGGATGGACATAAATAACAAATATAGTTATTCAAGTTGTATGATATTGGGATTCTTCAGCATTCATATTTTGGATCCATTCACACTTTGATGGGTTAAGATGGATAGAAAGCTGGTTAGACCAGGGTTTCCCAAACTTTTTACTTTAGTTGGAACCTGTTTTTTTTTCAGTACTGTTTTTTGCAGCCCAAAAATATAAACGCATATAAAAAAAGAATGAAAAATGAATACATATTCAGTGTTTCACCCGGCTGCATCCTCTGTCCAGCCTGAGCCAGGGCTTCGGGGACCTGGCGCCACATGGGCACTCTGGGAGGTGGGAGCAGGAGCAGATTGGGGGTAGGGTATCTGGCTAGAAGGGAGGGTGCAAGGAGGGGTAGGGTTGCCAGGTCTCTGGTGTTGTACTGGGCAGTCCGGTATTTGGGAGTTCTGTCTGGGAAACAAATTGAGAAAATACCAGACATATAAAATGTCCAGTATTTTCTAATTAGGTAAGTTTTATTATAATTAGGTGTATCAGTCCGTAGCTGCGAATTGCCTGACTGGTAGATGTACTAACGCTGCGTGATGTACTAACACTGCCAGCCAGGCAGTTCGCAACTACTCAACGGAGGGTATTGGGGGGCGGGGGACAAAATGGAATCCCTGGGGCCGGACTCACTCATGTGCCTTGGTCTGCATATGCCCAGGTCAGTCCTGCTTCCTGCCAACCGATTCACTCCCCCGCCCCCTTCTCCTCCAGATCTCCCCCATCCAGCCCTGCTTCCGCCGGCCACCCGCCCGGTGTCCCCCCATCTCCACTGGACAGCCCCGCTGCCCCCAACCCTGCTTCCTGGCAGCCGGTTTCCCCAACACACACACCTCCTCCCAGCCCACCCCGCTCCCCTCCCGGCAACCACGCTGAGGCCCAGTATTTTTTCCCAGGTCCATAGTTTGGGAAACACTGATCTAGAGAAAGGGGTGAGCAGTGAGGTGGCAAAATTTGCGGATGCTACTAAACTGTTCAAGATAGTCAAGACCAAAGCAGACTGTGAAGAAATTCAAAAAGATCTCACTAAACTGAGTGACTGGGCAACAAAATGGCAAATAAAATTGAATGTGGATAAGTGTAAAGTAATGCACATTAAAAAAATAACCCCAGCCATACATACAATATGATGGGGGCTCATTTAGCTACAACTAATTAGGAAAGAGATCTTGGAGTTATCATGGATAGTTCTTTGAAAACGTCCATGCAGTGTTCAGCAGCAGTCAAAAAAGCCAGTAGGATGCTAGGAATTATTAAAAAAGGGATAGAAAATAAGACAAAGAATATCTTACTGCCCCTATATAAAATTATAGTATGCCCACATCTTGACTATTGTGTACAGATGTGGTCTCCTCACCTCAAAAAAGATATTTTGGCATTAGAAAAGGTTCAAAAAAGAGCAACTAAAATGGTTAGGGGTTTGGAACAGGTCCTATATGAGGAGAGGCTAAAGAGACTGGGACTTTTCAGTTTAGAAAAGAGGAGACTGAGGGGGGATATAACAGAGGTATATAAAATCATGAGTGGTGTGGAGAGGGTGAATAAAGAAAAGTTATTTACTTGTTCCCATAAAATAAGAACTAGAGGACACCAAATGAAATTAATGGGTAGCAGGTTTAAAACTAATAAAAGAAAGTTCTTCACACAGCACACAGTCAACCTATGGAACTCCTTGCCAGAGGAAGCTGTGAAGGCTAGGACTATAACAGAGTTTTAAAAAGAGCTAGATAAATTCATGGAGGTTAGGTCCATAAAAGGATATTAGCCAGGGGGTAAGGAATGGTGCCCCTGGTCTCTGTTTGTCAAAGGCTGGAGAAGGATTGCTTGATCATTGTCTTCGGTCCACCCCTTCTGGGGCACCTGGTACTGGCCACTGTTGGAAGACAGTATACTGGGTTAGATGGACCTTTGGTCTGACCCAGTATGGCCATTCTTATGTTCTTATGTTCTCTTTTAAACTTCTCTTCTATGTCCTTAAGGTCCTAAAGCTGTTGTTTGTCAGTAGCAGGGAGGGGATCAGTAGAAGCCATGTTGTTGTCATCAGAAAATAGAGCTCTGATCAGTAGAAAGTACCATGGAAGAAGATTTAGGAAGACCACTGGAGGAAGACACGTTATACTTTAGCTATAGCTATTCAGGCAGATAAATACACTTTTATATTATGCATACACACCCACACCCACCCACCCACTCACACAGAACCAGGAACCACAATCAATTGCTTTCAAAATTGGTCAGACTGAGCCCAATTGTTGGCCCCTGCCTCAGGTTGATGAGCAATTCCATTGACTTCAGTAGGACTACTCATGTGAGTGTTGGGTGTATGAGGAGTTCACAATCTGTCCCCAAGCTAGCAGCAGATTTACACATAGTTCAAGGGTCACTGCCCATTTATTTTCCTAGAGAGGCCAGGTTATCTAGTTGCAAGATCACTGGACTGCAAAACTAGGTTCTAACCCCAGTTTTGCAGTTGGTTCATTCTGGGTACTTGGGCATACAAGTTTGCACACCTATAAAATAGAAATAATAAATACTGACCTCTATCACAATGTGCAATAGGTTCTAATTAATGAAGATTTAAAATTGCTCTGAAGGCACTCTAGAAATGTTGGTATTTTTTCTTAATAATAGCCAGATATCCTCCTCCTATGTCTTGTTTCCTTAGTAACTTTTAAAACAATTGTTCTGTAAGCTGCTGAAACCATGTTGTGTTTTGTGTGCATCATATTATACTAACCATTTGGCTAGGAAACAGAACATAGTGAAATGCTCACAGACTCTTTTCAGTAGCCGTTGCAGTTAATGGAACCCCTGATTACTTTGAGAGAAGCCTCACTTTATGACTGAGCTTCAATTTAGCATTTCATGAAACCATTGTGACATACTCAGAGCCTGAAGCTTTTGCTGCTCAAACTTTTTCCATAAGGCTGTGAATCCTAATGAGAAATGAAGGCCTTCAGCTAAGTATCTCACAGCAGAGTGTATTATTGCAAACTGAGCAGAAAATGCACCCTTAGGTGAGAAATCCTCTTTAAAATATTACTCTGCCATGGGGACAGGAGGGACACCACTGTTGCCCTTAAGGACCAACTCATTCAGATCCGGACAAAGATTTGATGACAATACAGTTACCCACAGTAGCTCAGAATAAGCCTGCATTAGTGGCCTCCACAAGTCCTGTAGGATATATCTGCTAGAAGCGTTTTAGAGAAAAGGTCTCCTCACAAATAGAACATCTCATTTCTGCAGGTTTAACACACACACACCCCTCAACTATTTTTTTTGAGGGGGAGCATTCCCATTAGTGACGTGGGGTGCACCTTTAATTTCTCAGATCAGCTAACTTGAGGCACAATGGTATGTGCACCTTTAAAAGCTTCAAATAGCCAGCCTGTGTTATGCTTTTCAGAGCTGATGTTAGTTTAGTGTTGGTGTGGTGCATGTTCATCAGTGGGCTAGTATGAGCTTTGAATAGCTCTTCACCCACTTTTCTGAAAATCTCCTGTAATTGCACTAGCTCTGGTGCAGTTCCACCACTGATTGTAATGGGGAAAACACGGGCATACACAGGGCACATTATACCAGGCACCAGTGAGACCTCATCTGGAATTCGGTGTGCAGTTCTGGTCTGCCATGTTTAACAAAGAAGAATTCAAATTGCACCGGGTGCACAGAAGGGCTACAAGGATGGTCAAAGGGGTGGAGAGCTCCCTTACAGGAGGAGATTGAGGGAGCTTGGCTTGTTTAGCCTAGCATAGGCTGTAGCATAGATAGTTGGGACACAAGCTAAAGGGGAGGACATGTGACTGCCCTACATGTCTCTTTCCTCTCCCCCTCAGGGATCCCTACCCTCTCCCCCTACTCATCCCACATTACTTGTGTGGGGAGAGCGGGCTCTGTCCTCCCACTGTATAGGACTCCCCTGCTAACATGTTCAGTTGCTCCTCCTGGCAGCCAGACCCAGGCAGGGAGCAGGAAAGAGCTGCTCCAAGACACAGCTACCAGGATCCCTTTTCAACTGGGGGTTCTAGTAGAAAACTGGATACTTGGTCATCCTACTTCCAGGCAGCCCCTCTTCCCCACCAGTGTGCTCTGGGCGCAATAGCAGCTTCCTAGAAGAAAACCTTGCTGGGGAGGGGCAGCAGCAGCAGCAACCTACTCCCTGCCCAGTCTTGGCTTCTGGGGATAGGGCCCGACTCAGAGCATACCGAGGTGGGGGACTCAGCTCACTCAACTGCTTTCCCCAGAAACTGAGCCTGGTTGGGGGCAGACCACACTGCCACTGCCAGGCATTCTCCCCATCAGCTGTTGCGCTGCACTGTGCAGCATCCCAGTATGGCTGGAGGAGGCTCTGGATCTG
This sequence comes from Pelodiscus sinensis, assembly GCF_052426305.1. Taxonomy (NCBI): domain Eukaryota; kingdom Metazoa; phylum Chordata; order Testudines; family Trionychidae; genus Pelodiscus; species Pelodiscus sinensis. Next base: position 111,394,798 of record NC_143052.1, read on the forward strand.
TTTCTTCAGGCTCTTGACACACCCCTTTTCCCTGCCCAAGCTAACTGCTGTTGCGGAGGGCCCAGGGTGGAACCAGCCCTTCATGCCACCCCTGATGAGTCACCTCTGGCTGAGGGGATGCATGATTGCTCTCTATAAACGCATCAGAGGCTGAAATAGCTGGGAGGGAGAGGAGTGATTTAAATGGATAACGTTGACACAATAACAAAGAGAGATAAAACTGGCCGTCACAAAGTTCAGGTTTGAAATTAGATAGCGACGTCTATCCAACAGAGGAGTGAAGTTCTGGAACACTCTTCCATGGGGAGCAATGGGGGCAAAAAACAGAACTGGTTTTAAGAACGAGTCTCATAAGTTTATGGAGCAGATGGCCTGATGAGATTGCCTACAATGGCAGGAGGCCCATCTGTGACTGCTGGTACCAAAAATCCCCAGCAGACAGAGCTGGGACACTAGATGGAGAGTGCTCTGAGTTACTACAGAGAATTCTTGTACCTGGGTGGTAAGTCTTACCAACATGCTCAGGGTTCAGTTGATTGCCATATTTGGAGTCAAGAAGGATTTTTTTCTGCAAGTTAGATTGGCAGAGACCCAAGAGGGTCTGCTTTAATTTTGTTGTCTTCCTCTGGAGTATGGGTGACTTGCTGAGGTAAACTAATGGAAATGGTGGATTTTCCCTTACTTGCAGGCTTACAATCATGATTTGAGGACTTCAGTAAACTCAGCCGGAGATTAGGGGTCTATTACAGGAGCAGGTGGGTGAGGTCCAGCGGCTTGCAATGTGCAGGAGGTCAGACTAGATGATCATGAATGTGATCTTTCTGATCTTGAATGTGAACTATTCATTTGGTTTGAATTTATTGGCAAAAGAAATTCAACTAACACAATTCAGCCCGTGTGCTTGGCTTCTCATGAGATTTCCCCCCAAAGACTGTTCTTCCCACACCTGCTCTTCCCACATCGCCTACTTGCATCACAAGAGTTATTCTTGATGTTCACTGTGGTAATTAAGCTCAGCATAGTACTCAGTGTTTCTATCTTTGCTAAGGTGAAAAAATGTATATTCAGAACTTAATACAATACATGGTCTGAACAGAGAGAAATATTTTATAAAGCATTTGTGTGTGTATTATTGCCAGAGTTGAATGACACAGTGAACTTTTAACAGTTATTTTCTGTGCAATCTTGTTATTAAACTAAGCATAAATATTTTGCCAAGATCTCTATATTTATTGGACAAAAATATGTTTGTACTTTAACTAACTGAAAAGCCATTTGCATGTGTGTTACCAAAATTAAATACTTTGGGGCACATTTTCAGTGATGTGTCTTGGGGATTTACTCTCACCACACAACTCCCATTCCTGTTAAATAAATGCATGTAGTGTACTTACCAATTTATTTGAAGATGTCAGAGGAAAATCTTTGCATTTGGATTAGCTCATATACTAGATATTACCAGGTTGTTCAATAGAGGAATGGCTGGTTTTAATTCAACTTCTTTTGCCAATTAGTACTAGATTATTTGGACTTTCCAGTGCTTGTAGCTGGGGGAAAAAAATAGTTGATGACATGTACTTTGGGTATTTTCTCTTAGTTGGTTTTATTCACAGTGTGTATACAAGTGCTATTACTTTGAACAGAAGTGGCAAAAGCATCAAGAAAACTGCACACTAACAATTCCACTTGCAGAAACCCTAGCTAAGAAATCAGTATGTGCAGCCTGTATTCAGAAAGCTACCTCCAACCCTTCACTGACTTTTGATCTCTCTGGTTTTAGCACATTGTCAATTCTTGTCCTGCCTTCCCTGTGTATTTTCACCTGGGAAACTCCTTAGCCAAAGTCCCATCCTTCTCAATGTCCAATATGGAGCATGGTCAGTTCAGATGGTCTCTGGGATTTCTCTAGGGTCAGACTCATGGGTGGGTGACATGCATCATGGTCATGGAACAGAGCTTGGGGCAATGGGATGGGGATGATGCAGCAAAGCCAGGAGGCAATGGGGAGACAATGGAGCTCAGGAGGGTGGGAGGGAATGCAGGGAGGCAGTGAATGTTAGGGGAGCTGGCTGGAGCCCAGGGAGGCTGTGCGGGTCATGAAGATGGGAAGGAACTTGAGGGACAGTGATGGCCAAAGGGGCTGAGTGGGGAGCTATGGGAGATATAGGGTGGATAGGAACCTGGGAAAAAATGGGGCCAGGGATGATGGGGGTGGGGAATAGATGGAGGGACCAGGGCAGGCAGCAGGGACCATAAGCACCAAAATACAAGTTCTCCCAAAGCATCATTTTCCTTAAAGCTGGCTCTGGATTTAACTCCCCCTGTCTTTTCCCCACATGCTATGCAATGCAAAGAAAATCTTCATAAGAACATAAGAAGAGCCATACTGGGTCAGACCAAAGGTCTGTCTAACCCAGTGTCCTGTCTTCCGACAGTGGCCAATCAATGCCAGATGACCCACAGAGAATGAACAGAACAGGCAATCATCAAGTGATTCCTCTTCTGTCACCCATTCCACGCTTCTGATAGTGGCAATGGACACCATCCCTGCCCATCCTGGCTAATAGTCATTGATGGGCCTAACCTCCTTGAATGTATCTAGTTCTTTTTTTGAACCCTGTTATAGTCTTGGCCTTCACAACATTCTCTAGCAAGGAGTTCCACAGGCTGACTGTTGTGTGAAGAAGTACTTTCTTTTGTTTATTTTAAACCTTCTATCTATTAATTACATGTGGCTATTATGTTATGGAAAGGAGTAAATAAGTCATCTTTATTCACTTTCTCCACACTAGTCATAATTTTATAGACCTCAATCATATCCTCCCTTAGTTGACTCTTTTCCAAGCTGAAAAGTCCCAGTCTTATTAATCTCTGCTCAGATGGCAGCCGTTCCATACCCTTAATCATTTTTGCTGCAATTTTCTGAACTTTTTTCATTTCTAATATATCTTTTTTGAGATGAGAAGACCACATCTGCACACAGTATTCAAGATGTGGGTGTACCATGGATTTCTATAGAGGCAATAAGATATTCTCTGTCTTATTCCCCATCCCTTCTGCATCCATCCTATTCTCAGGATCTTTCTATAACAACTCCTCTTGAACTCCTCTCTTCAAATCTTTCGTTATCATGGTGAAGCATTGGAATGGGTTACCTAGGGAAGTAGTGGAGTCTTCATCCCTAGAGGTGTTTGTCTCGGCTTGACAAAGCCCTGGCTGGGTTGATTTAATTGGGATTGGTCCTGCCATGGGCAGGGGGCTGGACTTGATGGCCTTCTGAGGTCTCTTCCAGCTCTATGGTTCTATGATTCTATAATCATCCATGTCTCACATCTGTACAAAATGCTGCTAAGTACACATGTTTTCAAGACGCTCAGCTTCATTCCTAAACTAATCGCTTTACTTTTCTAGATCTTATCCATCACCTTCAAACTCACTCTTGCTTTTGCTATTCTAGTTGCTATTTCCTTCTTACAGTCTAGATCATACATCATGTTGCTCCCCAAATACATGAACTTCTCTACGTTCTCTAGTTCGATCCCATCGACACTGATCTTCCTTTCTATTTCCTTATCTCCAAATACCACTGTCTTCATTTGACTGATATTCATAATCAATCCATACCTCTTCCCTTACTCATTTAACATCTGCACTGTTCTCTCTAACTTCTCTTTATCATCCTTGATGATAACTATATCATCCACGAACCTCAAATTGTTAATTCTCATCCTGTGCACCCTTCTATCTCTTCCTTGATCTTGTCCATTGCTCTGCACAGGAATCAGATGAGGAGGGTGCCAAATTGAATAGAGATCCCATTGCTCTATTCCACAGCCTGAGAGATTATACTAACATACAGTGCAAAACACCACCATAATAGAAGCCTGAATATACCAGTGGTTTTTACAATCAGGGTATTTCTTGCCTCACCTTGCCTCCCTCTGACCTCTACCATATCTCTATACTGCAAATAAGCATCGGCCCAGAAAGGCAAAATTGAGATTGCAAAAGGGTTTTACTGAAGCAGCTGGGAGGACATATCTAGCAGAAAAGAAACATGATAACTGAATTGTCTGGCCTCCCGTTTGTCTGTCCATCAAAGAAAGCCTAATCCCAGTATCCATATGGAGAGTCCCACTGACTACTAGTAGTCTGTCTAACCATAACTTGATAATCAGTGAACAAATACAATTCTTTGTGACGCTATTGCTGCCTGGTTGAGAAATGGTGACAGGATTAGGAAGGCATCTCTAATATATCTGGGAGTGAAGCAGAATGCCTGAAAGCAAAGTTGGTCTAGAACAGGTAGGCATTCGAATAACTACAGTTTGGACCTCCCTGGTCCGGCAGGGTCGGGACCTGATCAGTCCTGAACCACAGAATTTCCTGGACCAGGAGAGGTGTCCCCTGCCATGAGCCAGCTGGCCCCCTGCCCTGGCCCCGTCTCCTCTGCTCTGCTACAGCTGATCCCAGCCCCATACTGCCTTTGGCCGCCAGAGTCCTCCAGCCCTAGCCCACACTGCCGCGTGTAGCCAGATTTCCCCAGCCCTGCACTGCCACGGGTGGCCAAACTTCTCTGGCTCCTGACCCCGCACTGCTGCTGGCTGTCGGGGTTCTCTGGCTCCATGCTGCTGTGGGTGGCCGGGCTTCTCCGGCCCCTAATCCCATGCTGCTGTGGGCACCTGAGTTTCTCTGGAGCCCAGCCACATGCTGCCACAGGTGTCTGGAATTCCCCAGCTACCAGTTCCATGCTGCTGTGGGCTGCCAGAATTCTCCTGTCTCTGGCTTAGTACTTCCATGGGGTCCTCCAGCCCCGCTATTCCCGATCCCGGCTGGGTTGCTGGTCCTCCTACCATTAGACTCTGGGGTTCTCTGGTCCAGGAGCAACCGTGGTCTTGCTGGACCAGAGAATACTGGTTTTCAGAGGTGAAACCTATGTAAGAAAAGCCTGGGAGAAGGGAGGCGGTGGTTCTGATTTATCAAAGAATGGTCCGTAAAAACAAGGAGAACAGATATGGATGACAATTTACCTTACAAAAAAAAACCCAGATGAAATGGAAAAGTTGGGGCTTCTTTAATTAATCATAGAACACTAGAACTGGGAGGGACCTTGAAAGCTCATCGAGTCCAGTCCCCTGCCATCACGGCAGGACCAAGCACAGTCTAGACCATCCCTGATAGATGTCTATCTAACCTGCTTTTAAATATCTCCAGTAATGGAGATTCTACAACCTCCCTAGGCAATTTATTCCAGTGTTTAACTATCCTGATGACGGATAGTAAGACTCATTAGTAATTTGATTATCATATTCCTTAGAGGGGGGTTAAGATATGCCTTTGCTTAAATGGATTAACTATAGAACTAATCATGTGATTGGCAATGACCTGTGCAGATATGTTTTTATATAGAGCTATGTCCAGTTATACCTATAAAATATACATATACAGCCACGCATACACCTTGTCATCTCTGATATTTGTTTTCCAGTGTATAGTGAAGCAGTAGGGGATTATGTTTGGGTTCTAATACACACTTTGATTAAACTTAACTCAAACGTGTCCCCTTTCACTGGCATCTTAGAGAATACCTCTTTTGTGTAGTGGCTAAGTATGTATTACAAACATCATCACAGGACAACTCTGCCATGATGATATGTCAACCCCTATGAATTCAGACATATTTGGGTTGATTCAGAAGGCCTGAATATGAATTGTTCAGCCAAAATAAAATGAAGCAAATTTAAAATAAATATCTTTTCATGCATCATAGACTTAATTTGGGAAAGTCTGCCACATGATATTTTACCGAGGCAAATCATTGAGTAAGTTTACAAAAAGGATTGCATATTTATGTAAATAAGAATTGCATTTGTTGTTATGTTATCTAGGATTCAATTATGAGATTCATAAATTTTCATATTGATCTCCAGGTTGGCATAGATAGATAGATAGATATCTGTAGTTGTTACAGTATTGCAAAATGTGATGTTTTATAGGGGCATTACAATTAGATTTGAATTTATTTGAATGTATTAATTCAAATCTTATTAATTAGATTTGAATTTATTTATCGCTGATCTCATTCCCCTGTAATTTCTCTCTGAACATACTGACTAGTTGGTCATGGGAATCAAGTTGCCTGGGTTTAGGTAGATGATATGTCCAAACTTATCTCCAAGCAGTTACAAAAAATGCCTAAGATTTATACAGAGTATTTCAGGCAGAATTGAGAGAGTTGTTAGTTGCTGAGACCAGTGTTCCCTGTAAGCTGTGTGCTTGGACGGCCACCAAGTAGAGATTCAAATGCTGCCCAGATAACTAGCAGAGTGCCCACAGCTGGCAGCAGTCAGCAGCATGTGTTTCTACTGGTGGTGCACATCCACATATGCATTGGTGCACAAAACAAAATGTATCCTGCATATGGATGGAAAAAATAGCTGGAACATTGGCAGACACTGGTATGTGAATAGGTACATGTGGACATCACTAAGGAAAAATAATTCCCTTGGTCTTGACTAAGGGGTGTTTTTCCAAATTCTGAGATTTAACTTTTGAACGGTGACTCTTAGGGTATGTCTAGATTACAGGCTTTTGTTGACAGAAGTTGTGTCGACAGATACTGTCGACAAAGCTTCTATCAACAAAGAGCATCTAGACTACATCCAGTTCTGTCGACAAAGCAAGCCACTTTGTCGACATGAGAGTGTAGACGCAAAGGACAGTGTACATGCAATAATGCCTTCTGTCGACAGAACTCTGTTGACAAATGGCATTATTCCTCATAGAATGAGGTTTACCGCCGTTGACAAAACTGCTGAGTTCTGTTAACGTTATGTCGACAGAACTCGGCGGCAGTGTAGATGCAGGTATAGTTTCGTCAACAAAAGTCCACTTTTGTCGACAAAACCCTGTAGTCTAGACACACCCATACTGTTAATTTACAGAAAAATTATATTGCCATCACAAAATGCAGTTTTATCAAAACTGAAACATAGTGCAAGAACACGTCAATTTAGGTGAAACTTTGTTCATCAAAATGTTCCATTGGGATGAAACATTTGAAATATTTGTTTCAAAATGACTGTTTAAAAATTTGTATTTTAAGTTTTTAAAAGGAATGGAAATCTGAATGCAATATTTTGAGTTTACAGAAACAGAAAGCTCAGCTTGACTTTAAACTAAGTTTTTATGAAAATTCTATTCTATAGAACATTTTGAAATGTAGTTTATGTTCTACTTTGGTCTATGTTCTTTCTTTTTAATTGTTTTTTTAAATCTTAGAAATTAGAAGATATTTCTTCTTCATTGATTCTGTCTTTTACAAATATTTTATTTTCTAGTGTTTTTAATTCAACAGATATCTATGTTTAAATTCTCCCTCTACCAGTGTCTTCACTCACCATGTCATCAGAAATACGTGTGGTTCAAAGAACAAAAGGTTTTTTACTGAAGGGTAGGAGAGTACCTGTGTAGTGAGTTTGGAGGTCACTCAAAATATGTAGTACTTGTTTGTTTTGGATTTTATTTCCTTTCTGATACTGAATAGGTATAAAAAACAAGCAATATGGTAACTGATTTTAATAATGTATAATTATAGGCCAATAAAATAAGTGAAGCAATATACCTTAGGCTCTGGAAATCATTCCCCAGTAAAAAAATAAGTTTTAATATTGGTTGGATTAAAGGGTAAATAGACACTGTCCATTCAAGGATCAGATTCCTAGGATCCTAGCTACACTTGCATAGCTTTTATAATCTTTAGTCAAGTGAAATAAGGAATACATGTTCCTCCAAAGGCCGAATTTGGCGCTGATAGCTTTTTTCCCTCTTTTCTTTCATGATCTATGAATTAAGGCCAGTTAAACAAATCCTAACAGCACGGGAATCTTCTTTGCTTGAGCCTTGAACTCATCAACTGAAGCAAGCCCTCTTTTTAAGTATAATAAAATTGATTCACTTGTTTTTAATTATTTGTGGTTTTGCACTTACAGATTACAGTCAGATCAGGAAGCCAACATGCCATAAAAGAAGTGGTGGGAGAGAAAATAGCACTCCTTATGGTTTTTTTACTTACGCCATCTGGAAATACTATTTTTCCCTGTGCTCAGTTGATGTATGCAAATACCTGATAACTCCACACGCATAGATTGGCTAATGTTTGCACCTGGGCATATGTCCACAAAGGAATTTAGGCACCTAACTGTCATTTTAGCTACCTACATCCAAAATTTAGAGCTTCAAAATCCCTCCTTGGCTGCTGTCTAATCGTGTAGGCACCTACATTCTCTTGGTGTCCCCTATGTTTCTGCCCACCCTCAGAAATATACCTAAGTCCTGACACCACAGAGTTGCTCATCGTCCTACCTCATACCTAAATCCTGGTGGGATTCTTAAAGTAGGCATTGCCTGCAGGGCCTGATTGAATAGAATCATAGAATACTAGACTAGAAGGGACCTCAAGAGGTCATTGAGTCCAGACCCCTGCCCTTATGGCAGGACCAAATACTGTCTAGACCATCCCTGATAGACATTTATGTAACCTACTCTTAAATATCTCCAGAGATGGAGATTCCACAACCACCCTAGGCAATTTATTCCAGTGTTTAACCAGGTGGGTATTGAGGCTAGAGCCCCTATTGGACAGGACCCTGTACAAAATGTGCGTGAACAGCTTGAACCCCCGGTTCCCAGCGTTCATGTAAGTGCCCTAACCAGCAGACTAAAAGATATTTTAGGGTGGGTGTCTGATCTGTGCAAACTGTTGCATTTTTTTAAAGTACTTAACTAGTCATTGGGCCACAGAGAGAGCGAGAGAGACTGTATGCCTTGTGGTTAGTGCACATATGTGGGAGACCCTTTTGTGTCTGTTACAATGAATATTTATGTATTTTATAAAAAGTGGGACAGCTTCACCATGAACGATGAAGAGAGCCAAACCCCAGAACACTCAGTAGCCCAGTGGTTGAGGTATGCACATGTCCCTGCTCTGATTGATGCAGAATATGACTCTTCAGAGGGGTGTTGGCTGCTGTGAATCTCAAGCAGAGACTCACGTCTCCCTCTGGCCCAGAATTAGATGCGTAAGTTCCTTTGAAGCCTACCCTTCTCCTTGGCATTTCCTACTGGCTAGATTAGATGGTTCCCCATTCAGCTTTCTTAAGTGCCTAACTCTCCCCATGCATTATATAGGGAGCCAGGGTGGCTTACCAGGGCATGGCACTTAAAGGTAGGAATTGAAACACTGCACCTCAGTCCTCGTTGTGAAGCTAGCCCAGGGATGTTTAGACACAACTGATCCCATGCATCCAAACATTCCGGATTCATCATGAAAGGTAAGAAAGCGATCTAGGGGTCATAGTGGACCACAAGTTGAATATGAGTCAACAGTGTGATGCTGTTGCCAAAAAAGCAAATATGATTCTAGGTTGTATCAACAGGTGTGTTGTAAGCAAAACTCGTGAAGTCATTCTGCCGCTCTACTCTGCACTAGTTAGGCCTCAGCTGGAGTACTGCGTCCAGTTCTGGGCGCCACATTTCAAGAAAGATGTGGAGAAATTGGAAAGGGTACAGAGAAGAGTGACAAGAATGATTAAAGGTCTAGAGAACATGACCTATGAAGCCAGGCTTCATGAACTGGGCTTGTTTAGTTTGGAAAAAAGAAGATTAAGGGGGGACATGATAGCGGTTTTCAAATATCTAAAAGGGTGTCACAAGGAGGAAGGAGAAAATTTGTTCCTCTTGGTTTCTGAGGACAGGACAAGGAGTAATGGGCTTAAAGTGCAGCAGGGGAGGTTTAGATTGGACATTAGGAAAAAATTCCTAACTGTCAGGGTGGTCAAATATTGGAATAAATTGCCAAGGGAGGTGGTGGAATCTCCCTCTCTGGAGATATTTAAGAACAGGTTAGATAGACATCTGTCAGGGATGGTGTAGACGGAGCTTGGTCCTGCCTTGAGGGCGGGGGGCTGGACTCGATGACCTCTTGAGGTCCCTTCCAGTCCTATTATTCTATGATTCTATGAATTTACATTACTTAAGAGCGTGCAAATATATGTGATTTCTTAAATGAAAGTTTGGGGTTCGGAATGCTTCTTCAAACTGGATTATATGAGATTTGCTCATCGAGGTTCCCTGTAAAATGAGCACTTAGGTAGCCATCCAGGAGAGATTCCTATGCTGCCCAGCAGATTAGCAGAGCACCCAGAGCTGGTGGTGCACATCCGCACATGCCTTGGTGCACCTAACAAAATTACTCCATGCATAGAAGGACAAAAATAGAGGGAGCACTGCTCATCCCTGCTTAAGATTGGATTCTTCATTATTATAATGAAGACTGCTATGTGGTTTGGACATATGATATGTTTCCATATACCTGATGGTAGCTTGGATTGCCCCAATGCTCTTCCTGGGAGCTGGAGAGTTTTCATTATTGTTGTTTTACTTATGTATGTAATATGGAGCTGGTTTAATAAAGTCAATCTGAGTTAGAATAAGTAAGTTTTGTGATTATTGTAGCAAAATGTAGTCCCTCTGTGTTTTAATATTTCACAATCCAAACTGCTGTACTTCTGGACTAAAAACACTGACATTACATTTCTGATCATAGAAAATATTAATCAGTCATGAACCCTGAGGGAAAGGGCTTAGTTACCAAAGCACTAAGATTTTCCCATTTACTGCAGTCACCCTGCAATAAGAACGGTTGCCTTAACCTCTTTAAAGAAGCCATTCTCACAGAAAATAAGTGTACTAACACAATAGACCCAGGTTTTGCTTGAAGAGTCACACAGGCTCGTGGAGTGGCGAGCTCAGGTTTTGAAAGGTAGCCTTGTGTCTCAAACTGACGATAGATATGATGAGGGTAATGCGTTTTCTCCCTCTCGTCAGGCCTGATGTGCAAATGATTTCTAGAATATGTTGTGCCATCTCTAATAGATGTTACATATCTGACACGCTATGCAGAAATAGTAGTGGGAATGGGTGATTAAAAATCAGGACACTTTTTTGGGGGTGGGGTAAAGTTGCCTCAATAAGCCAATGCTCCTAATATCTAGGACATGGTCAGAGTACGGGAGTTAGGGTAAGAAAGAGCGATTCCAAAAAGATGTGTGGTGCTGTCATGCTGGAATGGCTCTGTCTGGGACAAGAACCCTTGAATGTGCACACTCATCAGTGCGCCCAATTGTTTTTGAGGCTGGTAAGAAGAGCCTCCTAAGGAGGAAAGGTATTTCTTTCTCTGCTGCCAAAAGAGGATGCAGAGCTATTTCTGCCTCTCAGCTGGGTCACTTGATGGTTTGTCCTGCTTTTTTACTTCTCTTCAGTTTTCTGGAATTGTTGAGTCATAAGGTATGTCTACACTTGCACCCTCTTTCAAGAGAGGGATGCAAATGAAGACATTCGAAATTGCAAATGAATCTGGGATTTAAATATCCCGCACTTCATTTGCATATTCATGTTATGGCACTATTTAAAAATAGCGCTATTTCGAAATAACAGACGCTGTTAAGACACGCTTATTTCGAGAGGAAACCCTTCTCTCGAAATAACTGGTAAACCTCATTGTATGAGGAATAAGGGTTATTTCGAGAGAAGGGATTTCTCTTGAAATAACCACATCTACACAGCATCTGTTATTTCTAAATAGTGCTATTTCGAAACAGCGCCATAATATGATTATGCAAATGAAGCATGGAATATTTAAATCCCGGCTTCATTTGCAGTTTTGAATATCTTCATTTGCATCCCTCTCTTGAAAGAGGGTGCAAGTGTAGACATACCCATAAAGTTTAAGGCTCAAAGGAAACCCTAGATCATCTAGACCAAATATATATCACAGGCCACCAACACCACCTAGCACCTACACACTAAACCCAGCAACCTAAATCAGACCAAACTATTATAGTCCACAGAAGACTAGACTACTATTCTATGCCGCAGATACAGAATAGAAGGGACCAACGTGCACCAGTGCCGGAGGCCCCTGCAATGCTGAAGAAATGCTTGAGGTAGTCCCAGATAATCCTGGCAAGTGGCAGCAGAGGAAGCAGTATCCTCCCTACTTAGAAGACTCCCCTCGCTATCCTCCAAAAACAGTTGGGAACACAGTGAGCTACCGTATTCTGCACATTCAAGGGCTCTTGAGCCATTTAAAGGCTTCTTTGGACATCCCAGCAAGAGAGCCTCACCCAAAGCAGTGAAGCCAATCAGCGAAACCTTCAGCATGTGAGCAAGAACAAGCCAGACAATTACCTGAGAGAAGGAGAACGCTCAGTGCCACTGCAGAACCCTGGCCCTACTTGTCAAGTGTTTTGTCTCTAGCTGTGGCCATTTCTGATGCTTCAGAGAAAGGAGATAAATAATAACAAAAACCAGAAGTACGTTGGTGGAGGAAAGGAAATCCCTTCCTAGCCTCTGCAGGTAACTGGCTGTAACTCTGAAGCCTGCTGAGCTATATAAGACATAAACAGGACATGAGCCCCAGAGCAGCCCTGGAATACCATAAAAACAAGTAGTAATTTGTTCTAATGTAATTTGTCCAAAAAAGAATGAAGTTGAAGGGTTGTTGTTTTTTATTTCAGAAACCCTGGGTAATAGAAGTCATGAAACCTAGAGCTCTCCCTTATTTAGGTCTTCTGTGAGTTAGGTCCAGCCATAGAGATACTCTGGGGTGGCCTTAGGGTGTAAACACTATGGATGATGCTTAGCACAGGCCTTAGTGGAATTATATACTTTTACAAAAGAGGGGCATTTAGCTTTATCGCTTGTAATAGGGCTTAAAGAATAGGAAATGGCAAAACCTTCACTGTTGATAAAAGCCATGTTTGTTTCATTCCTCTAATCAGAACTGATGAGTCACTCCTTTACGCAAACCCATTTCTATGGCCTGTCAACAGCCTGTGGTAATAAATCATTTTTAAAGAAATATAGTCATTTATCTGGTACCATCCATCCTGGAGAATCCCAAGGCACATTACAAACTATATACAGAAATAATTTTGTCCACTCCTGAAATGAAGCCCTGTCTGTGGTGGAATTCAGCAGTTGCTTAACAGAGCAGAACCCTATCACTACAGCAAGAACTGAGAAAGAATATAAATGGCAGGAGGGATTTAGGAAGGCAGAATTGGAGAAGATTCTGCAGCAACCTAAAAAATCTGTTTCTGCTTCAGTGCCCAATAACTTTCTTTTGTATGTGTATTAAAGATGTAAGTCCCCTCCTCCCAAGTCATGTCTGTCATTCCAGTTGACGCAGGAAAGAGCAGCAATGGCAGTTCTGGTGCTGCTTTTCTTTTCTTCTTTTAATTAATTTAGATCTTTTGATTAAATGACAGCTTTCCTCACTTTTGGCAGTCCCTCTCTGACAAGGTAATTTATAGACACATTGACATTATAAGATTAGGACAATAGAGTAAATAACAGATGAGCTGATTGTTGTGAAATAAAAAAGTCCCCTCCACCCAAAATTTTCTGTTTGTGCTGATTTCACATGCTGTAAGACATAGATTATGTTGTATGTTCAGCAATTCGGTACCCTGCTAACATCTAAAAGAAAACCGCTCTGGTACAGAAATGAAAGCAAAAGGCAAGATACTAAATATCTTGTGAAATCTGATATAGAGCTAAGCAAACTAGGAGCTGCCTAAAAGGACTCAGAATCAAAAGTTTGGGATGGAAAACTCTATTAGAACATTCAGCTTTCCCTTTCCCCTGGTCTGTTGAGAATTAAATCTCATGCTGTCCTGAATCAACACTAATGTCTACCAACTCTGAGTTAACGTATTACTACCACTAGTGTCCTCACTCTATGTATGGTTTAATGTCCCTCTCTGGAGATCTTAACCTAAATAGTCAAGACTCTAGCATCTGCTAGTCACTGAACAGAGATAGTTATTAGAGTTGCTTAGAAAATTTCTAACAGAATGTTTTTCTGTCAGAAAATGCTTTTGTTTTGAAACAGAAAATGTTTTGCAGAAATCTTGATTCTGATGAAATTTTATTTTTTTAAAAAATCCAAAACAGGTTGAATGGAACATTTTGATTTTCTGTTTTGAAATGACTTTTTGTTTCAATTTTTTAAACATAGTTGAGAACATTAAAAAGTAAAAATTGGAATAAAACATTTTGAGCAACATAAAACCTTTTTGGAAAATTGTTTCATGTGCAATTCCATGTGCTTTGGTTTTGTTCTTTTTCAGAACAGTTTATTTAAAAAAACCCACAGAATTCCCCATGAAACTGAAAATCTGGTTCCCACACAGCTCTAGCAGCTAAACGGAGCCCAGAGCCACTCAGGCTACTATATCATAGAATCACAGAGCTGGAAGAGACCATCATGAGGTCATCAAGTCCAGCCCCCTGCCCAAGGCAGAACCAATCCCAATTAAATCAACCCAGCCAGGGCTTTGTCAAGCCAAGACTTAAAAACCTCTAGGGATGAAGATTCCACTACCTCCCTAGGTAACCCATTCCAATACTTCACCACCCTCCTAGTGAAATAGTTTTTCCAAATATCCAACCTAGACCTCCCCCACTGTAACTTGAGACCATTGCTCCTTGTTCTGCCATCCGTCACTACTGAGAACAGCCTCTCTCCATCCTCTTTGGAACCTCCCTTCAGGAAGTTTAAGGTTGCTATCAAATCCCCCCTCACTCTTCTCTTCTGCAGACTAAACAAACCCAAATTCCTCAGTCTCTCTTCATAGGTCATGCGCTCCAGCCCCCTAATCATTTTGGTCGCCCTCTGCTGGACTCTCTCCAATGCGTCCACATCCTTTCTATAGTGGGGGACCCAGAACTGGACACACTACTCCAGATGTGGCCTCAGCAAAGCCAAATAAAGGGGAATAATCACTTCTCTGGATCTGGTGGTAATGCTCCTCCTAATGCACGCTAATATGCCATTAGCCCTCTTGGCTACAAGGACACACTGTTGACTCATATCCAGCTTCTCATCCACTCTAATCCCCAGGTCCTTTTCTGCAGAACTGTTCCTTAGCCATTCAGTCCCCAGCCTGTAACAGTGCTTCGGATTCTTCCGTCCCAAGTGCAGGACTCTACACCTGTCCTTGTTGATCCCCATCAGATTTCTTTTGGCCCAATCCTCTAATCTGTCTAGGTCACTCTGCACCCTGTCCCTGCCCTCCAGCATATCAACCTCTCCCCCTATCTTAGTGCCATCTGCAAACTTGCTGAGGGTGCAATCCATCCCCTCATCCAGGTCATTAATAAAGATATTGAACAAAACCAGTCCGAGAACAGATGCTTGGGGCACTCCACTAGAAACCGACCGGCAACCTGACATCAAGCCATTGATCACTACCCGTTGGGCCCGAGGAGTCTAGCCAGTTTTCTATCCATCATACAGTCCATTTATCCAATTCATATTCCCTTAATTTGCTGGCAAGAATATTGTGGGAGACCGTATTATGCTAAAGTCAAGGTATATCACCTCCACTGACTTTCCCATAGCCACAAAGCCAGTTACCTCATCATAGAAGCTAATCAGACTGGTCAGGCACAACTTGCCCTTCATGAATCCATGTTGACTATTCCTGATCACTTTCCCCTCTTCCAAGTGCTTCAAAATGGATTCCTTGAGGATCCCCTCCATGATTTTTCCGGGGACTGAGGTAAGGCTGACCGGTCTGTAGTTCCCTGGATTGTCCTTCTTCCCTTTTTTAAAGATGGGCTTTACATTTGCCTTTTTCCAATATCTGGGATCTCTCCTGATCTCCATGAGTTTTTAAAGATAATGGCCAAAGGCTCCGCAATGACATTTGCCAACTCCCTCGGTACCCTTGGATGCATTAAATCTGGGCCCATGTTTATGTGCATGTTTAGCTTTTCTAAATATTTCCTAACTTGTTCTTTCTCCACCAAAGGCTGTCCACCTCCTTCCCATACTGCATTGCCTAGTGCATTTGTCTGGGAGCTGACCTTGTCCGTGAAGACAGAGGCAAAGAAAGCATTTAGTACTTCAGCTTTTCCCACATCATCTGTCACTAGGTTACCTCCCTCATTCAGTAAGGGCCCCACACCCTCTCTGATCACCCTCTTATTGCTAACATGCCTGTAGAAACCTTTCTTGTTATCCCTCACATACCTTGCTAGCTGCAGTTCCAATTGCGCTTTTGCATTCCTGATAATTCCCCTGCATTCTCGAGCAATATATTTATACTCCTCCCTAGTAATCTGTCCAAGTTTCCACTTCTTGTAAGCGTCCTTTCTGTGTTTAAGCTCACCAAGGATGTCCCTGGTAAGCCAATCTGGTTGCCTACCATATTTGCTTTTCTTGCTGTGCATCGGGATGGTTTCTTCCTGTGCCTTTAATAAGGCTTCTTTAAAATACTGCCAGCTCTCCTGGACTCCTTTCCCCTTCATGTAAGCATCCCAGGGAATCCTGCACATCAGTTCCCTGAGAGAGTCAAAGTCTGCTTTTCTGAAGTCCAGGGTGTGTATTTTGCTACTCTCCTTTCTTACTTTGGTCAGGATCCTGAAATCTACCATCTCATGATCACTGCTTCCCAGGTTGTCACCCACCTCTACTTCCCCTACTAGTTCCTCCCTGTTTGTGAGCAGTAGGTCAAGGTGTGCACTGCCCCTGGTTGGTTCCTTCAGCACTTGTACCAAGAAGTTATCCCCAACATTTTCCCAAAAGTTCCTGGATTGTCTGTGTACTGCTGTATTGGTCTCCCAACAGATGTCAGTGTGATTAAAGTCCCACATGAGAACCAGGGCCTGCGATCTGGAAGCTTCTCTCAGTTGTCCGAAGAAAGCCTTATCTACCTCATCCACCTGATTCAGTGGTCTATAGCAGACACCAACCACAACATCACCCTTGTTGCTTCCACCTCTAAACTTAACCCATAGACTCTCAACAGTCTTTTCTCCCTCTAAATACTGGAGCTCCGAGCAATCATACTGCTCTCTTACATACAATGCAACTCCTCCTCCTTTTCTCCTCTGCCTGTTCTTCCTGAACAGTTTATACCCTTCCTTGACAGTGCTCTAGACACGTGAGTCACCCCACCAAGTCTCCGTTATTCCAACCAAATCATAGTTCTTTGACTGGGCCAGGGCTTCTAATTCTTCCTGCTTGTTTCCCAGGCTTCTTGCATTTGTGTACAAACACCTTAGATAGCCAGTTGATTGGCCTACCTTCTCCAGTAGAGTTAGGGGTCCTCCTTTGTTGCTCATTCCTCCTTGTGTTTCTTCCTCATATCCAACTTCCTCACTTACCTCAGGGCTTTGGTCACCGTCTCCCAACGAACCTACTTTAAAGCCCTCCTCACTAGGGGTATGTCTACACTACCCCGCTAGTTCGAACTAGGAGGGTAATGTAGGCATACCGCACTTGCAAATGAAGCCTGGGATTTGAATTTCCCAGGCTTCATTTGCATAAGCGGGGAGCCGCCATTTTTAAATCCCCGCTGGTTCGAACCCCGTGCAGCGCGGCTACACGGGGCTCGAACTAGGTAGTTCGGACTAGGCTTCCTATTCCGAACTACCGGTACACCCTCGAGATGTACCGGTAGTTCGGAATAGGAAGCCTAGTCCGAACTACCTAGTTTGAGCCCCGTGTAGCCGCGCTGCACGGGGTTCGAACCAGCGGGGATTTAAAAATGGCGGCTCCCCGCTTATGCAAATGAAGCCCGGGAAATTCAAATCCCGGGCTTCATTTGCAAGTGCGGTATGCCTACATTACCCCCCTAGTTCGAACTAGCGGGGTAGTGTGGACATACCCTAGGTTTGCAAGCTTGCTCATGAAGATGCTCTTTCTTCTCTTGGTTAGGTGGATCCCATCTCTTCCTAACAATCCTTGTGCCCAGAACAGAGTCCCATGGTCGAAGAAACCAAAGCCCTCTCTCTGACACCACCTGCGCAGCCACGCAGTTATGTCCTTGGTAAAGATACTGGAGATCACCTGAAGGATGTGCATGAAGTGTAAAGATGAAGTTCTTGGATTCATGGACCATTAGAATCATTTCTAAAACAAGAGACTGTTTACATTAGACAATTTCCACAGAAATAGAAAGAATAACAACAAATCAAAAACTGGCTCACCTTGCGGGGATGAACTTTTGAGCAAATACAACAGGAAAGGAGAATAAGGGAAGTATCACTTGAAAGATCCTGTAGTACTTCCAATATATAATATAGCAGATACCAAAAATGCACTATACAGTTAACAATCCCATGCTGACAAACAGTGGGGTTGGATGATATCCCCATAATAAAAGTCTTTTCTATCTGTATTGGTAGTTACTATGATTCTGTGCACATGAAAGTTCTAGAACAAATAATGAGAATTTAGAAATTCATGGAAGTGCTAAGGACTGAGATAAAAATCAGTTAATGTCACTTAATTCTTCTCTTCAGTGGCAATACTCCTACCAGATCCCATTCTTAAAGTCACAATCTCTTTTTTGCCGAAGTATCTCCCTTAACTGTCACAGGAGTCAATTCTTTGTGCCATCCAATTCCTTTGGCTACCCCAAAGCATGGTTGATTACTATAGTAGTACAGTATGTATTTTATATTTGGGAGTGGGTTGAAATGGTGGAAGTATGGGTCTTGGTTTCAATTCTGTACCAACTTTGGTGTTTATATATGTCAATATTATTTGCCTTTGTTCTGCAAATTCATTTCTAGCTAGTAGTTTGTTTGGCATCCAGGGGCCTTCAGGTCTGGGGTGCCACTGAGATTAATTTTTTTTTTAGAAACATGTTTTCCTTGTTGAACTCATAGAATCCTATGAATTTGATCAGTGGCTTGAAAGTAAATCAGATTAATGTGCGACTATCATTATTTATTCAAAGATGCACAAATTAAGTCATTTGTTTTTTAATCTGCCAGTGTGAAATGTATCTGATCACAAAACCTGGAATGCAGTGAGGAATTGCTTAATAACTCTGACACACAGAGCTGTTTACATGTGTGCATGCAGACAGACATAGACAGATCATCCTGACAATCACATTTAAATTCAGGGTTCTGACATTCTGATTTATTCATGTTTCTTTGTAAACAGCATGATTGTCTTTAAGAAATACCTTAAAATTCATAAGAAAAATGAGAAAATGCAGGAGGATAATATTTACCCATCTAAGGCTCTAATTAATGTTAGACTGTCCTTGAGGCAGTGTGAAATGTTACATATGCAAATGTGGTGAGCCTGCTTGTGAGCTCACTTACATGAGTGTAAACCATTCCATTTAATGGAGTTCCTCCTGGTTTACACTCTTGGAACAGAACAGAGCCAGGCTCCCCAAATGTAGGCCCAGAATATAGTTACAGAGATGTGTTCTGTGCAGCATAGCAATCACTTAACTGGAAATGGGTGCAGGGTGACCCTGCTATAAGTTGCCCTGGTATACATCTGTTCTGCACTAAAGTCGTTGACACTTGTAGGCACAGATAAGTCCTCCCATTCCCCAGTCCTAAGTCACACCAAAAAAAACCCGATTGTGCAAATGGAAGTCAGCCACGGGAAAAAATTTCCCACTTTAAGTTGTTTCACTATAAGTCCACATTTTTTGGAACGTATCTTGGACTTACAGCGAGGGCGGCCTGTAATGACCATTTATTAATATTCCATTTTCCAGCATACATTGGGAGGGAAGTAATTTCTGTGCCTGGAATACATTTGAAGAAGAAAGGTGGGGTATATATCCCTCCAATCTATCATGTTAAATAAAGGAATGAGAGCTTGACAACTCGGGGGAAAGATTAGGCCCAGACTGAAATGGTTTTCAATGCTTGGTCTTCACTGAAATTGCAGAGGGATCCCCAAAGCAGAAGTATTTGCAAAAACTTCTTCAAAAGAGTAGATGGGAGAGCATAGCTTCTTTGAACCTGTTTTTTTTTTCTATACTTGTGAGTTCCAGGAAAACAGCTGTGGAATGGACTAGGGCCTCCTATTTGTTAGCTTAGGAGAAATTCAGAATGCAGGTAACAAAGGGAGGCAGAATTGCCCCATCTTGTAAGGCAGTGTTGGAACCCTGAAAGGAGATGCATATGAGAGCAGCGGACTGGACTAGATGACCTCTCAAGGTCCCTTCCAGTCCTATGACTTATAAAGGCATGTGTGTCTTGTTGACATTCTCTGTGGGTATAAAGAAGATGGAAGCAGCCCTTTAGAGAGACAGCTGGAACCTCAAACAGCCAATTCAGGGGAGAAACATTAAGCTGGAGTTTGTTGTGTCGTCTACGTCATTTTTGGTAATAAAGGCCAGAGCCCATGAAAATGGTAACTTTGTGCAGTTTCTTGTTGGAGCCTGCTGACACTTAGCCAATGTACTCCTCTTTAAAAGCATAGAATTCGAGAAGTAGATGGGTGAATGTCCCCAAGCCACAGTTGCAAAGTTTCCCACACTACTGTGGCTACAGACAGGGCAAAGAAATGTAAGACATGTAGCAAGCAGTTGGCTTTCCCACCCTTCTCCAAACACAGCCCACACATGGTGGACACAACTCACCCCATTCCTGGGCTACGTCTACACTGGCCCCTTTTCCGGAAGGGGCATGTAAATTTCACTAGTCGTCGTAGGGAAATCCGCGGGGGATTTAAATATCCCCCGCGGCATTTAAATAAAAATGTCCGCCGCTTTTTTCCGGCTTTTAAAAAAGCCGGAAGAGCGTCTAGACTGGCCCCGATCCTCCGGAAAAAGCGCCCTTTTCCGGAGGCTCTTATTCCTACTTCAAAGTGAAATTTACATGCCCCTTCCGGAAAAGGGGCCAGTGTAGACGTAGCCCCCGTGTTCAATTTTATTGACAAAGCTAATTATAGTAATTGAATTCCTGCCCAGCCTCTCTTCTTGGATATGGTTGCTTCTAGGGTGCCTCCCTAGGGAATTTTCAGTCCAACTTCCTTATATCCCAGATAGAACTGATGAACTCACCTGTTGCAGTGGCCATTTGTTCCCTGCGGAGCTCCAATACCAAGGGTACGTCTACACAGCAGTGTTATTTCGGAAGAACTGAATATAACTGAAGTTATAATAATAACATAATATAACTGACATTATTCCAAAACAGCATAGTCCGCGTCTACACACAAGCAAGTTATTTTGACATAATCTCAAAATACTGTCAAGCTGGAGGACTTCTGACTCCGTCTCCTGTAACCCTCATTGTACGAGTAAGTGAAGTCGGAAGAAGAGTGCTCTTCCTCAGACTTTCTGCTGTATAGATAGTGCCAAAAGCCGAAATAAGCTATTTCGACTTAAGCTATGCAATAGATGTAGCTCAAGTTGTGTAGCTTATTTCGGCTTTAGCCCTAGTGTGTAGACATGCCCGTACTAAGCAACTCAACAGTAGAACTTCTCTACCCTTTTATTTTAGTCTGTTGGTGTAAAACTGTAGCTGGGCTCAGAAACTTGCCTCCTGTTGGAGCTGCTCTAATGTATCTTCATTTCTCTCTCTAACACATAGAAGGAGTTGAAAATGCTCTTTGCATTTTAAAGCTGCCTACAGTCTGTGTCCCTAATTCATGGGCCTTGGAGACTGCTGAAATAGCCCACTGATGAGATTCCGACTCAGAAGGATGTATTGAAGTCAGCCCTGTCTGTAAGCTGCACTGGCCTATTGTTCTGGTGTGTAAACGGGCCAATAGATTTACTGTATGTGTATTTAAAAATTCAGGCAGCTGTGACCTGAAGAACAGCTATGCAGTCTGATCTTGGTGTCTGCCTCTAGGTCTAAGTCCTTAGTTAATGTGTTGCTATAGCTGCTGTCTGTGCTGATTTGGAGACACTGGGATGTCCGTGCCTGGAAGGAGTGTGTGGGCGTATTGACAGAAGTACTGTTGGAGACTATAAATTCTAAATCCTGAGAGGTTAGAATTAAAACAATGGTAGCATGTGAGCAAGTGAGTTGGTCTGGATGTACTCTCCAGAACAGCACACTGTTTGCAGACTAAACATAGAGGGACTTAATTCACCAGTCCCATATTGGTTTCCAAGTCTTATTCTCCTTTCTGTGAGGAGAGGAATGTCGTTTTGGATTATAAAATGCAGCTTTCAGTAGACATGTACCCCAACCAAACCTCTAACTCCAGAAGCTCCTGGACTTTGGGGGATTTTGGATCCAAATTTAACAGCTGGCACCTTTTTCCTTTAATGGACTAAGTTAAAACCTGAGATCCAGATAAGTCTAGACTCTCAGAAAGTTCATAGATAGATAGATTCTGACCTTGCAATCCAGGCCCATCTCTAGGTTTTATCACTAAAGCCAAATTTTTCAGGGGGTTCCTTAACGGCGTCGACCATATCTGTGAGTGAACATATTTGTGCAGTATTCTATTAAAAGTATATTACACATACAAGGGGAGAGTTGCTGCCTACCTACAGCTACCAGATCTCTATGAACAAATCAATATTTATGAATGCACAAATTGTATTTCCATATTTAGAAACAAAACTAGGAGACAATTTCAAAATGTAGCCCTCAGATAGCCCTGATTATAGTGTCAGGAAAAAAATGGTGATGCTCTAATCTGTTCCCTGTTTAAGCACAGGCCATGGAACTTCCCTGGATCAATTACTTTATTTGAACTAGAGCACATGTTTTAGAAAGACCACCCAATCTTGATTTTAAAAAATAGCCTATGATGGAGAATCTACAGCAACGCTTCATAATTTGTATCAGTTTCAGATTCTGTTTTTGATTCCTAGGATCCTTCCTATCCCATCTTTCTATTTCCTTGCCTACTTCTGATTTATCACCAGAGAGGCCTATGCTATCCCTGGCTACTTAAGAATTCTCGCTGTCTTGCTAGACTCCCCAGTCCAGAGAAGGATCATGATGCATGATCTCCACCCAGAACATCTCCTTGTCCCTAGCCTATACCCTTTCTCTCTAGGTAGAGCACCTCCCTGAAGACTGTCACTTGTTGGCTATTTCCTGGCTTTATACAAGCTCAGCCTGCTGCATCTGCTCAGCTGGGCTTTATCTTCAGTTAGACTTTAGCAGTCCTTGGCAGTCTTTTTATGTGTAACCTATCAGATCAATTGGCCCTTTTAAAGCTGCTTACCCAATCACACCTGCCTAATATACTTCTGTTTATATATCCAAACATCTCACTAGGCTGTTTGACCAAACAATTGCACTGGGAGCTCATGGTCAGCTGATTCTCCATCATGGATCTCAAGACTTTTTCAGTCCCTGCTTCCCAGACTAGATTTCCCTGTCCTTTAAGTATGGCCAATGTTCTTTGCTCCTAGATAGATAATGTTACATGTGCCTGTATTAAAACGGATATTGTTTGCTTGTGCCCAAGTTACCAAGCAATCATGATCACTCTATCAGTAACCTCTGCTCTGCATTATTTACCGCTCACTTAATCTATGTGTCATCTACAAGCTTTATCAGTAGTGATGTTATGTCTTCTTCCAAAGCATTGATTAAAAACTTTCTAGTGTAGGGCCAAGAACTAATCCCTGTGGGGCCCCACTAAAAACAAAATGGCTCGATGATGATTCTCCATTTATAGTTACATTTTGAGGGCTGTCTGTTAGCCAGCCATTTAATGTATGCCAAGTTAATGTTGTATTATTCATTGCCTGTTATCTGTATATTGAAAGAGCTCTTACTAAAGCCAACGTTAGCTAAACTCCTACATGCCACATTTGAACTGATTTAAGAGTTTTCATACACAAAGTTGTTCTGGTTTAACTAAAGGTGGGGCAGCCCTCATTTAAAAAAATCTGGTTTTAAACAGATTTCAGTTAAACTAGGGCAATGGCTGTGTGTAAACAAGCCCTACGCCACCTGTGTAAGAAGATTGCCTTAGAACACAGAGCTTTCTAATAGTGCATGTACTTGAAATGCCTACCTAGAGCCACATTTTGTTTGCCAGAAGTTCATTTCCTGTTGATATCCCAGTCTGTTTTGCAAAAGCAGTACAAAGGAACAAGCAAGCATTTGTATGAATAGGACACACAAACCCCTGTAGCAATAACACCACCTGTGATACTGTCTCTGATATTTTAATCACAATAGAAATGTCACCTGAGCTGACAGAATAAGCTAGAATGTGAATAGCCATATATATATTAATGGTTTCAGTCACTGGTACCCTCAGTCTACTCTTGGACAAGGGCCATAAATATATCACGACCGTGCTTTATTAAAGGCCAGTAAAACCACACTTGCTCCATTCTCCAAATATTTTGGTGTTTGTGCTGTTAAAACACCCCCCAAAAAAATCTCAAACTGATCTTATTAATGTTGGGTTTTTCTTTCCTATAATGTAAAAAAAAAAGTTCTCAAGGAGAGTTTTGATGTACGGCACGTCTCTGCTATAAGTTGCCCCAGTATACATCCGTTCCACATTAAAGTCATTGACACTTGCAGGAACTGATGCATTATAAGTCCTCTCATTCCCCCCTCATAAGTCACGCCAAAAAAAACCCAAACCCAATTTGCACAAATGGAAGTCAGACGTGGGGAAAAAATTCCCTGCTTTAAGTTGTTTTGCTACAAGTCCAAGTTTCTTGGAATGTATCTTGGACTTATAGCGAGGGCGGCCTGTAGAATTATATTGCTGATGGAGCTTGCTAAAGATATATAAGTTTATCCTTAACAAGTTAAGCTTGTTGTCTGTCTGTGTGTGTGTGTTTATGTACACACAAGTCTAGAAGTGTTGCTATCGTATTCTATGGCCTCTACGTACGTAGCTATCTGTCCAAATTCTGGAATCTGCCTCCAGGCATGAAAGTTCTAACACTCCTGCTACCATTCTCCACACTAGGAAAGGTAAAGGATATTCAACAAAACTCTTGATGGGTCTTGACAATTTAAAAGAAGGCACTCAACTTATTTTTGGTTACAAAACCTTTGCTGCTTTTCTCAGAGTGAAAAAACAACCCCCAAAATACTTTAGTTCAATTCCCGAATCAGTGACTACTGCCTCGGCTCTGATATGCTAAATATAATTTTCCTTGGTAAGAGGTTGTTTTGCAGATGGAAGTGATTAGCAGTGAAGTGTATTGTACTAATGGAGTGTGCTAAGGTTACATTAGTTCAGAAACACAGTGTGAAAAAAGGGCCATTTTCTCTCTTCAGTATGAGTGACCCAATTAAAAATATGCCAGCTGAATTGATCACACAGCAGCCCTCTCTTTGCTTCTCTCTCACTTTTCTCATTTTCTCCCTTCTTCAGTTCTCTTTCTCTCCTTATGTTCTTTTCCACTCTCTTTTATCCCTTTCCATAGTCTGTTCCTCCCTCTTTCCCCATTAAATGCTCTGGGGCTCATCTTAGACTCCACAATTACACTACCTTTAGAAATTCTACATACTTCCTGTGGGTTATGGATACAATGGAGCACTAGTTCTATCTCCCGCCCTTCAAGTGCAATGCATTTGGGCTAGGGTGCATTGCTGTTTGTACGCAGAAGCTTTACCAATGTGTGTGAGATCACAGGAATGCAAGTTTCCCTGCAGATTTCATACATATATGCATGCACAACACAGGCAGCAAATAATCAGTGCAGCCAACAGGCACAATTAATAGATAAATCACACACATGCCTCACTAGGGAACCATGCCTTGAATGTTCCTCCCACAGCTCTAAAAGACAGGCATTTACTAGTTAAGTTAAAGGAGATTTCCTTTGGCTGCTAGCTGCTTCCTTACCCTCCTCTCTTTGGGCCAGCCCCAAGTGCAGACCATTGTACATACACACAAGCAAAACCACTGCATTACAGTTGCCCTCAAAATAAAGCAGCCACTGCTTCTAAACTGTTGCAGCAGCAAAAGATGTAAGATCCCGGGCACTTCTGATTATGACCTTTGAGTTAGTGGATGGGAGCAGAGCACTGAAGACAAAATGCTAGTGAATCCCAGTGATTACTTCTTCAGATCACCTTCTGATGTTGTCTTTGAGTTTATCTTATTTGGTGCTTTGCTGCCCATGTGGAGGAGGGGCGCTCTGTGTGTTTTTGAATGTGTTTGCTCTGTCCAATGTGATACCCTGCCTGATCTATGTCCTGATGTGTTTCTGTGACGAAAGGAAAGGAAAGGACAGATAGTTTAAATTGATTTCATTATTCAGCTGAGCTCGAGTAAATTGAGCTTCCTTCCCCATTGCCCCCTATATTTTCTCAAGTACATATTGGGCCTATTTGCTCCTGTTTCAATTAACCTCACTTACAACCTGCCCCTGCAGGAGCCCAGCACCTCCACAGCCACCACTAGGTAGTAAGGCCCCAGTCCCAGTACTACAGGCAACCGGGTAACACCGCTGCATTGCCTCATAGTCCCAGTGTGCTGGGCACTTGGCTGGCATGGTCTGAGCACCAGGTGGGCAGCACAGCCCCAGCACTGGCAGGAAACTGCAGGAGGGGGCCTGGCCAGGAGGTGGAGCATGGCCAGGGCCAAGCCAGATTGTTTGGGGAGGTACAGCCTTCTCCTGCCTACAATACCCGCCCATTACGAGCCTCAGGTTGCCGGTTTTGAATGCTCCCTGTGTGCTTGGCGGATACTTGTCTCTCTGTTGACGTGGGCATATTCTTCTGACCTCTGATTCTTTTGACCACCCTTTCTGGGCCTGCCACCTGTCCCACAGCAGTGGCTGTCTAATTACCCATGGTTTATGGCTCCCCTGATTGCTACTGGCTGGTGTGAGTTTTGCATCCCCTTGCCCTTTGCAACCATGGTGGGTGTACTTCCTTCCCTTCTTCGCCATACTGGCTGTGCATGTGGCTGTAACTATCAGTTGCGGGGGGGGGGGAGGGGGGTTACAATCTGTTTGTTTTGATGGCACAATTTTAGCTTGTATCTCTTGCCTGTGCATCTTGGGTTCTAACTCACATTATTTCCTCCCTTTGTAATATCAATCTCCCTTTCACGCTCATCTTTAAACTTTTTCTCCGTTCTCCCCTCATTCATTCCCTTCCCTACTCACCTCCTGCCTTCCATACTAATCTGTTCCCTCCTTTCCCCTCTTAATGATGTTCCTTTTCACTTCCTCTCTCCCGATCAACCAGCCTTTTGTCTTCTTAGTCATCCTCTCCTCTTGTGCACCCCCCCTCCCCACCTGGCTAGGTTAGTGTACGCTTTTTATCTTCCACTTCCCCATCTGTCTTCCAGAGTTGCCATCTTTCAGTCAGAGAAAGACATTCAGAATGCAAGCCACCTGAATTCTGTGTGCTGTAATAAGTGCATGAGACGTGTTGAAACAATGAATACCTGATCAGGCAATTGCAATCACCAGCAAACTCTCATGAACTAACTAAATTAAAAAACAACCCAAACAAAGCTTCAACTTGGACTGATGGCTTCAGCCTCCTCATCACATGCCCATCCATTCAGCAGCAATTGGGATAATTCACTAATGAAATCATCATTCAGTAACAGCTGTTTGTATTGAATCAAAAGCACCATTGCACTTCTTTCTTCTGCCTGCCTTTTCTTTAGAGTATAAGAGATGATAGTGATAGGGACGGGTAGTTAGGCAAGTAGATGGACTTTCCCTGGTAGAGTGTGGGGTAGAGATGACACAATTATGTATACAGTGGTAGTGCATAGAATAGGGAAATTTATTTCAGCCGCTTTGGACCAATGGTGGCTGCAGGCAGGCCAGTTCCCTAGAGGGTTGTGGGGCCTGGGACAAATCAGCGCCCACCAGCTTGGGAGCCCCTTTCTGTATCAGTGGCTGGACTCTTGGGACAGATCTGGCCTGCTGCTTAGGTGTCTGCTACTGCTGGCAGTTGCCGGCACCTATTGCAGGGCTAGTGATGACCATAGTGACACGAAAGCTCAGCACTCCAGCTGGGGCAGGGAATTTGCTTCATTGAAATGTGGCCGGCTGAGCCGGGTGCTGTCTCCGCTAACTGCCAAAAAGATGGCATGCCTGCAGAAGTGACGGATTCATTTTTCAGGACCAACTGCGCCAGCCAATTGCACAGGCCTACAGGGACCCTCAAAGCACAAGGCCCGGAGCAGTTGCCCCATTTTTCCCTCCCCAAGGGACAGCTCTGGCTGCAAGTTCAGGACAGCTGAGTCATGGAATTCAAACACTCTTTCTAACAGTTCGCTGCAGGGCTTTCTTGTAACTGCCCCCTCCCTCTGATTGCAAAGAATTCCTGTCAGGGTAAAGCTGTAACCGAGAAACCATTCCAACTTCACATCACTGAGGAACAAGTTAAAATATAGTAAGTCTCTGAAAGGAGTGAGAGACTGTAATCTTTCCCCAGCCACCCACCTCCTGAGCCCCAAAGAGAGAAGCCTGAGTTTTCCTTATATGGGGATCTTCTTTTCAGATGAAACTGGTCAGAAACTGAATAATGTCTGTGTTCAGTCTGTATGTATAGTGCTATCACTTCCCACATTATGGCTCTGGATAGCCACAGATAGATATGCTTCCAAGGAAAAAAGCAGCTCAGATGTGACTGTTGTGATTTGAGCCAGAGTCAAACACAGCTACAAAGAAATGTAGAATGGATGCAATCTTCCCTTTTTCAGATAATCCAAGGCCAACAAATGGCTTTCCTGATTGAATAAAGTGGCATTGTTAAGCTGTATTGAATCGAGAGTGCTGCCTGGAATTTGTACTGTGTAAAAAGTTCGAGTTTATTACTCTATACGAATGGATAAACATCAGGCAGTAATAAACCAGATGCTTTACTGGCGTCAGGGTGTCTTCACATGCAGATGCTATGGGATGGTAACATGTGCATTTATAATAATTTACATTTTGGCCAGGATCAAACTTTGCCACTTTTACATTCGTGTTTTTCCTTTTTAAAAAAACCATTTGCAGTCATTTGCTGTAATATGCTGGTTTGCATATGCTGGTTTCTCTGTTTGTCCACCATTTTGTGCAGCATGATTGGAAGGGGGGAATAAAGGGCAGACCAGAATGATGGCATTGCATCCGCCCACAATGAAGCCACAGGTAGGATTGTAAACTTCTTCTGAGTAACAACAAAAATGAGCGAGAGCCCCGCTCTGACCAGCCTGAGGTGCAGAGAACTCCACCTGCTTGTGCTGTTTCTGACATGCATAAGGGAACTGGCAGTGTTGGAACTCAGAGTTGAGCTCACCTTCCCTTCTGCCTCTCCCTCTCATTGCTGGCTGACCAGGAAGGGCTGGGTCATATCTTCACAAGCGACCAGGTTCTGAAGCCACATGTACCCTGGCTCCCCACATGAGTCCATGTTGAAATGTGGCTCTGTGCTCACATGATTTCTCAGAACACAGCCCAATTAATTGTAAAAACAACATATTGTTGAGGCAACACCAGATTTCTTAACCCTGGTTTTCTGGTAGCTCACCGTTAGTTGCTTTATCTTCCCTCTGCACCACTGTCCAGTCCACTTGATCCCACAATCATCTAGCAGCATCTTAGACACACCTTAGTGGAGTTCAAGGTTCTTCTCTGTACTGTTAAATGAATGGATTTTGCTCACTTTAGCCCGAAGCTGAACTGACACTCTAGTGCAGGGGTGGGTAATAATTTGGGGGGAGGGGGCACTCCAAGATTTTGGCAAGTGGTCAAGGGCCACACTTCTATGGAGGGG
This sequence comes from Pelodiscus sinensis, assembly GCF_052426305.1. Classification (NCBI taxonomy): domain Eukaryota; kingdom Metazoa; phylum Chordata; order Testudines; family Trionychidae; genus Pelodiscus; species Pelodiscus sinensis. The sequence goes on from NC_143052.1 coordinate 111,424,321, forward strand.
CTGCAGGATCTGGGAAGGGGGTTGGATGCAGAAGGGAGCTTGGGATCGGAGACTGGGGTGCAGGAGTGGGTGTGGGATCTGAGAGGGAGTTTGGCTGAAGGAGGGGATTGTGATCTGGGACTAGGGCTTGGGGTGCAGAGTCCGGGGGGTGAGGGTGCAGGAAAGGATTCTGGCGTAAGGCAGGGGATCTTGGAAGAGGTGCAAGGTCTGGGAGGGAGTTGTGACCTGGGAGAAGGGGGTGCAAAGAGTTTGGGTGGTGGTCTGGGGCAGGGCAATGGAGTGCAGTGTCAGGGAGGGAGCTGTCACCTGGAGGAGGTGGGGCAAGGGGATACAGAGGGTGACCTCGGGCCAGTAGTTGGAGGAAAAGAAAGGTTGGGGTGTCAGAGACAGGCTCTGGCTGGCAGGTATTTACCAAGGCAGCTCCCAGGCAGCAGCCCTGCAGGAACCTGAGGCAGGAACGAAGTCTCAGTTGGCTGGCTGCTCCATGTGGGTTCTGCTCCAGGCATAGTGGGGAGGGAAGATGGCAGGCTTCACATGCTGCCCCTGCCCCCAGAAACATTTCTCAGCTCCTATTGGCAGGAAACTGGCAAATGGGAGCTGAGAGATTTTGCTGGTGGGTGGGGGCAGCTTGCGAAGTCTCCCTCCTCCTTCTCCAGCCATCCAGAGTGGAGAGCAGTCAGCTGTTTAAAGCTCTCTGCATAAAGGTCCTGGTGAGGAAGGTGCAGGCCAGATCCAGTGGCTTGGTGGGCTGGACACGGCCTGCTGGCAGCCTGCTCTTGTGTGTTTCCATAAGCTTATGGAAACTGTTCTGCTGTTTCACAGACTGGAGGTGGCAAACCTGAAGAAGTTGCAAAGAGGGTGGACCCTGGAGGCAGAGCAGATGAGAATGAATATAGACCACTTCTGGTCAGAGAATACAGGAGTGTGGTCCCACGAGGTTATAGAAGGGGATTTTAGGACCAATATCTCTCTTGTTGTGGGCTACGTGAATGCACAGCATGAATCTCATGCTAATAACACATAATTAAAAATTACCTTGTGGTCTACCCTGCAGCTCATAGTGTGCTGGTTGCTTCACTGTGTGGTTATGTGAATTCATACCCAACTGGGGCTGGACATGAGGTTAGCATGCAATGAAGATAAGCCAGCAGTTTGACCAGCCTGTGGCACCGTGATTTCAATCCTGGACCCTTCTGGTTTAGTGGCTGAAGTAACCTAACTTCACTCCTTTGGTTTTCCTTTTTGTAAATAAAACTACTACTTTTTTTAGCTCCCCTGGCGTTAGAATAGAGTCATTCGAATAAAATGAATAAGTAGATTGAATAGACAGTTGAAAAAATTCAAGGTTAATGGATGCAATTCTCTCATTCAGGGACTGCACTGAGATCCCTGCAGACATATGGTCCCCGTGCCATGTATTCAGCAGTGACACAATTGCCATGCTGTGATTCTGTGAAAGACACAGTGCCTGTGCCTTGTTTGCCAGGAAGATGTGGTTGGCCCTTTTTTCACTGGGATCCCAGTTGCAGGGTTTTCTTGCTGGAAAGGCACCATCACTACACCAAGCTTCCAGCAGCGATGCAGGTATACCCAGCATCCCATTTCCATTGGAGACCCAGCTCTTGTGTGATTCTCATCAGAGCTGCAGGCACAGCATCATGTTTTCCAGTGGGATGCAGCTGCTGCACTACGTTTCCACCAGAGAAGCAGTCCTGCACAGTGTTTCCTGCTGAGACGCCGTGTTTCCATTGGAGAAGCAATTGCTTCCTTCCTTTTAAAGGACTTTAATTAGTTTCAGGGAGAGAGGGCTCTTCTCATCAGCCTGCCCGTGACCCCTGACAATATTAGTATGGTAAGAACAGAAGTGATTAATCATTAGGATTTTTAAGAAGATTTCAAAGTTGTGGATCTCTCACTACAACCGCAGCATATCTGGCTTTCTGAACTTATCCACCGCCTTTGCCACCCAATAGCCTTGACACGCTTAGCGGAATGAGGACCTGTTTGACATCAAGCCACACATTCAGTCCCAGTATTCTTTGTCGAAAGTAGGGTTTAGTGACCTGTTTTTATTTAATCTATTTTCAAATTTACTAATGGAAATAAGGAGAAACTCCATGGACAGTAACACCTCTCCAGGCCCCTTCCAGTCCTATGATTCTGTGAGGGCAATGGAGTTAAACAGGCAGAAAATAAGGGAAATCCAAAACAAGCCTGGCTACCTTAAACCTTCACAACCCAAGGCTCTTTACTGGTCCTAGCTGGATCCAACTCTTCCATCAGAGAGAGGGGGAAAAGTCTCTCTGGTGTCAATATGAGTGGCTCTATTTTTAATTGAGGATGAACTGGGTCTGCTGTTCTCAGGACTGCTGACGGGGAGTAAAGAGGGCTGCTTCTCCAGGGCCCTGTGATTCAAATGGGCCCAATGCACCCGGCCACCATCACCACTACTTTGGCAGTGGCTGTGGCAGAAGCCCCAGGTCCTTTAAATTGCAACCAGAGCCCTGAGCAGTGTGCTCCAGAGAGCACTGAAGGGTTGGTGGGGGAGGGTAGACCCCAGTCCTGCCCCTTTTGCCTGAGATCCCGCCCCTTCTGCAAGCACGGAGACGCCCTCCCCACTTCGCCCAGGGGCCGAGCAATTCTGTTGGACCCTCCTATTTTCTTTGAGGTAAGTTATTTAATGCTCCTTTAAAAAAAAAATTCCTATGTGCTACTGAAAATACCTCTGTCTCACGTGCCATCAGATCAGTAATCTCCAAAATGGTCTTAATTTGTGAGTTGAAGCTTTGCTTTTTGGGGCAAATTCTGACCTATGGTAAGCAAATGCAACTCATTGAAATCTGGCCCATTTAAATTTAAACTCTATAGCAAATATATATTTCTCCATGAAATTCTACAAGATAGTTTAAACAACATATAGGAAGGATATAATTTTCTTTTAAAACCTGTAATGCTTTTCCAGAAGGAGATGGGAATAAAATAATTTCCTAACCCCAAGGTTTTGTGGAGAATAATCAATGAATATTTTAAAAGTTCCCTGAAATTTAGACTCTTAAAAGTCCTTGGTGGGAGACACTTATTAGTCTTTCTTGCTTTTTATGCAGAATTGTTTCCTGCAGGACATCTTCAGTATTCTGTCCAGTCTAATATTAAACATCCCATCCTATGCTCTTCAATACTTTCTTTTGGGAAACTGTTCAACAATCTGTCTCAGGAAACTGAGATACTCAGTGTAAGTTTACCCTTTCTAAATTTCATGCTTTTATTCCTAATTGTATCTTATACAGCCTCAAATTCCTCTCCTTCCTCGGTGTTTATGGACTTCAAATATCTGTAATATTTGCAGTCTGTTATGTTTCCCCTCATAATAGTCAAGCAATGCATATTTAGCTCTCTTAAACTGTCCTTCTGAGTCAGTCTCCAGTTATACTTGTTGCTCTTCTGCCTCTAATTTATTTATATCTTTCTGATTATTAGTTGCTCAGAACTGAATTAAGTATTTTAAGCATGTTCATGTACATGTGTGAGAGATGATTTCTCTCTTTCCATGCCGCAATAGTCATTGTCCCTTCTAATTTTTTCCATTCCCTGTGCAAAATAAATGTTATGTGCACCAAGACGTGCATTTGTGCACCATTAGCAAAAACACATGCTGCTGGCTTTGAATTCTCTGCGAATCAGCTGGGCAGCATTACAGTCTCTCCTGGGTGCTCAGCTTACAGGGAACACTGGTAATAGCCCCAATCTGCCACTTTGGGATCACTTTGCAAGGGAACTCTAACACAAGTCTTTAAGGATAGAAGATTTCTCTTGCATAGGGAAGATCCTAGGGTGGAATAGAGGTTCTGTTTCAACATTTACAATCTGCCTCTCTGCAGCCCATTCAGAGATCACCACCAGAGGAAACGGAACATAACTGGGGTAGACTTGGACCATGTTGACTTCAGGACATTGTCAGTTGGCACAACTTAAAACAGCCCAAAGGATGCTCTAATTTACTTCAGGAAGTGATCCAGCTCCAGCACAGTCTAGAATCAAGCAAACAAAAAGGGACCTCTCCCCCTTGCAGTGCACCCTGAGCTGGGCTGCATTATTAGCCACAGTCCAGGACTGGTCCTAATGTCTCTATATGCAGCCCAATATTATACTGGCTTCTTTTGCTGCCACAGGCTTATTGCAAACTTACGTCTAATTTACAGTCCACTTTCTTAGCCCAGGTTTCTTTCAGCCTCACTGCTTCTCCTATTCTCCCCTCCCATTGACTATCTGTGCGCCTGATTACTTTTCTCCCCATGGAGTAGCTGGCAGTTTTCAAAGCTGATTTTCTTTGTTATTTTCTGGCAATGTTTCCAGTTTCCCTGGTTCTTTTCTGTTGTTTTTCTGCTGTCACTGAGGTATGCAACTTTTCTCACTCTAGTATCATCTGAGAATCTTAATGAGCTTCTGCTCCCCTTTCAGAGCAGAATGAGGATGTTAAAGAGTGGACCCAACATTTACCCCTGTGACAGCACACTAGACCGCTCACCCAAACTTGATATATTGTTAGTAGCATTATTTTTGTTTTATTGACATTGTCCATTTTCATTCCATATGATTGTGTTCGTATCCAAGCTGAAGTGAATTAATTTCATGAGTAAGATTTTGTGAGATGCTCTGCTCTGTCAACTGATTATAATCCAGATACATTATGTGTGCTGCCTTCCCTTCATCCATTAATTTTATACTTCTATAAAAAGATAATCAGGTTTTTCTGGCAGTATCTGGCCTTTCTAAATGAGAACAGCTTTTAAACTTATTCCCCTTTTTTATAGATCAGAGCATCTTAGATTGTGGTCTCTGAACCAAAAGTATTAACAGAGCAGGGTTGGTATGTGTTGCAGAGAACAGGCTGGCCAAATGGTGCTGTGTTCCCCTTTTTTGCTTCCAGTGGCTACATTTCATTACAGCAAACACACACGTATTAGATGCATGCCTAATATGGCCGTTCTTTGTAGCCAGTTGCTAGAGTGGCTCCAATGATGTTATGTTATCACAAATGGAAGGGAATGTGGTCCATGCAATGGTGAATGGGAAGTGAGGGGATCCACAGTTTAGCGAATGGGATAAGCGTATCCACAAGCAAATCTCTGCATTAAGATGTGGGCCACCTACACAAATGATTGAGCACCTTAATTGTAGATGGTTAGAACCACGCTGTCCCTGATGTTTGTGCAGGTGCGTAGTAGGGGGAATGAGGTCACAAGGAGCTCCCCTCCAACACCACAACCATCTTCCATAGCCAAAGAACCTACCTGGTAGGCTTGCAGTTCCAGGATCCTGGAGCACAGGGACTGCTCCATCCACTCACCCTCTCAAGGTGATACATTTCCCACGTAGGAGGAAGGAGGAGATCGGGTTATAGAATCAACCACCCTCTTCCTCACTGTAGAATTCGCTTTCCCTGAGTTCCCTTAACAGCTGCTCTGCACATTGCCTCCTACTCAGCCCTGTGCAGAGCTGGGTGCTGCTGTTCTGCTGCTGAATAGTAAACTTGACAGAAATTAAAATGCAGTTTTGGAGTGACAGAAACTCTGCCTGAATTAGGTCAGATTTGGTGAATTGTTTTAGCTGGAAAAAATTAGAGAGTTTGTTTTTAAGTCAAATTAGACCCATTTCATCCGACAGTGGCATTTTGAATCAACCTGAACAAAACGTTTTCTATGTTCTTTTTGGACAAGAAACAACAAAAGATTCCGTTTTGGTTTGAAGGGAAACATACGAAGGGGAGGGGAAAGCCAGGCTGCCTGCCTCTTAGAATGGTAAGAACTAAGGACTCTCCTGTCCAGAGTCAGTTGAGAGGCCTTCTTAAAGGGGACCTTGTTTTGTTTTGTTTCATTTTTCCTTCCCTGTCTTGGAGCCTGTGCTGCAATCCCTCATGTACTTCTTCTCCCAACCAATTTTCATTTAATCTCTCTGTGTCTGAGTGTAGTCTTTGAGGGGGCCAAATTTGTAAGCTTAATTGGGAAGGTGTGAGCTGAAATGGGGATTGTTGTTATTCAGGGAGATGTTGATGGCTGCCATCAGCTGGTTCTTTGATCTATAGACAGTTACAGAATCTGCCTGAATCTGCCTACTTTTCTAACCAGGTGTCAGGGGCTCTGCATGTGTCTGACTAACCCCTTTTGTTTTTTCATATTTTCACCAAAATCAACAGGGGTGTGCCTAGACTACAGGGTTTTGTCGACAAAAGTGGACTTTTGTCGACAAAACTATACCTGTGTCTACACAACCGCCGAGTACTGTTGACGTTATCTCAACAGTTTTGTCGATGGCAGTAAACTTCATTCTACAAGGAATAACGCCTTTTGTCAACAGAGTTCTGTCGATAGAAGGCGTTATTGCATCTACACTGTCCTTTGCGGCTTGCTTTGTCAACAGAACTGGGTGTAGTCTAGATGCTCTTTGTTGACATAAGCTTTGTTGACAGTATCTGTGTACAAAGCCTCTGTCGACAAAAGCCTATAGTCTAGATGCCTCCTAGATGCCTAGCATAGTCCCTGCAATGTTGGAATTGATTCGGTGTGGCATTTAAAAGTTGCCACATTTCAGACAGAAATGCCATTAGTTGAACTTTACTCAGCTAAAAAATGCCAGGATTTACCTTCCTTCCTTCCTTCCTTCCTTCCTTCTTGGTGATAAATTCTTGTTTTTCATTATTTTCTCAATACCTGGCTCAGTGACCTATGACTTCTCAAAATTATCATTGGGATAGTAAGTTATTTGCTTTGAATTTCTCAGATGAAAGTTGCTCAAAATATGTGCAACTAATTGTTCATTTTTACCGTATTTATCACATTAACTTTTTACCCAGTGAATGTGGGCAGTGAATATCAAGTGTCAAGTTTATCATTTAACAATGGATATAATGAAGATGCCTCCCTTGGATTTTGTAACGATATTTATATCAATATTCAGTAAAAATTATTGTTAACAATGTTTCCTTAAATCCTCTTATCTTGAAAAAATCTCCCAATTATTGATCCCATGAAAATCTTGTGAACTAAATCAGAGACATCTGTTCCAGGTAGCCAAATCCTGAGAACTGGGTCTGGGTAGTGACAAACTTTTTTCTAGTTTATTCTTATGTCGCCCTAAAAACCACTCAATAACCTCTTGGCAAAGGGTTTACTACCACTTAACAGCAACTCCTATCAAGCCTCACAAAATCACTGCACCTAATACATTGCTGGCATGGTATTTATCTATAAAGGATATTATGTAAGATATCAAATGAAAGCTAGTGATACACCAGCCATCAAAAGCATTGTGTGATGTATGTGTGAATGGTGTGTAAAGAGTTATGTATGAGTGCTGGAAACATATTCCTGAAATATGTGTTAAAGGAAGAGTTGAAAAACTAATTTGTCTTTGGCAAAAGGATATTGCCTGGATCTCAAATGCAAATTAACCAGGGTGAGACAGAGACAATCAGCTGTTCATTTTGCACCCAGGATAAACACTAGTTAGCAGGAGGACGAGAACATAAGACCATAAGAATGGCCATACTGGGTCAGACCAAAGGTCCATCTAGCCCAGTATCCTGTCTGCCAGCAGTGACCAATGCCAGATGCCCCAAAGGGAGAGAATACAACAGGTAATCATCACGTCATCTCTCTCCTGTCATCCATTTCCAGACAAACAGAGGCCAGGGATACCATTCCTACTCATCCTGGCTAATAGCCGTTGATGGACCTAGCCTCCATGAATTTATCTAGCTATTTTTTTGAACCCTGTTAAAGTGATAATCTTCACAATATTCTTTGGCAAGGAGTTCCAGAGGTTGACTGTGCTCTATGTGAAGAAAAACTTCCTTTTGTTTGTTTTAAAACTGCTACCTATGAATTTCATTTGGTGGCCTCTAGTTCTTATGTTATGGGAACGAGTACATAACTTTACCTTATCATTTTTTCCATACCAGTCATGATTTTATAGACCCTCTATCATATCCCCCCTTAGTCTCCTTTTTTCTAAGCTGAAAAGTCCAAGTCTTTTAAATGTCTCTTCATACAGAACTTGTTTCAAACCCCTACTTTTTTTTGCAGTTTTCGGAACCTTTTCTAATGACAGTATCTCTTTTTTGAGATGAGATGACCACATCTGTATGCAGTATTCAAGATATGGGCGTACCATGGTTTTATATAGAGGCAATAGGATATTCTCTCTCTTATTCTCTATCTCTTTTTTAATGATTCCTAACATTTGGTTTGCTTTATTGACGCTGCTGCACATTGAGTGGCTGTTTTCAGAGAGCTCTCCACAGGGACTCCAAGATCTCTCTCTTGAATAGTTGTAGTTGAATTAGTCCTCATCATATTGTATGTATAGTTGGGATTATTTTTTTCCAGTGTGCATTACTTTACATTTATCAACATTAAATCTCATTTGCCATTTTGTTGCCCAATCACTTTGGGTATGTCTACACTACCCCGCTAGTTCGAACTAGCGGGGGTAATGTAGTCATCCGCAGTTGCAAATGAAGCCCGGGATTTGAATTTCCCGGGCTACATTTGCATGAAGCCGGCCGGCGCCATTTTTAAATGCCGGCTAGTTCGAACCCCGTGCCGCGCGGCTACACGCGGCACGGAGTAGCTAGTTCGGATTAGGCTTCCTAATCCGAACTAGCTGTACTCCTTGTTCCACGAGGCGTACAGCTAGTTCGGATTAGAAGCCTAATCCGAACTAGCTAGTCCAGGCATGTCCAAAGTCCGGCCCGCGGGCCAATTGCGGCCCGTGTTCCGGTTTAATACGGCCCCGCAGGTAATTTGGCAATATCTATCTTTTATGGCCCCCAACGAATCCATATGTATTGAGATGAATACATTGTAAAATCTCAGTTAATGTCAGTTGGTCTAAATCAGTTATAAATATATTTGGACACAACATGTATACTTGGTGTTATGTTCCTGTTCATATTTTTTGAACTTAAAAGTTGACAGACAACCTTTATTACCAATAATATGTAATGTACTTTACAACGTTCCTGACATATATTTCAGCTTCCTGGATTTTTTTTTCATCTGGCCTTCAGATATGAAAGGCAGAGTGATTTAACACCTGTTTAGATTTGTCATCCATGTGACGAAATGAAAAGTATGCCGTTTGCAATAAACTTTGCATAAAATAGTTAATTTGCATTTAATTTTAATGGTTCAAAGAATGTCAGGCAAAATGGTCGGCCCTCACGCATGTTCACTTCATCAAATCTGGCCCTCTTTGAAAAAAGTTTGGACACCCCTGAGCTAGTCCATGCCGCGTGTAGCCGCGCGGCACGGGGTTTGAACTAGCCGGCATTTAAAACTGGTGCCGGCCGGCTTCATGCAAATGAAGCCCGGGAAATTCAAATCCCGGGCTTCATTTGCAACTGCGGATGACTACATTACCCCCGCTAGTTCGAACTAGCGGGGTAGTGTAGACATACCCTTTGTTTGGTGAGATCTTTTTGAAGCTCTTCACAGTCTGCTGTGGTCTTAACTGTCTTGAGCAGTTTGGTATCATCTGCAAATTTTGACACCTCATTGTTCACCCTTTTCTCAAGATCAGAAGTTGAATAGGATGGTTCTCAGGACAGACCCTATTTACCTCTCTCCATTCTGAAAATGTACTATTCCTGCTCTCTGTTTCCTGTGTTTTAACCAGTTATCAATCCATGAAAGGACCTTTCCTCTTATCCTCTGATAATTTACTTTACTTAAGAGCCTTTGGAGAGGGACCCTGTCAAAGGCTTTCCGGGAATCTAAGTATACTATATCCACTGGCTCCCCCTTGTTTATTGACCCCCTCAAAGAAGTCTAGTAGATTAGTAAGGCATGATTTTCCTTTATAGAAATCATGTTGACTTTCCCCCAACAAATTATGTTCATCTATGTGTCTGACAATTTTATTCTTTACTACAGTTTCAGCTAATTTGCCTGGTCCTGACATTAGACTTACCGGTCTGTAATTGCCAGGATCACTCCTAGAGCCCTTTTAAAATATTGGCATCATGTTATCTATCTTCCAATCATTAGGTATGGAAGCTGATTTAAAGGATAGGTTATACACCCCAGTTAATAGTTCAGCAATTTCCCATTTGAGTTATTTCAGAACTCTTGGGTGAATGCCATCTGGTCCCGGTGACTTGTTACTGTTAAGATGATCAATTTGTTCCAAAACCTCCTCTAATGCCACCACCATCAGGGACAATTCATCAGATTTGTCACCTAAAAAGAATGGAGATTCAGGTTTGGGCATTTCCCTAACATCCTCAGCTGTGAAGACTGAGGAAACAGCATGGTGTCAGCTCATGGAAGTACAGACAGCAAGGAAGAATAACTTTAAGGATACACTTCTAAGGTTTATTGGACTAAAAAGAAAGAGAGGAAACCATCCATCACATAGAGGATGAGGAGGCCAGCATTCTCTGTATCTGTGAACAGTGGATCTCCTGGCATCAATGCTGAAAGGTTACTTTAGATGAAAGACTTAGTTTAGGCAGGGATTGCTGCCTGTTGAGTTAAATCACACTCACCAGGAAGTGTGGTTATACTTTCTGTTTTATTGGTAACCATTTTCTCCTTCTATTATCTCTTCTATCACCTAAATCTCTGTTCTTTATTAGTTGACTTATTTTTGTTATAAATTCACTTCAGTGTTGTTATATTATGAAGAGGTGTGAGTCTTCAGCTGATCCAACTGGCTGCTGTGGATCTACCTCTTTGGAGACAGCGGACATGGTAATTTCTCCAGTGCCAAGAGCTGGATGTTGCAGAAGGGGCTTGGGAATTGAGGGAACCAAGGGTTTATCTGCAAGGCAAGGAAAGGACTGGCAGAGTCCTAAGTCTGTTAGACTGGTTGACAGAATGCAGTGTCAGGAAGCTTACACATGATTTAGCAGCAGCATTTCTCTCTCTCTCTCTCTCTCTCGCTCGCTCAGGTGGGGAGAAACAGGGGGGATTAACAAGCTGATCTATAGGATGCCCCAAGAAGGCATCACATCTTGTCCTTCTCCAATAATAATACACAAATCATCTTAGAAAAATTAAAGGAGAAAGGACTGACATTTTATCTTTTATGTGTATTGCTGTAGTGCCTAGACCAGGACTCCATTGTGCTGTACAAATACAAAACAAAAACATTCCTGCATGAGCGGGTTAACAATCTGAGTATAAGACAAGAGAGAGCAGATAGCTACAAATAGATGGGGGAGTTCATATAAGTAATGAGATATTTTGGTGAAGATGGGAAATGCAGATGTTTAAGGAGAGCATCTCCCAACCAGGTGAGACAGCATGGGAGAAAACACAGAAGTGTTTGAAAATGTAACACAGGGGCAGTAGAGGCTGGCATGTTGGGTCAATCAGTGGTGAGCATCAGCAGCTCAACGGCAAACGGGAGTTATCTGTCTCCTCAGGCTCCCTTGGCTCTCCCAGCTGCCAACCAGAATGTCTCTCCTTTGCAAGATATGCCCATAGTGCTTTTCTCTTCCTGCATGTGATTTCCTGAGTGAGGTAACACCTGCTGCCATCCCTCTGCTTTCAGTCTTCATGATACTCCAACAATTACTCTGATCTCAAAAGAGTTATCCAGCTCATATCGCTGCATGTTTTTCTCATGCCACTCGAACTTTAAATCTGTGTGCTGAAAGCAGCCAGTCTTTCCCAGAATTACTTCTCCTGGAAGACAGAAAGGTGCCTATATCTCCACATGTAGAAAGGCTCCCCTATAGCTATCAGTTCCTTAATCATTATTTCGTGAGTACATCCCCCTGTCTCATAAAACACACACCTTCCAGCTCGGACTTGAAATGAGATGACAAATCAATGAAGCAGAGAGATGCTAGAAAGTAACTGGACCTGGCAGAAGCTTCAGGGGAGCAGGATCCCTCAATGACAACAGCCATGAGATTATTTAAAAGACAGAGGAGAGGACAGAGGGAGTAAAGTCAGAGTGAGCCAGTACAGACAGTGATGTCAAACCTGTGGCCGGAGGAGACCCTGAGTTCATTAATGCACCATCCCATGTCCTTGTTCCAGTGCTGCTTGGTTTGGAGTAAGAGTGACAATATGGTGACTCAGAAAACTTGAGTCTCCATAGGGAAAACGTAACTTTCGAACAAATGGCTGACTGGTCCCCTTACCATGTAGACTGGAAGCCTTCCTCCCCCCCCCCCCCCCCCTTCATGGTAGAGCGTTTGAGGTTCATTGTGAAAGAGAAGGTCATACATACAGTCTTGGGCCTGGTAAGTAGGCACCCAAATGAGTTGCCTTTCAGGGTGCTTTAGATTTGTTTGAAACCGTATTGAGAAAATTCTCTATATTAAAAGATTAACTGCTTTCACCTAACCACCCTGGGACAACAAAGAACAGTGTGCCAAGATAGCCTGCCAATGCAGCTGCTTGGGTCTGGCATCTCTTGCTGTGAGGCCTGGTTTGGAGCGTTCCCAGAATTAAATTGCTGGCACTCGCTGCATGAGTAATGAGCCAGAGCAGTCTTGGTTGCCTCTGTTTTGTACTACTTTGGTAGGATCTCCTAAGCTCCCTCGCTCTTCCTACGCCACCCGTTAGAGTCACAATTAGTGACCATGCATATTACATTCCACTTTTCTTCTCAGTGAAGGGCATCACTCAGTGCTCATGTTATTTTGTCTTTCACCAGCCTGATTTAGCTAAAGGTCACAGATGAGTGTGCTAGCCGCCACTTGGATTGTTCTATGTTATCGTTAGTCAGGATGATAAGATAAATTATTAAGAATGACCTGCCAGCCTGTCAGCTGCCTATTATTAAGAGATTTGTGTATGTCTGTGTGTACGTGCACACAAGTGCAAGAGAACGAATCCGTGCTTGCGGCCAAACCTCCCTGGGATGTGAGCTGAGTTGATCTGACAAGCCCAAGGAGTCATCCCAATGGCTCCATTTTCCCACCGCGCCAGCTCCCACCAATAAAAAACTTCTGAAATCACTGAGCCAATTCATTCCTGTAACTCCAGGTCACACACAGAGATAGACAAGCAATTTTCTACTCTCCAGTCATTAGATTAAGGCAGTGGTTCTCAAACTGCAGGTTGGGACCCCAAAGTGGGTTGCATCCCTGTTTTAATGGAGTCACCAGGGTGGATGTAGACTGGCTGGGGCCTGAGGCTAAAGCTGAAACCCAAGGGCTTCAGCCCCGGATGGCAGGACTCAGGCTTTGGCTTTGGGAGTCAGAGCTGAGATTACAGGCCTCCTACTTGGGACTGAAGCCCGTGGGCTTGGGCCCCCACACTCAGGGAGGCAGGACTTTGGCTTTGGTTCCCCACCTGGGGGGGTGGGGCAGGACTCAGGCAGGCTCAGGCTGCAGTCCCCTCTTTTCTGGTCACATAATAATTGTTGTTGTTAAAAGTGGGCTTCAGCTCAATAAGTTTGAGGACCCCTGGATTAAGGACAATCTCTGATAAAAGTGGTAGAAATGTAGCCGTGTTAGTCTGGTGCAGCTGAAACAAAAAATAGGACTGGGTAGCACTTTAAAGACTAACAAGATGGTTTAATAGGTGATGAGCTTAAAGCGACTCCAAACAGCCTCGTCAAAAACTTTTGAAAACTGGGCAGTGTTTCATCCAAAATCAAAGGAGAGTTTAACCCCAAAGCAGACCCCAGTTACAGGCTTGTCTGTGAAAGAGCTTAACTTGTGGCAGGAAGTCCCACTCCTTCACCAAATGTTACTGGTTTGATTTCTTTCTCTGAAAGTGACCCTTTTGGAGCACAAAACACAGCCTCAGTCATAGAATCCTAGGGCTGGAAGAAACCCCAAGATGTCATTGAGTCCAGCCTCCTGCCAAAAGCAGGACTAACCCCAACTAAATCACCTCAGCCAGGGCTTTGTCAAGGCAAGACTTAAAAACCTCCAGGGATAGAGATTTTACTGCCTCCCTAGGTAACCCATTCTAGTGCTTCACCACCCTCCTAGTGAAATAGTTTTCCCTAATATCCGACCTAGACCTCCCCCAGTCATCTTCTTCTCACTGCTTTTACTCTCATTAAAAGGATCTGTCACCTGGGATCTCTGCCAGAAGGGATCACCAGAGGGACAGACACAATGGGCCAAATCCCTCCTTGGTATAAGCCCATGTAAGTCAGCGGAATTACACAATGGATGAAAGCTTCAGAGGGGTAGCCGAGTTAGGCTGTACAGGATAAACTTAAAAAACAACAAATAGTCTGGTAGCACTTTAAAGATGGTGTGGGCTATACCCAAGAAAGCTCATGATACCATCTACGTGTTTTGTTAGTCTTTAAAGCGCTACTAGACTATTTGTTATTTTTTAAGTTTACAATGGATGAAGTTAGCCAAAGGAGCCTGCTTCTTTGCCAGGGCTGATTGCCCATCCCCTTCTGGTTTGGAGACAAGCTCAAGTAAAGCCTTTTCTTTATCCCCTTATATAGGAAACATGTGTTTTGGATCCCTTATTAGAGGTAAACTATAAGAAACTTTGCAAATGTAAAAAAAAAAAAAATGGAATCCCCAAACCACAACAATGCTCATGTAGTTTTAAACAGGACAAATCAATCCATTTTATAAGAAGGGGTAGAGGGCTGGCCAGCTCACAGGATTGGTAATGGGATAAGGATCCTTTCTTGTCTGGATTACTGCTTCAAATTTAGGCCAAGTTAGTAGGCTGTGCAGGTTGTCATCTGGTGGCTGGATAGTGTCCTAAGTAAAAGTTTTAGTGTCCACTGTATAATAGGGACCTGTAGTGGCAGTCTTTGGCGACACTAAGGAAATGAGAACCCCAGGAGCAGCTGTTGCAGAAATCTCCCTCCTCCTCCAGTAGTTCAGTTTACAGGGCGCACGTGACATAGCTTAAGGATGAGTTTACTGCCACCAGAGGATGAATGGCAGGGCTTGCTTTACTGAACAGATGCTTGTTATCCTTTGGTATTTGGACATGAATCCCACATCTCAAGGGTCACTCTTGCCATTAGGGTCAACCCCTCCGTTCCCTTCACTGTACTGGTCAAGACTCCTGTGCAGAGTTAACCTTTTTTAGCCTGGCCGTTGCTGTGCCTCTGGTCTGTTCTTTGGACTGATCCTTAGTCACAGGTTCAGGCTGCACTTGGACTGTTTCCCCCCACACACACACCCCAGTAGCCACAGCAAAGCCAAATGTGTTCCGGCCTTAGCCTTATCTATCCTTTCTCCTTTCTTGCCTGTGCCAGCTGAGCTATGGCCTGCAACCCAGTCTCTTGTTCATACTTGAACAGGGCTGAATTCCTGCTTTGGGGTAACATTCCTCTTCTCCAATGAGAGGTGGGATGGCAGCAGGAAGTCGGGCTGGGATTACTGCCCCATTCCCTATCTAGCCAGCCCTCTGAGGCCAGCTACCCTTTCTGTCCATCCCCTCGTCAGTCAGAACCTTTCATGTGTGGGCTGTTGATCTGTGGAGCGGAGGCTCCACAGAAAGTTGCTAGTTCCTGGGTGGAATATTTGGGGCACCAGTGCCCGTTGCTGGTTATAGTTTTATTTTGTGGGGCAGGGAGCTGTGTTCAGAGAGTGATATGATTTGGTTAGACTAAGGGGGCTAATATCACAATGCCATTGCAATGCGTGATTGTGTAACTGAGCCAAGGTGACTTTATCTCAGTCTAATTCACTTTTCAATCTCATTTGTGCTTTGCATACTCCAGGGGATGTATCTGTCCTCCCTTCCCCACTCCTGGTTTAAACAATCTCTGTGATGCTATTTTGATCGAGTTCTTGTTTGCTGAATAATAATTAAAAAAAAAAAAGTCTGGTTCCTTAGTGCAGAACAATGCTAGAATTTTTGAAGCCATTGGTTTGTTTCCTCTTTCCCAGAAGGCTAACGAGAAGGCTCATTTGGTTTGGAAACACATTTCAGGGAATGAAATGAGGTAAAATCCAATGGCAGTAGGATAAAGTGGAACAAATGAAAATTTGAGTGAAATATTAGCAAACATTGTAACTCTGACGCCACCTCAATTGTAGAATATGCTCTGGAAAGAAATAGGGAATGCTTTTTCATTTGAGTCATTAAAAATAGCCTGGACAAAGCTTTGATGAATATGCTGTGGAGATCAGTTCTACCTCTGGCCTCTGCGATGCTAGTAACTGAAGAAAAAAAACGTATAGATGTCTGAGGTGTTGTCGATCAAGTGAGAAAAGAAATAAGATGCCCAGGAAAAGGAGGACAAGTATTCACTATTTATTTTGGGACGATCACCTCTGTAAGAAATCCTGTCTCCTTGTGCTCTCCCATGATTCCACAGGAACATGACTGTAATTGTTGTGTGCAGCAGCTATTGGTCTCAGCGTCCAGTTTTACTCTCTGTGTGTGTGTGGGGGGGGGGGAGGGTTAGGCTGCAAAGTAATGACTAAGAAGGTACTTTAGAAATGTATCTCACTCCAGTTGCCAGAGCTAATACACATGAGAGATTAGGTTTTGGGAAAATCTGCAGATCTCAGCTCTTGGCCTTAATGACTGTGGCATCCATAGTAAAACATAAGAGGCATCATGGCCATATTCATTAGGCAGAATGAGAAACCATCTTAATGAAGGTGAAGCTTTTCATTTAGATGTTTGTCATCAGGTTTATCTGTCCCATCTCAGCCTCTTGGCCAGATGTACGCGTTGTCCAAGTGCCTCTTAAGAGGGGATTATTCCAAATCGTTTCCCCTTCTACAAAAGGAACTTGATTCCAAATAGAGAAATTGTATCATCATCTTAAAGTGCACCAGGCTTTTAAAAATAGTGAGATCTGCATAGTAAAGTATCTCAGTGTAGTTGGAGCCAAATAACCTCAAACTTCAGAGGATTTGGGATCCAGATCTGGGCCCAAACCCCAACTTGGAAGCTTGGGCCCATCTTTTATAGTTCAACAGCTCTAAGCAAACCTTTAAAACAAAATGCCAGCAAGTTACAGGAAACATGCTGTACTATTTCAATGCATTAACTGATGTCACTGCTCTATAGCTATATTACAACTAGCAAGTGTTGTTAATTGCTATTTCTATACTAGTGAATAGTAACTGTTAGTATTCATTAATGAATGCGAATGTTTGAGTCAATGGAAAACCAAATTGCCAGCCAGACTGTGAAAGTGCGTATATAATTCATTTTAGAAGGGTTTTAAATTGGTGATCAAATGCTATGTTTGTAGGAACAAGTGCATACTTAAATATGGGATATTGGGACTGATTTTGCTCTCAGTGTCAAAGGTGTAAAGGTGTCAGTCGGGAATGACTCCCATTAAGGTCAATGTAATTACAACACAGTGAAGCTGGTGTGAGGGTCAAGTGAGGCCCATTAGATACGCTATACTGTGTATGTCCAATTAATACGTGAACGGCAGCTGTGGATTGCATTGACATTAATCCCTGAAACTAGCTCTCTCCCCAGATGACATCATAGCACTTGAAATCACCTGGAAAGCTTTGCTCAGAGCCTCCAGATTAAAACAGAATGGAGTTGATGACAGGTTCTATTTTGGGTGGGGCCCTTGACTTTGAAACTCACTCCCCTAGTGGTCCAGCAGAGCCCATCTGTTATTAATTTAGTTCACATTGTATTGGATAATGGGAAATGGGGATGGATGAGAGTTAATGATGGTTGGCTGAAAAGAACTTGGATCAGTTTTGCAGTGTTACCTGTTCTTGCAGTATTACCGCAGGTCTCACAATATTTGTTGCTTTCATTATTGCTCATGCTCTTGGAGGCAAGTGATTTTGAGAGAATAGCAGCTTTTGGGTGGAAGGAAGGAAAGAAGGAAGGACAGACCTACCTACCTCATCATTTCAGAGGAAGGCTTGAAAATATGAACCAAATGTACTACAAAGGCTGAGAAACCAGATGGCAAAGAAAAATAACCAGATATGTTTTTTTATGTTAATCTCATGATTCTGTGACCTCACTTGTGATTTTTGAATGCTTGGAGTTAGCAATACTATGTATGGGGTTGGAATAATTATTCTCCATAAGTTTTTCATTTATTTAGCACAGTATGGGACATCAACAGGATAGAGAAAAAGCAGGAGGATGTGTGTGTGACATATATGCCCCGAAGTCCTTTGGGTGGGAAACAGGGCAGGAAGAATCTTAGTTTTTTTCCAGAGATATAATCTTTTCTTCTCATCCTGCCTCTGACCCAGAAGCAAAGTTGCAGGTTCTTGCAGAAGCTGTATCCAGCCCACCACAAGTAGAAGTCAAACTTTGAGGGGGAACTCAATGGTAGGTATCCTTGAGGAGTCCCCTCTCCCTGGTTCTTCCCAGACAGCAGCCTGGGCATGAGCACAGAAAGTAGTTTCCAAAAGAAAATGCACTGAATATTTTGCTCTTTGCTTTGTATGATCAACCATTAACACTGCAGTTTCCCAGGTGGTGACTGAGGAAATTAAATGCAGAGTTGTTCTCTCTCCTGGCATGTGCTGGAAGGTGCTGAAGAAGGTGACTCTGCTTATGGTAAAGTACACTGTCTGCCCTCTCTGAGGTAGACTGGCATAGATTTCAAAGCCTTCCTTTGTTTGTTTAAACTCGACAAAATGAACAGCATGAGCTTCCTTCCTAAACAGAGGCTCTTTGCCGCCACTGGGAAATGGAGTACATACTGCAGAATTTCAGAATCCAGAGACTTTACACCATATTACTTCAGCACCAACAATCTTGTTTTGTGTGGTGCCCGCTCTAAAAGATGGCACGGTGCCTCGTACAAGGCCTGCTTCTGCTCCCAGACAAGTTGATAACCAAACTCCCATTTACTTTGTGTGGAATAGTTCAAAGCTTCTGATGGTTGCAATAAAATAACTTGTATTTAAACCTTTTTAAAATGACTTATGATGGCTGCTGAAATACCACATCTGGCTAGCAGTAGCACAGCAGAATTGCAGCTGAAGCAGCCTTGCCCCTTTCCCATGAAGATACCAACTAGCAGTAACAAGTGGACACCATAGCAAATATTTTCATTAACCTCCCCAAGCCCACCTGTTCAACTGGATGATAATCAGCACTATAGGCTACAGATTACGCTTAGGCTACATCTACATTGGCAAGATTTTGCGCAAATACTTTTAACGCAAAAGTTTTTGCGTTAAAGTATTTGTGCAAGAGAGCGTCTATACTGGCATGTGCTTTTGTGCAAGAGATGTGCTTTTGCACAAAAGCATCTGTGCCAGTGTAGATGCTCTCTTGTGCAAGAAAGCTCCGATGGCCATTTTAGCCTTCGGGCTTTCTTGCGCAAGAAATTCATGTTGCCTGTCTACACTGGCCTCTTGCGCAAGAATACTTGCGCAAGAGGGCTTATTCCTGAGGGAGCGTCATAGTTCTCGAGCAAGAAGCACTGATTTCTTACATTAGAACGGCAGTGTTCTTGCGCAAGAACTCGTGGCCATTGTAGACAGGCGGCAAGTTTTTGCGCAAAAGCAGCTGCTTTTGTGCAAAATCTTGCCAATGTAGACACAGCCTTACAGATCACAAGGGTCACTGGGATGGGGATGCGACATTTGGGTGCCTGCTTCTGCATAGCCAGCTGAAGGAAGGAGAAGTTTAAGAAGCAATCTGCAGAGCAGTGAGAACAAAGCTATGAGCTGAAGTATTTTGCGGAGCCTTGAAGGTGAGGATGAGGTCTCTTGCCTATGGCCAATGTCCATTTCTATACTGCTCTGATTATATTCTAATAAATCAATTCAGATCAGTTACATCTATGATAACCTACTCCAAGCCCACAGCCTGCAGCCAGTGAAATATATTTCTCCCTTCAGTGCACCATGGTATAGTGTAAATAATTATGTTTTATATTTCAATTCCACCACCCAGAAAAATAAAATACTCAGAAATTTCCCCAAACAGAAATTAAATGCAAGCCACTTAATTACTAGCAAGTAAACAGAGTGATTCTCCCTCCTTAAAATACCCGCACACATTCATAATTAACTAATTAAGCCACCATATAAATGATTATTCAATATAAGAGACAGATAGGCAGGGAGAGAAGAGAAAGAAGAGAAGACATTACCGGCAAACACATTTCTTTCTTCACGAAAGGTAATGAATCGTTACGGGCGAGACAATGAGCGGAAAATAAGAAAAATCACGGCAATAATTAACTTAACAATGTCTCCAGTTAAACCGACCAGTCTGTCTCAGTGATGGAAGGCCACATATGAGATGTTCAACTGTTTCTCGGAATGTTGGTCTCCCTGGCCCGAATCCACAAACATATTTAGGCTCCTACCTTCCATGGAAATCAATTATAATTGGGAATGAGCTGGGAGTTCCAGATTCTGTCCCTGGTACTAATACAGGAATCACTCTGTACAGCTTGGACAAGTCCCACAGGTCAAAATATTCAAAAGGAGGCACCTAATGTTGAGCATCAAACTCCATATTTGTGCCCAGACTACAAGTGGGTCTTGCACAGCTGCATAGGGGCTGCTGCGCTCATTGACAGCCCCAAAACTGAGTGTTTTTCTGTCAGAGGTGAATAATAGTAGTTCAGTATTTGTGCAAGCAAACACAGGGACAAACACCATCAGGTAAATAATCAGAGGCGCACTGGGTTTTAACTACACATATCTTAGGCACAGGAAACTACTGTAGTATCTCAGATAACTGAGAGACAAATACTGATTTATTCATGGTGACCACTGTATCTGGAATGGTCAATGCTGAGCGCTTAATGGTGCCCATTCTAATATCAACACACAGTATTATACAATGTTGACAGCATTTATTTTTATATAAGGATAAGCTCAATCAGAAATCCTCATTATATTTACAATGAATATACCTGCTCCTCAAGTTGGGAGCTCTGCTAGTTCAAAACCTATATATATTTGCCTTATATGTTTATACAATGCTTGCTATGGGAGGCTTACTTCAAAGCACTTCCTAGGAAATAGATCATACAATAAATAAAAATAAAACTATTTAATTTCAAACATGTACAAATTAATGAATCAGGCACTAGAATCTTGATCACATCAACCATGAGATTGTAGGAAACAACATCAGTCATGGAATAGAGCAATTTATCTGCAAGAGAAATAAACAAGAGATGAGAGAGAGGGGAAATATTGAGAATCCTCATCACTAGACTATTTCAGCACCTTTCATAAGCCAAAAAATGACAGTGATCTTTCTCTTTCTTCCCTGCCACATTGCCATCAAAAAGCATAGAGGTCTGGATGGATTCCCTCTTCTTTAATGACTTTCCCAGATAGGCATCATTGTTTCTTTTTCTGGTTATTTAGTATTCATTAGAAATAATTCAGTTGAGAGACAGCAGGACAAAGGGAGATGTTACCTCTTTGCTAGCAATCCATGGAAAACTAAACAGGGAAATATTCTCAAACTGGCTGAAAACCACAGATGGTCTAAATGGATTATGGAGACAAAAGTATGAAGTCAGATGAATTATTTTCCATCATTGTAAACTAGTCTTTCCCCTGGCCCCTATTGTAATGCAGCAAAGTACACAGATAACAACTGCCTCTCTTTCTATAAGCTTAACCAATTTTTATAAGACATTTGTGTGTTTTGAAATAGGAACTGCTGCCATTTTTACAATGACTTGTAATGTAATGAAATGGTAATATCTCTAGGCGAGCTTCACTGCGATACCGAATGAAGTATATGCCCTTCAGATTTCATTGTTTTGAAAAATTGGGCTGAGTGTGTGAGCCTTGATTACCTGCATTAAACAATAAGTTACAGTGATCTCCTAATAACTGTGCTACTCTGCTCTATGTCTGAGATGTTGTAATAATGGGAAAGGAAATGTCCTCTGTTTAGAAAACATTTAGCAAAAGGAATCTTTGGTGATTAGAGGGGAAAAATAGAAATTGATAATGAAAGCCGAGGAAGAGGAGCAGCCATCCGGTGCTGCTTGTGGAATACTGTGGCACTCGGTAAGCACTTAGTGAGATTTTTTTATTGGAAGGGGGTTGCTCTATTCCATGACCATAACTGTGCAGAGAGTTTGACCAATGAAAACATGTTGGATCAATTTGGGGCTGTCACTGGAAACTATCGGAGAGGGATGAAGGCTCATAAAAAGGCTTATAAAAATCACACATGTATCTGTTGCAAATGCAGTTATTTTGAAGTCACTTGTGAAATGTGCAGATCTGTGCTGATCCTTACAAACAGTGAGCCTGCTTCTGTTCCTCCTGAAGTCAATTGAACCTACAGGGGGCTCAGCACATTTGAAAGTCGAGCCACGTAGTCAGGTGCCTAAATATAAATTTAGAAGGCTCGTAGACTTTAAGGCCAGAAGGGGCGACCATAATTATCTAATCTGACCTCCTGCACATTGCATGCCAAGAACCTTGCCTATCTACTCCTATAATTGACCCATAAGAGAAGCGTTTCTTTAGACAGTTGTTTTTGATAATAATGTCTGATCTATTGGTGCGCCCAAGCTGTGCTCATCACAGGCTTCAGGTGTCAGGGGAAAAGGTGTTGGTGTCCATCTTAGTGCTTCTGGTGTTCTGGGAATGGCCAGGGAATGGTTTTGCCCATGATGCAGGTCAGGGTTGTCTATGGGCCCAAAAGACCATTCCAGCAGCTGGGAAATGTTGCTCCCTTTTACGTAACTGTGCTTTCTATGTAGTTCCTCTCTCAGGCCCTGCACTGGGTTGTGATTCCAGACCATGCAGTGATTCCCTCTATGGGAGAGACATTACTCAAATAGCTAATTTCACCAGCATTCCAACCCATTTGTGCTGTTGCAAAGCAGCTATAGTGCACCAGTGATTTGAGCCTTCTGTTTTCTCCCAAGTTCTAGGTCTAAAGCTATTGTTAGTACTAATCCTTAGCTGTCAGCCTGCATTCTTTATGCAGTGAGCCACTGACATGAAACAGCAGGTCGAGGAGGAAAGAGCACAAAGCAAACACAATGTCGCATCATTACACAAGTGGCACTCAGCGGTCAAAGAAGAACTCCCCATTGGGACGTGCCTAAGGCAAGGCTTGGTGACGTGCAATGCGGCGAAGCCTTGTTACCTTGCTCCAGGACAGGAATGGCGGAAATAAATATTTTTTTCTTTATTTCAAGTCAGAAAAAGGAAAGGTGGTATGACAACAGTGGAAGCCCTACAGGGGAAAGGCCAGGAGGCCAGGAGATTAATTCAATATATAATCTGGAATCCGTGACTGGGATTTGTAGAAGAATATCTAAGCATAGTTTTAGTACTGGGACTGCCTTTCCCGATTCCCATTGTTTTGTCCCTTCTTCAAGTTTCTCACGAGTCCGAAACCTTCTGCCCCCAAAGTTTACATGCATTGTATCCAGTTTGCATGCCTTTAATCATGTCTTTGTGCTCATGTTGATGAAAAGCAACCATGAGTCAGTGTGCTCCATCAGTAAACTACATTCATGCCTTGGAAATCTTCACCTTTCAATATTTGAGAGGCTTCTTGCCATCTACTGGCTCTCCTCTGATTTTCAATATTCCTTGGCTCTGTTGTTTACCCACTGCCATTGTAGGCTCAAATACCCTTCATTAATATTAGACACATCTGGTTTCTGCCCTTCTCTTACTCTCTGTCTCTGGCCTTGTCTACGCTGGCATGTTTTATAGTAAAAACTGCCTTTGAACGACAAGAACCTCCAAGCATCCACATTACAGCACGATAAATGTCGTAACATACAGCCGTTTTTGACGACAAAAAACTTCCAGCTCCACTAGGGACTTTTGTCTCTGTGCTGTTGTTGCCAATCATGCACTGTGTGTGTGCGTCTCTTTCTCTGTCCCCCCAACCCATCCCATTGTCTCTCTAGCTTTATCTTTTTCAGGCAGATCTCACAGCCAAGCTCCCTTGTTCTGTTTTCCTCTGTGATGACTCATGTAAAGCTGTGTATATCCATCATAAAGAGAGTGACTTTTTAAGGTTGAACCTTCAGACTAAATTCTACTCTGTTACATTAGTGCAACTCCACTGAATTCAATAGAACTGTGCCAGTTTAACTCAGGACAGTTTAGTCCTTCCTTTTAAACTCTCCCAATAACTCTGTGTCTGCTGGCTTATTTTTTACCCAGGACTAATAAGTATATATTGACACCTCAGCGGTGGAAGAGAGACAGACAACCATATACACACAGTCACAAAAATAGTATGTGGTTGCACAGCAGATTTCTGGTGACCCTTTCCTTTCAGAAATACTTTCCCTTCTCTTAGGCCATTAGAGCCAGATCCAGGACACTTTTCCTGTCAGAAAGAAGAAGAACTGGTCTGATGAATAGACTACTGTCCTCATAAATCAGAATAGTTTTCATGAGCTGAACAGCTATTGTCTTTGCTGAGTTGTGTTCACATGGGGTCAGATTCTGATCCCAGTTATGTTTCCAGAGTGACACCATTAAAAGACAGTTATTCCATATTTACACAGGTGTAACTGAGATTAGAATCAGTCCTAATCATTGCAAGCTGACAGAAAAATCTGAAGGAAAAGCAATGAGAGGGACAAATTGTTATCTGTGATTCCCCACTTCTGATTCCTATTTTTTTTAAATCCAGTTATCTATATCATTTATTTTTCACTGTCCCTTTGTAACATTACCATCCTGAGCTAATGTAGCACAATATAAACACCATGAACAAACCTTTTACTTAATTAACAAGTGTACAAACTAAGCAAGTCTGGAGACATCCTGTGTCCTGTTTCCTGCAGGACTTGTATATCATGGCAATTTATAGATGTTTGGATATTATAGATTGCAACAACAAAACAGTGTGTCTGAAGGTATTTGTTTTTTTTTAAATAAACAAGATATTTTTTGTTAATAAAAATGAAATTGCTATTTCAGCTTCCATTTGAAGTTCCTAAAATGATCTGCATTCTTTGCAAACAGATTAAAATTATGACAGGATTGCTTCATTCTTCACTGGAATTCAGTGGCTTCCGGGTGGGAAGCTACAGCCCATAAACAGTGTCCAGCAACACACAAGATCAGGAAGAAAGTGAAGAGTACCTTAGCCAACTGAAAATGCAATGTGGGTAATTTCTGGTATAGGCTAAGGTGGGGTGTATTTACCCAACTGGAACTAGCCTGGGTACTGAGACAGGCTCTCCAACATGTGTGAAAGGTGTCCTGGTATGTTAATAGTCATGACTGGGGTGATCATATTTCCCCATGCCAAATATGGGACACCAAGGCGGGGGCCTGCCGGTGCTTGGGGCTTTAGCCCAAAATGGGTGGAGGCTGCTGGTGCTTCGGGCTTCTGCCCTGCAGCTGGGGGTGTGGAGAGGCACTCAGGCTCTAGCCGTGTGGGGGAGAAAGGAGGGGCACCATTGGGGCTCCAGAGGTGAAAGCTCTAAGTGCTGGTGGCCCCCCACCCACTTTGCCCCACTGCAGGGATGAAGTTCAGCCCCCACAGGATGCAGCGTGGGAGGAAGGAGAGTGGAGCTGTTGGTGCTTGGGGCTTCAGGAGCTGAAGCCCTGAGCGGTAGCAGCTCTTCCCCTCTCCCAATTGTAGGGGAAATACAGGACAAAGTGCCCATTTAAAAAAAAAATCGGGACACTGGGAACTGACCTTAAATATAGGACTGTCCCAGTAAAAACGGGATGGATGGTCATCCTAATTGTGTCTTATATTTTGTTCAGAAAGGGTATTTCCCAAGAAAACTTGAGCTTCCAAACTGCATAGCATTGTTGAGTGATATGTTTTTTGCCCCTGCTCAGAAGTGAAAATGCTTCTAGGAAAAATGTTGAGGAATAAATGTATCCATAAAAATATATGTGTGTGAGAGCACTGCACAGTGTTTTTCTATGTAATACTGAGTTAGTGGAAAACCAGAAATTGATTAGACCCATTCATCATTTAAAATAAACCTACAATATTTGAAAGTAATTTTTCCCAAAAACTGCAGTGTCCCTATTATATAATATAATGCGACAAGAAATTGTGGTAGAATACTACAAGACTTTCTATAAGGGGGGAGCCTGACACACTGGAGACCAGGAATAATGTAACACTCCTCACACAGCTCTCTCAGTGCCCCTAATCTTGACTTTCAAAGATTCCTGACATTTGTAAAGAACTTCATTGTTGATCTTCAGCAACCCACGTTACTGCAACTTCATTGCAGGCTTTACTCACAAAGACTGTCAACTGATATAGAGGCCATTTCATGTTTTGGGCATCAGGACTGCTATGCAATAGAGAGGCTCTGTTTTTTTCTGTTCTTATGTTTGGGAGAGAAGCAGAAACTTTGCTTTCTGTTTTTTCCTGTTACAATAATGGACTGATAATGCTTTTTAATGCTGCTTGACTCAAAGCCTTGGTCTACACTAAGCTTTTATTTTGAAATAACCTTCCCCCCCAGGTTCAATTTATAAGTGGGGCGTCCACACTACCAAGCCTGTTATTTCGAAATAATGGGCTGCGGAATTCGAAATCTGTACCCCTGCTTTTCATCAGGAGTAATGCTAATTCCAAAATAGTTATTTCAAAATAATGGAAGTGTGGATGCTCTGGTGTTACTATTTCAAAATAATTACTCCCCAGAGTAATTCGTACTAATTCCTCTGCAGTGCTTCCTAAATTTGAGGTAAGGTGTCCACATTAACAGAACCTGCTTTGGACTAATTTTGAGGCTTCCCTGTGGATGGACACACTAGTTGGAATTTGTTAAATCAGCAGTAAAGTCAAATTTAATAATTTTGAAATAGTTTCCTAGTGTTGACATGGCCAAACTAACCTGTAGTCTCTGAGTGCAATTCCAATTGCAAGGAAGGCTTGGAAGGGGCTTCATTTTGTCAGAATAAGGATACAGGAAGGGACATGATATGCTGGAGGTTGTCATAGGGAGCCAGCTCTACACTGCATTGGGATTTGTTGCAGTGGAGAATAGAGCAAGATTGTTAGCTCTTCCTGGATCTAGGTCAGGATTTTAAAATGCAGCCTTTGTACTGTATCTTTTGTACAGAAAAATCCTCAAGGTCCCTCCCTGAGCGAATGGAATATATCGCAGCCACAAAGAGCAAACTGAAGAAGTCAAGTGCTTAAATAAAATGGAACTCACAATATACCTGACTACAGTAAATGTTCAGCAAGTGAAAACAAATACCCTCTATAGGAAATCTAGGAATATGTTTTGCCAGTTCTTACTGTCTTATAACCAGGGTATTGGCAAGAGGTTTCCAGGCTGCCTTTAGACAGGTTCCATTTTCATATCATGCCAGCCTTAAGAAAGAGAATTATGATACTGCAGCATTTTGAACTTTGCAGAAAAATTATCATCCTTGGGCTACAGAAGTGGATAGAGAATCTCATAAGAACAAGCTTTTTCTTCTTCATGGTTAAGTTTCAAAGCTGTCTTAAATCAATGCGCAGTTGTGAACTTTTGAAAGAACAACTATAATATTTTGTTCACACTTGCAAACATTTCAGAAAGACTAACAGCCTCCATACCTAAGGTATTCATGACACTGAGGCTTCACTGTTTAGTGACAGTGGAAGGAAGTGTGACAGTGGCCATTTTGGAAAGATGACATGGATAAAGGGACATGTAGCAGCAGCCATCTTGAGGGAGCTACAACGGGCAAGGAGGAAAGACAAGGTCTAGATGTTTGGGAAAGGAAAGAAACTTTTCAAAGCAAAGAACTTCCCCCAAAGAAGATAAAAGACTCCCACTCCAGCAAACTACCTATGGGGGCAGGTGGAGAAGCATCCAGTTAGTAAGGCTTACTGGCAGGACCTATTATTAAAAATAAAAATGATAAATACAGAGAGGAGGAAAGAATTCCAGACTTGTATTAAAGATATACAAATGAAATTGATGACATTAATGTCAGTAGAAACTAGTTAAACAAGCAATCAGACAGCATTACTAATTTAGATAAAAGAATCCAAACAATTGGGAAAAAAAGAAAAGGACACGAAAGCAGAAGAAACAGTCCAGAACCTGAAGAAAAAGTTTGACAGAGACATAACAATGAGTAATGGATATTCTATAAACTATCATGAAATATAAAATAGCACCCAGAATATTTTACTCTCTGTGGTTATAAAATCATAGTTAATGTAATGTGATTTATTTTATAAACAAAGTCAATAACAAAATAAAATACAGGACTATGTAGCACTTTAAAGACTAACAAGATGGTTTATTAGATGATGAGCTTTCGTGGGCTCATCATCTAATAAACCATCTTGTTAGTCTTTAAAGTGCTACATAGTCCTGTATTTTGTTTCAGCTACACCAGACTAACACGGCTACATCTCTATCAATAACAAAATAAGAGACCCACATCCCCTTGTTGAAATAAGTTTGGCTTTAGAGTTATCACAAACATTCTAAAATTTATATTAATTGGAAAAGACTAACTGTCATGGGCCAGCTAGCCCTTTGAGGTATGCTGGGCTCAGCCTTGCCCATAACTTAGCATCCATTTCTCAGCCTCCTGCATGAGCTGGCAAGCTTGTTAGAGACCACACCAGAAGGTAAAGGGTCTTAATTCGAAAATGACCCCAAGGACCTATGCTCTGCACCTGGACCAGTGATTGATTAATTGCTTCCTGGTTGGAAGAGGTGGAGCTGAGCCTGTAATAGAGCTGAGACTGCAGTAGAGGGGAAGAGATTTGGGGGATGGAAATTTGGGGGAGGGAGTAAGGAGGAAGAATGAGAACAAGAACATCCCCCTGATAGGAAAGCAGTCAGAATCCCTGGGGAAGGACTGTAGTGGGGGGATCTTGAGAGAGCAAAAGCAGAGGATTTTGTGGAGCGTGACAGGTGTGGAAAGATTGATAATTTGGAATATTTGTGTTTGGATTTGGAATTGTTCCTTTAGCAAATCCAGGAAGGGGACTGAATCATGTGTGACTTGGCCAAAGGCTTGAGCCTCAGAAGATCCAGGAAGGGAGTTGAATGAAGGGACTAGCTACAGCTTAACCTTGAGACCAATGGCACATCTACACAGCAGGGATAAAGTTGAAATAAGCTATGCAACTTGAGCTCCATCAATTGTGTAATTTAAGTTGAAATAGCTTATTTCAGCTTTTGGTGCTGTCTACACAGCAGGAAGTCCAAGTTTGAGCACTCTTCCTCCAACTTCCCTTATGCCTCGTAAAATGAGGGTTATAAGCGTTGCAGTAAGAACTCCTCTGGCTCACCATTATTTTGACATTGTCAAAATAACTGCTTGCAGTATAGATGAAAACTATGTTATTTCAGAATAACATCAGTTTTTCCCTAAATAACACTGCTGTGTAGACATAGCCCAAGC
The DNA here is from genome assembly GCF_052426305.1 of Pelodiscus sinensis. Taxonomy (NCBI): domain Eukaryota; kingdom Metazoa; phylum Chordata; order Testudines; family Trionychidae; genus Pelodiscus; species Pelodiscus sinensis. The sequence continues at coordinate 111,453,554 of NC_143052.1, forward strand.
GAATGGCCCCCAGAGTGAGTGCCCTGCAACACAATGTTTGGGTACAACAGGATGCCCCAAAGCTAAGAATGTGCGTCTTTAGTCCTCGCTTGTGGAAAATTTTAAGAATAATGGAGATCTGGCAGGGATATTTTCATCCTTTTTGGCAAAGGGTAATATACTGGATGAGAACAAGCTTGGAGCTTCTGGGGGAGTTTATTAATGGCATGACTGTGTAAGGATGAGCAATCTAATGAAAAGGAGTAGGGTATGCTGCTCACTGTGAAGGATTTTCCTTGTCTCTAGTTACGGGGAATTTTTTTTTCAGCACATTTCCTACGTGCTTGTTGGACACTGCTACCGTGCTTCCCCAGGGCAATCTAATAGAAAAGGGCTGGAAATACACTTTACTAAACCCTTCCCTTTCGTTGTTTCAGTATAGCACATAGATATGGAGGATAAATACATTTTAAGGGGACATTGAAAGGTAAATTTTGCACTTTAAACAATGTATATGCTGCCATTCCAGGTCAAACTTCTTTTTTATGATTTTTAAAGAGATTTAAGAAGATTTAGGGAAGGGGCTTTTATTCAGAAAGGTGTGGGGGAAGGATCCCACTTTGGATCAATTGAATGTATGCAGAGGGCATCCAGAAGGAGCACATGTAAATTGTTGAGTCACTTAGAAAATGAGGGTCTGATGAATGTCTGGCAGGAGGTGAATCTGAAGGTTGAGGGCTATACATAAAATTCACATGGAAACCTAAAAGGAAAAATGATAAGTTTGTGGACTACAAAACAGGCTAACTCTGATTCCTTAACTAGTGTTAGATTATAATTTATTAAGCATCACAGTTAATAAAATGTAATCAGTTGGGTTAACAATAGACCATCCAGACACTGGGTAAAACCCAGACCAAAGACCCAATATAGCTATTCATAATAATTGTTAGATTAAAGAAATTGAGGTAATCAGAAATTTTAAAATCATCCTTTTTATCCAGACCACCTTAGCAGCTTTGTGCAAATTTTTAAATGCCTGTTGCCAAGGCTCTGTCCCATAGCTAATTTAATTAATAACCAGGAATTTATCTGCAGGAAATATCAAAGTGACTACTTGCTGTGGGTGAGAGCTGAGATTACTCAATTTGAACATCTGTTCCTGGGTCCTAATTTTAAATCAGACCAAGAGATATGTAATGCAAATATAAAGCTCCCATATTCTCAGTATTTACAACTCCATTATTTTATTGTGAAATCCTGATACCCCGAGGCCCTAGCTAGACCTTCCAGATTCGAGGAACTGATCCAAGACCAAAATGCAACAAGATTTAATTTTGACTGAAAAAAGATGTTGATCAGAAAATAGCCCATACGAAAAATGGAATAGAGACTGGGACAAATAAATTGATCTGGATGAGTGGGTAACTATATGGGAAAGGGGATAAATGTGTTCCATTATGGTAGCTCATTAAAGAAAATGTATTAAAAACTACTACATACAGGTTGTACTTCCCTTAACTGGGACTTCCTGGTCTGGCAACATCTGTGGTCCATGCTGGACCACAGATGTTCCTGGACCACAAAGCCCAGGAACAAGGAAGCATCGGCAACTCAGCTGGGAGCCCTGTCGGGGGCTGATCGGGGGAATTGGTGGCACCATGGGGAGCGCCAGCCCCGTTCTGGCTCCTGTGGCTGGAAAACTCCAGCCCCAGCCTCAGCCGCAGCCGTGGGACTCCAGCTCCAACCCTCCACCCTGACCCTTGACTGTGCAGCTCCATCCCTAGCTGTGGAGCCAGGCAGCTGTGGAACTCTGCCTGGGCTGTGGAGCTCCAGTCGTTGTGCTGCAGCCCTGACGGCAATGGGGCCGATGGCATCTAGTGAGTGCTGGGGCAAAGGCAGGGGCAGACTGGAGTTCTAACCCAGTGGCAGCACCAGCCAGGAGGGGAGGGATCTCCCCCAGTCCAGCAAATCCTCTTGTTTGGGACCAGTCAGGTCCTGAGGGTGCTGGACCAGTGAGGTGCACTTGGCTCCAGTGAAGAGCCTTCATAGTTTTGCTACTCAGGAGGAGCTCCGATGGTGCTTTTGTAGGTTATGTTCATTGTTAGCATCTAGTCTTGGTATTTTACACTACTCGGGGGGGAAAGTGACAACCTTCTCTTTTGAAACTCATCTCTACTATTATAAAAGGAGAGGTGTCCGTCATGCCGTCTGTCACAAAGAACCTTTGAGAAGATTTGAGAAGTTTCTGGAGGGAGGCAGGCCCCCAGCCCTGCCTACAGCCCCACCCTCTCTGCTGAGGCCCCGCCTCCACCACGGGGAGGGGAAGAGCATGTGTGCCCCAGCATCCCCAGAGCAGTGGGGAGGGAAGAGGATGCACGGCCTGAGTCTCCCCACCCCCGGGAGCAGTGGGGAGGGAGGAGGCCACGTGACTCCAGCCTCCCTGGCCCCAGAGCAGCAGGAAGGGAGGCGGCCGCACAGCCCAAGCCCCCCCCCCCCCCCCAACAACCCCAGGAACAGCAGAGAGGGAGGAGACCATGTGTACATCTACTATCAGAACAGGAGGGGTAATGCTAGTAGAGTATAATAAGGGATTTCCTTGGAATAGAACAATACACAAGAGAAGCAACAGAAATAAGAGAGGTATTTAGAAAGTTGGTTGCCCTGTTTGTATACTCTGAGGAGGAGGACTGCCTTGTTAGCAAGACACAATCTTTAGCCAGATTTTGAATGTTAACCTGACCCTGAATAAGGAATGTATGATGGAAATATATTACAAGTTTAAAAGAACTTCACCTCTTATGGCATAATTTTTAAAGACTTTGAGCACCTACAACTCTAATTTACGACAACGCTGCCTGTGAATACTTAGCATCTCTGAAAATCAAGTCCAGGTTGTCTCAGGTTGAACAGTCAACAATCGAGGGTTCCAAAATTAATCGCCCTTTGAAAGTGTGGGTCTTGGTGTCTCTGTTTTTCCATTTTTTCCCACTTGTGAAATGGAGAACTCCCTTTCTCACAGTGGTTGTGGCTTGTAGCTTTAATTCATTCTTTACTAATGTTTGTAAAGTCTTTTGTATGCATCAAATGAAGTAGCAGGAGTCTAAATTTGAAGATACCTCCAATTGAATGGACCCAGTAACCGCAGGAAGCTAAGCTAAAGCCTCAATTAAATGCCAATATATCTTTGGCCACTGGCATCAAGCAAATGCTTCCATTCTGCCAGAGACAGAAGATGTTCAGCAATCCCCAAATTTCTTTAAATCCAGGATTAATTAAGAATATGCTTGATGAAGCTTATATGTCTCTGCAAAAGGGGCTCTGAGGGGCCTAAGCAAAGGAGATCAAAAGAAGACTAAATATTCACCAGGTCACGTTCCTAAATGCCCTCCCAAGGGCAGGTCCAAAGAGGAAGAGAAACTTTACATCCTAAATATCTCCAGCCCAACTGAGGATCATTCAGAACAACACTTGAGATACTCTGGAAAGAGGGAAAAATCTCCCCTGATTAACTTTGGCCTTTACAAGGTAACCTAAGAAAAGGTCACAAGATAACCCAGAGGTACAATAGAAGAGTGGGGAAAAAACGATTTAATACAGTGCTATAAGGAGAAACTGTATATGGGGAGTGTAAAGCTGATCATCCCAGAGTGAAAGTCTCTAATCCACCCCACAAAAAGTAACCAAAAATCTTCTTAAAAGATACAGATATGATACGCTTTAAAGATACAAATAATTATCAGAAATAATATGGAGATTTGCTTAATTTTAATTTAAACAATTTTGAAAGGCTTTTCAGCCGTGAATACCTGAGTATTTCTGAAACAAATGCATAAAGAACGGGGTTGCATTCCTGAGAGGCAATAATACAACATCATTAAAAAGAACTGGGGTAAGTCAGAAACAGAGCAGCCTTTTGGCTGCTGTAAAGTGTAAGGAATTGGGTTGCTCTTTGGCTGGTTCTGGGATTGAGCAGCAAACAGACATTTTAAACTACTTCCTCGTCATCGGAACCAAGCATCTCATCTTGAGTTTGTGGGGGAGCAGTGGTGGGACATTTGGGGGCAGTAAGCAATTTTTTCTTTTCGTTCCTTTGACATATAAGGGTTGTTTTCCTTTTCCCTCCAATATCCATTTGGTGGATTAGATACCACTATAGGGGAGGGAAAATGTAATTTTAACGCTGGAGTAGGGCTGGATTAGTAATTCTGCAAAGAAACCTGAGACCACCCAAATCAGTCATGGATGACTGTGCTGGCTACAATTCAAAAGTTTCAAGTTTGATGTAAGCCAAGAGCTTTTTAGATGTTTGTTTTAAAAGAAAATTACATAAATCGAACTGGGGCCTGCATTTCTTGAGCTCCCAGATCTGATGCTCAGAAAGAAAGTTTGAGTTCAAATGGGCTAAGCTCAAAACCCAAACATCTCATCTCTTCTCTACAGCAGATGTGACTTGTAATGAACTGGTATTACAGATAATTTAAAGAGATAAATTAAAAGAACAAACTCATTTTTAAGTTCATGCATTGATTTTTAAGGGACTTACATTGGGTATGAATTTGCCCCATTCACTTTCTCTGTAAAAATATTTCTGTGCTGTTCTCTGCTTCTCTTTGCTGTATGATAGTTCAGCTGGGCTGAGCTTCTAGTACAATGAGGCTAATAGCATCCATTACTTGTAATTGAACTTTTCATTAAAGGAATGATTGCAGAAAGAAAACTAATTAAAAGTAAAGAAACTCATTTGATTACTCTATTTTTATGGCTCTGTTGTGGAAGGCCAGTAGAATGACAGTCTAATTTGTTTATCATGCGTCAGCTTCTTGTCATTGAAAACAGGGATTGAAATAAAGCAAAGTAAGATATGGGTGGGGGGTAGAGGGGAGAAGACAAAGGATGTGAGAGTGACAGATATTGTGAAAGAAAGATAAATACCATATCGTTGCTAGAAGTGAAATAATTAGACACAGGGCATAGCTGCAGGTCTCTGACTGGTTAACTGAGGAAGGTTTCTTGCATTTCTTTGCAGAAAGTGATGGAGGAAAAGCTGAAACTGATTACAGTGAAGGGGGAAAATAGAAAACCCAAACTGAAAAGTGTTCCCATCAAAAAACACAACTTTAACCAGAGCAAAAACAAAATTGCAGAAATTGAATCAAACGGCCCTCTTCTACCAAAGTCTTTCAACAAATAAATTTTCATTAGCTGTAAATTTTCATGCACCCACAAATCCAACTAAGGGATTACAGTTGCCCCCCAATTTATAACCTGTGGAACACTTTGTTTCCATGTGTGGGTAATACCTCCTTAGAGCATTAAAGCTGAATTATTATCATCTAATTTGTTTTCCCACTATTTGGCGATTTGCTTGCTTTTTTATTTTTGTCCCGTGTTCTGGTCTGACAACGAACTTTTTTTTTTGTTTAATGTGTGTTTCTAGTCAGTTGCACTTCGAGGTTCTCGTGCCTTATTGCATTGTTGCATTTGGAGGCAATGAAGTGAAGATAACAAACCCCACATAAACCAATACAATTATTATTTTTAAATGTAAGTATAAGAATATTTCAATAAATATTAATGGGTCACATCCTGATGCCCTGCTCAGTGTTTAGGTTCTTACTCATGCAGAATTCTCACTGAAGTGAGTGGGAGTGTTGTCTGAGTAAGGACTTCATTCAGATTTGGTCTGTTTGTAAGTGCTTTACAAAATTCAGAATCAACAGTTTTGGCTTTTATTTCTCAACAGTTCCCTTGTAACATAATATAGTTTTACCTGTAATACCAATGGGGTTAAGCTGAAGTATTACTTTTTATAATTTTCAGTATGTATTTTAGCATGATCATGTGAGAGTTGCAGTGTAAAATATAATGACCATTATGTATTGGTGGGAGACAACAGTGTGACAAGAGAATATTTGTCTTGCAACAGTATTCAGGAGTTCACTAGCTTGCACTGGCAGAAATAAACTCAGCTTTGATGTGCGTGACCTAAACCGTACAAGAAGCAGGGAGGTAAACAGCTAGAGAGTGTCACAGGAAGACACTGTGCAGAGTCTGCAAGGTTATGAGGAGATACATACTGAGCACAAGGAGACACTTAACGCACCACCAAAATGTGTTCAAGTACGAGTATCAGCAGCCTTTTTATTTCTGGAATGCAAGTTGGCACTTAGCCAACAGAATGGCAAAAAATGATGGTTTTAGTGTAGCACAGAGCAGCAGGAACAACAAGTAAGCACACAGCACTTGGAGGGGATCCAATGCAGCAGTGTATACCATTTATAGCATTAAAAATAATTTTCAGACAGAACAATATGATTCCTGTTTGCTTAGCACCTGAGGGCATGGGGTGGGAGGACCACATGGTTGGGGATGGAGTAAATGAAAACGCAGAGCATGACATCTTGTCTTCAACTGAATGCGAAACCTCTGAAATCTCAACCCGTTTGGCAAAGTGTGTGAGACTGGAGCTCTAGACTCTGTCTGACGTAAAGAAAATCAGCATGAGTTCTTGGAGATCAGTTCCCCAGGGGTGACCTCCTGAGCCATTAGCGTAATAAGGATTTGCTTGAAATGTCACTGATGAAAGTATATTCTGGTTAGGGTCAAGATTTAGAGTCCAAGGACAAAACGTATGAAATCTAATTTTGCCTTTGGAACGAATTTCCCACAGCCTATAGTATACAGAGAAGATACTTCTTGGGGAGTAGGCAGGGAAAAAACTCTTGCAAACTAACTAAAAGCTAATCAAGCTGACTAATAGGGTACAAGACACTAAAGGAAATTGAAATTGTCTGATTAGTACAGTTCCTGATCACATACTGTGAGTTTTCCCCCCAATTATTTCATTTTTCACTGATCTTTTCTGTGTGACCATGAAGATGCTTTTAGGGGTTTATGATAACTAGGAAAATATATACATACCTAATGTACATCCTTACCTCTGGTTAAATCTTCACACCCATCCTGTCCTGTCCTGTCCTTTTGCCCAAATGTTGTCATTCTGTGCTCAATGACCACTTCAGTCTTCAGCTTTCTAGACACCAATGTGTGTCATCAGACTTCTCAGCCATACACAAATGGTTTAAGATAGCCTCACAACTCTACTCATTCCTCAGTCATTTTGGTGTTATATTCAGAATTATCCTCCTTATCTTTTAAACACTCCATGCACTGGCTTCAGCCTGTCTCACAGAGTTCTGTTCTCACCTCTCATAGTAGCGCTGTTTTATAATCCAAATTTCCATCCCATGAGAAATTTTGATATGTCAAAAATTATTTTCCTCCCAATTCAAAACATTATTTTATTTTTATTTTTTTAGAATGGGAAGTTCCAGAAGACTTTGTGTTTGGCAATGTCAGAACTTTTTATTTTGACACTTTTTTAATGAATTGTTTTCATATTCCTGAATGTAAATGTTATATTTCAGTTTCTTGATCAAAATGTTTCTACATCAGTGTTCCCTCTGAGCTGCTGAGATGTCTCACAGGTGTTGTAGTTACATCTAGGGATGTAAAATCCCATGCCATTGGTTAACCATTATATTCAACCAGTTAACTGATTGAAGAGGGCATGGGCGGGCCCAGGCGTGTCACAGGTAGGGACCGCTCTGGTTATCCAGAGCAGCCCCTGCCTGTGTTGTGTCCAGGCCCATCATGGACAGAGGCTGCTCTGGATGATCGGAGCAACCCCTATTCACAGCAGGCCCTCTGCAGGGCTGGAGCCAGACCCTCCAGCAGTTACTAATTAACCTGAACCAATAAGCGTCACCGATTAAGGATAGCGCTTACTGGTTAACCAGTTAACCTTTCAGATCTCTAGTTGCCTCATGTCCCAATTCTCTTCTGTGGACTAGACTACCTGGTTGACCAGATTCCCCGCATCCATTTTGGTTGTCCGATTCCCATGATGCACCACACCAGTTCAATAGGTGGAAAGATTGCAGTGTAATATGGGAGATATAGTCTAGCTAGACAGGAAGTCCATCCTATAGAGAAGATTAAAAGTTTGGAGGCTAGAATTTGTCTGGAAAAAATACATACCCCACATAATCCTAAAGTCATGGTGTGGAGAGGCATTACTCAAATATACATTTTCTTAAAATTTCAGTGAAAAATGCTTCAAGTAGGGGGAAATGTTTCTTGAAAGCATGTTGACGTTTTCAAAATTTCCCATTTTTCTGAAAATTCCATCAGAAACATATCAGTTAAATTGTTGCCTCTCTTTCACTTGCGTTTGGTGAGTGACTTTTGTCACATGTTGTTCCATGGTGATGCATGAGTGGAGAGATGCACCTGTAAATATTGGGAAGAGTGTGTAATCAGCTTGGTTGAGCTGTAAATCTGACGGTGAAATGCTGTGCTATTTGGACTGGGGACGAGGCACTAGGCCCAGATACATTAAATTATTTTCCTTTCATAGGATTCTTTACTGAGTCATAAAACTCCTTTACCCCAATGTCTGGGAAGAAGGAACAGATTTTGGTTTGTTGTTTGTCTCAGCCCTTCTTTTGAAATAATAAGTGGAGCATCCACACTATCAAGCCCTTTATTTCAAAATGAGGGGCTGGTTATTTTGAAATAACTTCTCCTCTCCATGAGGAATAACACTTATTTCGAAATAGCTGCAGTGTGGATGCTCCACTGCTGCTATTTCAAAATAACTACTCCCCAGAGTCATTCAAAGTAATTACTCCCCAGTGCTTCCTGGGGCTCTAAGTCGAGGTTACGCATCCACAATATGCATGTCTGTCAATTGGAGGTGAGGCCAGAATATGATCCTCAGAGGAGACTCAGAAGAGGTGACATTCTACTGAAGGCCAATCTAACTGCAAACATAAATGAATTCTAAAACAGAGGAAATCAGATAAAGGAATTAAAATTGCTACAATTATACCACTGTAGTCCATCAACTTCTTTCCAGTGCAATTCAGTTTGTAAAAGCCCAACCATGTTTCTAAAAAATTATAGATCAGGCTATAAATTAATTCTTCGAATATGGATAAATTAAAAAAACAGAACTAGTTCAATTAATCCAGACTTGCTAAATTGGATGCCATTTTTCGTTGACCAACATTTAACTTGCATCCAGTAGTGTCTTTCACCATAATGGCCCAAATGCTGTTCATTTTGTTCTTTCAAAACTCTCCCTATCTTTCTTGGAAATTTTACATGAGAAGGTGTGCAGAATTTTCTTCAAAAGGAGAAATGTGAGTGCATTATACTTTTTTCAACATCCATAAGTATGCTCAGTGCCTCACATCAATAAACATTTTCTAACCCAAATAATTTATCATTTAAGTATTGTGTACACACACACCCAACTCTTTGTGCTTAAGCATCACCAGAGAAATATACATGCATTTTTAAAGCACAAGTATTCTCAGGTGCCTTCATTATTGCTAATAGTTTGTTCAAGTGCTGTTTCTTAACAATATTCATTTACTTCTGTAGCAAAAGCTTTTCTTAAAGTTACAAAGAATGTGTCCATATTTAACAGAAGATCAATGCTCCGGAGGTCGATCTGGCATTCGATTTAGCGGAGCTACTATATACCGGTAAATCGAATGCTAAGGGCAGCCCCTGCTTGCACCCAGTACCCCTTCTTTTGCGAGAAATAAGGAAAACCAATGGGGCTTTGTATATATCTGAATCTCAACTTCTGGGAGGATAAATTAGTAGTGACTGGTAAAACTTGGTCCATCTTTCACTTCTCCTTTCCCAAATTAAAGCTTGTGACTTTTCAGCAGAACTCGTAAGTTCTATCTATTCCACATGAACCTTGGAGACTCATCTCCATTCACAGGGCTGTTAACCAAGGCACAGTTAAATCACCAATTAGATTTCCATTAATAATATAATGAGGTTTGTTTGCTAGTTCTCAGAGATCCTTATGGGTCTCTCATTTTGTGTGACCTGTCCAATGAAGCAGCAAACAACTAACATAAAACGACTACAGAGCAGTAAACAAAACCTCAGATTCTTTGCCCTGTAAAAAGGAGAGACCATTGGAGATGAAGCTGCAAGGACACTTCATTTTTCTTTCCCTCTCATTGCTTCTTCCCCTGTCTGCTGTGAGCAGTGTGAACAGAATGTGAAATATGCCCTTCTATTACTCATGACAAGGAAAGGTCACACACACAGAGACACATGTGTGTGCATGCACGTACACACACACACACACACACACACACACACACACTGAAAGAAAAAGACCCCCAGTCTTAAAGCAGGAAGAATAGGGCTTCAGGGCCACCTTATTTGCTTTGAGATTTTAGAAGGGAGAAGTTAGATTATTTATAACTCCATTTATTTATAAAGCACTCCCTGCCGAGGCATTCACTGTGCTGCATAAACAATTATAAAAGAATCATAACAGATTAAAAACATAAATCGAAGCATTATAAAATACACAAGCAATGAGATTAAAATGCCTCAGGAAGATGTTTTTTAGAAGTGGGGAGGAATGGGCTGTTGCTGTGGGTTACAGAAGGAGAAAGTTCTATGCCCCCTGGGCCTTCACAGCAATGCCTGAGGTCATATTCTCTTCAGGGAGTCTCTTACAGCTCCTTGATTCTCTGTCCCCACGGGAAAGCAGTTGAGAGCAACTTTGCAGCTACTCTAAACGGTGCCAGTTGGCTGTCATTCCCTAGGGAATATCAAGTACCAGCTGAGGATTGCTGGAACGATTTCAGCTCTGAACTTTTCCTCTGCCCGCCCCTTCTCTCTCTCAGGCTACGTCTACACTATGAGTTTTCTCGGCAAAAATATGCTAATGAGGTATTCATTTGCATGAGTCATATCTAATTTGCATATTTTCTGCTGATCCGTTCCTGTGCTGGGTTTTTGCGCAAAAACAAGCAGTGTGGATGTTTTCTTTTTGCGCAAAGACCCCTTTTTCTGCAAGATCCTTATGCTCCAAAAAAGGAGGTATACCGATCTTGCTGGAAAAGGGGGTTTTGCGTAAAAACCCAGTGCAAAAATGGATCGGCAGAAAATATGCATACGAGAGTGTGACTCATGCAAATGAGTCCCTCATTAGCATATTTTTTGCCAAGAAAACTCATAGTATAGATGTAGCCTCAGTAGGTTCCTTGTTCCAGAGGCTGCTGGGAAATAGGCATCAGATATGGATCTGCTGGCTCCATTCTTGCTGGGATCTCCCCAGTCTGAAGTATCCCCAACAGGAGATTTAGCGAAGGTTTCCACACACTTTGCATCAGCTACATGTCACAAAGGCAACATCTTGTGATAATGAATGTGCTCTTTAGTCAACACAAGAAAAATGTGATCCTTTCCCCATTTAAGAGAGTGGCAAAACCTGCACTGACTTCATGCCAGAATCACTCAGTAACTTAAATTTGAAACCCTTTGGGACAGCTGATTGAACTTCCACTCCGCTTTTCCATACGTCTGCGTTTTCGCAATCCAGCTGATTGCAAGGGCTTCTTTGTGTTTAGTCTGAATGGAAGGCAGTGGCCAGTCCTGACCCAGAACCAGATTTAGGCTAGCTGATAACCATGCCTAAAGAGAATCTGAACCCCTTTGAAAAGTGACCCTTAAAAACAAACAGGAGGTTTCAGCAGTCAAGGCACCTATTCATAGGGAATCAGGACAGAACTGCAGAATAGGGATACTATGATCACAATAGTCACCCCCAAGCATTCAAAAATCATGAGTGTAGCCCCCAGAATGGGCTCTTCTTTATTTGTTTTCCGCAGTTGGAGGTTTTAGGGTTCACATTTTCAAGCTTTTCTCTGCATCCACAAAGACTGCAAATTTTTATTTTTTAATAATATGAAAACTGAGGTTCTTGGTAACAAGATGCATCCAGGAACTGAAGCTGTAAGAGGAATACTACATTGTGAGAGACAATAAAATCATGAGATTTGGCAACACTGGGCAAATATGCTGTTGTATCCTGCACAAATGGCCAGCAGCAAGAGATTACTGCTAAAAACCTCAATGGGACGTTATCATTAAGGATTATTTAAAAACTCCCCTTGTGTATTCATTGTTCTTTCTGGACAGATAAATGTTTTACAATCTAACACATCGTTTCAAGTTCAAAAGGGTTAGACAGCATGGGACTGTTTCAATAATAATAAAGTGTTAAAAATGGAACTCTGAAATGTTTTATGGCTTGTACATTCTGATAACTCGTTTGTGCTTGTGAGTGAATCCAAACACCTGAGCTGGGGATCAGCCAATGTGTAATTCATATGAGTCATTATTTAGGGAGCCAAATGAGACACGATATGCTCCATGATGATCTATTAGATGTAGCTGTCATACTGAAGCCACTTTGATTTAAATGGATGCCTCTGGTATTCTGTCCTTAATCACTGGTTGGCGCCTTGGGCAACTGAGGGTAGCACCACAAATGGCTGTTCTAACCTTGGGAGAATTTGCTAGACATCTGTGTCTGAAACCAGATAAGGGAAACCTGCACAAAAATTCCACACTGAGGTGACATCTCCCCTTGTCACAAAAACAGCACAAGGCCAAATTACTTAATCCAGTGGTTTCCAACGTGTGGTCTGTGGACACTTGGGGATCCTCAAAGGCAGTGCAGGGGGTCTGCGGGAAGTTTTTAAAAGTAAGGCTCAGGCCCATCCTTTCCCCACTCCCCCTCCCCCCGCCACTCCCGAACCTGGAGCATGGGGGTAAAGGGGAAACAGCCAAGACATGGCTTGCTTTTAATCCCATTCTCTGGAAGCTCAGGGACCATGAAGAAAATGCTTGCATGCTGTGCATGCCTCTGATACCTGGCTGGTGTGTGAGGGGCATGCACAGAATGCAAGCACTTTCCCCTTGCTCCCTTAGCATCTGGGGAATGGGATCAAAAGCAAGCCATGACCCAGAGTGCATGGGGAGAGCAGCTAATGGCACCTGAGAAGCTCTGTACCCTGTAGTCTGCACATCCCTCAGTCCACCCTGAAGCTGACAAGCTGCAACTGTGCTCAGGAGTTGGCTTATAAATGGGTCAGTCACTTTTTACCATTTCTTCTCTTTTTTGAATACATCATCCTGCTCTAACTGTTCAAAAGCTATTAGAGTGGCAGGAAGGGTTTAGTTGGGCTAGCAAAAATGGATGGTCTGGCAGGGAGGGGTCTGTGAAATTTTAATAGCTTGAAAGGGGTCCATATGCTCAAAAAGGTTGGGAGCCACTGACTTACTCCTTATTTTGAGGATTTAAATTGTTAGAGGAGTAAAGCCAGCCCTCTGCACAGGGGAAATTTCAGCCTGGTTGATTGCAGAGGATGGTAAAATCAGATCAGTGTGCTAAGAATATAGAGTAACCTGTTCCTTTTTGTTTCAATGAAAGAATGAACTTGAAACCAGAAAGTAGAATCTAAATTCCTTTGCATTTTAGGGCTTTGGATTTGAATCTCCAGATCCCAGCCTGCCCAGAAAAAACAGCAAGGATATTTTTTGGCATTAGCTCATATATAGCCAGAATCTAAAGAATAGCCATTATTGTCCAATTTTAGTCCAAAATAGGAGAAATGTTGAAACATCTTCTGAACTTATGGGATATCCACCATCTGGGGATAAAAGTCTGTGAAAAATGGTTCATGCAATATAAGCACTATCTAATGTGAACCAAAACTCAATTCTTAGACCTGATTAGGCCACCAATCCAAACCACAACACTAACCTCTAGCTCATCTGAAATGGGACCCAAACACAGCCTCCTTGCCTCAGCTATATTTAATAGCATCTAAGCACTCAGATGCCTTAGCTTTGAGAGTAGTATAAAAACTTGCACATAATAGAAATATAATAGTTGTATGTTCTCTAACATGAATGCTATAATGAATGAACTATAACAGGGGTGGGCAATAATTTTAGATGGGGGGCCACTTCACTAATTTTTAAAATGGCCCCAGGCCACCCTGGAAGGGGCGGGGGGCCTCTGGTGGAAGAGGCGGAGCCAGGACACTTCTGTGCTCCCTGTCCCATAGAACCTGATTGGCCTGGGGATGGGGGAGCACATGAAGTCTTTGCCCCTACTCTCCCGGTTCTCTCTAGGCACCTACCCCCTTTCAGGACAGGAGGAGACTTCGCAAGGTGCCTCCAACCCTAGGCCAATCAGGGCCTGGGGGCGGGAGGAGTGTGTGAAGTCTCTTACTCCCTGCCTCCACCTGGCAGGGGAGCATGCAAAGTCTCCTTCTGTCCTGCAACAAGCATGCGGCGCTTAGAGTGAAAGCGCTGTGTGCCCCTTGCAGGGTGGGAGGAGACCTCATGTGCTTCCTGCCCCCGCCCTGCGAGGAGCATACGGCGCTTTCACTCTAAGCGCCGCATGCTCGTTGCAGGACAGAAGGAGACTTTGCATGCTCCCCTGCCCCCAGGCCAATCAGAGCCTGGGGGCGGGAGGAGAACACACAGTCTCTCACTCCTTTCTCCCGCTCTGCAAGGGGAGAGGACAGCGAGTGAGAGACTTTGCACATGCCTCCTGTCCCCACGCTCTGATTGGCCTGGGAGCAGGGGAGAGGCATCTGTGGGTCAAATCTACCCGCTTGGTGAGCCGGATCCAGCCCACAGAGGCCCCTTTGCCCACATCTGCACTAAAGAATAGCTGTGATAACTGGCACACACATTGAAGCATGAGTTCTTTTAGGAAGCAAGAATAGCAATGGTGTATCCTGTGAGATTCCCAGATATGATCATATAATAAGTGAGTGGCAGAACTGGGAATAGGAGGTGAGGCTTGACTTTCCATTCTCTTCTCTATCCAGTGCAACACACTTTCCCAATTCTCGATTTTAAGTTCAGTGATCAGAGAGCATGTGGTAAAACTGACCATCTGAAGTGAGGAAAGAGTAAGCCACCTAGGGCTATGTCTACACTGCGGGGGTTTTCCGGGATATCGGAAAACCCCCACCGTGTCCAGGGAACGTGTTTGCTCTTCTGCTTTTTTTGCGGAAGAGCAAACATGCTTTTTCAGGGAGCCCTGTATTCCTCATTCCATGAGGAATAAGGGCTCCTCCTAAAGAGGAGGCTTTTCTGAAATTTGGCCCCATTTAGACAGGCCAAATTTCGGAAAAGCCTCTTCCAAAAAGCCTCTTTCCAATGGATCCCTGCAGTGTAGACAAAGACTAGCTGTCTAAGGGTACGTCCACACAGCAGTGTTATTTTGGAATAGCTAATGTTATTCCGAAATAACATAGTCCTCATCTATACAGGCAGTCCCCGACTTACTTATGTCGGATCCGCAGTTACGAACGGGGCTGCCCCAGAGTACACGGACTGCGGGACCTCGCGGTCCTGCCGCCCGTGTACTCTGGGGCTTTGCTCTGCGTCTCCCTGGTCTGCAGACCAGGAAGACGCAGAGCAAAGCCGCGGAGGGGCTTTGTAAAGCCACGGGAAAGCCGGCAGCGGGACAGCCCAGACGTCCTCGGCTGTCCCGCTGCCGGCGTCCTCAGAGGCTTTGCTCCCCGTCTCCCTGGTCTGCTGGTCTCCAGCAGACCAGGGAGACGGGGAGCAAAGCCGCAGAGGACCCAGGCGGCGGGACCGCGGTGCGTCTCGGTCCACCGCCCGTGTCTTCCTGGTCTGCTGGGGTGGGGGGGGCGCAGCTAGTATGTCCCCCCCCCCCAGCAGACTAGGCTTTTCTCCGGACACCTGTGGTACAGCAGCTGGGGTGCTGCCGGTTGGTCCCACAGCGCCGCTCTGGGCGCTACTGGTCCAACCCAGCAGCACCCCAGCTGCTCTGGTCCTGATTCAGCCGCTGCTGGTCAGTTTCAGCAGCGGCTGAATCAGGACGCCTGGGGCAGAGCAGATGGGGTGCTGCTGGGTTGGTCCAGTAGTGCCGAGGAGCGGCGCTACTGGAGCAACCCAGCAGCACCCCAGCTGCTCTGCCCCAGGCGCCTGATTTAGCCGCTGCTGAAACTGACCAGCGCTGACTACAGGAAGCCCGAGGCAGAGTTGCTCTGCCCCGGGCTTCCTGGAATCAGCCGCTGATCAGTTTCAGCAGCAGCTGACTTGGGGACGCCTGGGGTTCTTAAGTTGAATCTGTATGTAAGTCAGAACTGGTGTCCAGATTCAGCCTGTTGAAACTGATCAGAGGCTGATTCCAGGAAGCCCGGGGCAGAGCAACTCTGCCTCGGGCTTCCTGTAGTCAGCGCCTGGTCAGTTTCAGCAGCGGCTGAATCTTGACACCAGTTCTGACTTACATACAGATTCAACTTAAGAACAAACCTAGTGTCCCTATCTTGTACGTAACCCGGGGACTGCCTGTATAGAGGAAAAATTGCTTCATCTGGCTTGTTTACAGCACTCCAGCTAACAAATCCCAGAATGATTATTCTGTTTGCAACAATGTTGAAAACTATTTAGTTGGTGACCCACTATGACTCACGTGAGTAGCAGGTTTCGTAGGCACAGGAAGGCTTTGCTTTCCCAAAGTGTCTGACATGTCATTGCCCATGCTCCACCCCCCAAGCCAGGCCATCTCCTGCCTGCTTTTCCCAGGCCCTTGGGACAGGCAGGCTGGGGGCTGAAGCACCCATCCTCCCAGTGTTGTGGCCTCTCTGGCCATGCTGCCTGCTCTGTGCTGGGGCTGGTGGCTTGGCAGAGGGCTGTGATGGTTTGGAGTTTGATTGGGTCAGGACAGGCAGCTTGGGATGTTGATTTGACATGATTTGTGCTTGACAAATCCATGCTGATTGTTACCTAACACCTTGGGGTCCTGGGGCAGATGTTAACAATGCTACCCCTTTGATACTTAACACTATGCTACCTCTCTGATCAGAAGCTGATATAGGGCATGGAGCTTCAAGAGGCCCCGCACATGTGCTGTGTCAAAGGGGGGGGCCCCACGAAATTGTGCTGCCCTGGGCCCCGCAAAACCCTCATCCGCCCCTGCCTCTGATACTTATTATGTTCTGTGTGCTTACAAACTGATTGATTATTTGCTGCTCTATCTTTCTGGGTACTGAAATTAAACTGACTGGTCTATAATAACCTGAGTTGTCCTTTCCCCCCGTTTTATAGTTAGGTATTAAGTTTGCCCTTTTCCAGCCCTCTAGGATCAAATCTGTCTTCCTTGAGTTTTCAAATATAATCACTAATGATTCAGATTTCTTCAGCTAGTTCCTTATACGTTCTATGGAATATTTCATCAGGCCTTGCTGACTTGAAGCTGTCTAATTTAAGTAATTCTTTGCTTGGGTTTTTTTTTGTTCTGTTTTAGCGTCCACTCTCCCCATTCACCCCATTGACACTAATGTTCCTATCCCATTTTCACTGATGTTCACTATTTTAGTTGTCTGATCACTGCTAAAAATTTTGGTGAAACCTGAAACCAAAAAGGCATTTAACACTTCAATCATTGCTGTATTCTCTGTTATTGTCTTTCCTTTCTCATTGAGTAATGGGCCTACACTGTCCTTGGTCTTCCTTTCGCTTCTAATGTATTTGTAAAATGTCCCTAGCTAGTTCAATCTTGCTTAGTGCAGTAGCCTTTCTAATTTTGTCCCTACATAACTTGTGATGATGTTGAAGCTGCTTTTTTTTTTCTGACTCTTTATTTGAGTTTCAGGTCCTTGAAGCGACAAGGAGTCCTGTGGCACCTTATAGGCTAACAGATGTATTGGAGCATAAGCTTTCGTGGGCAAAGACCCACTTCGACAGATGCATTCAAAGTGGGTCTTTGCCCACGAAAGCTTATGCTCCAATACATCTGTTAGTCTATAAGGTGCCACAGGACTCCTTGTCACTTTTGCAGATCCAGACTAACACAGCTACCTGTCTGATACAGGTCATCGAAGGTCTCCTGGTTAAAACAGGATGCTCATTTACTATATTTCCTGCACATTGGTAGAGTTTGCTCATGTGCCCTTAATAATGTATGTTAAATAAATGATCTATTTGTTTAGATTTATAAAATATGCAAGTAACAGTATATTATGGGCACTGTGGAGGGGCGTGGCGCCGGGGCGACCCCCTTCGGGCTGAGCCGGGCCGCTGTCCCGCCCTTCTGTCGTCCCTCACCCGAGGTCTCCGTCCTAGGTGCTCCCTACACCCTGGTGGCCTGCCCCGAGTCCGGCAGGATCGGTCCGCAATTGGGGTTGACTTACTGGCGTCTGCGCTGGCAGGGTAGGGTAGGGGGGCTCGGGCCCGCCCTCACTCTGAGCCCCGACCCAGGGCCCTAAGGTCTGGGGGATGGTACCCCCAGTCCTGGTTGGTGGGGGAGAGGGTCCCCTTAACACACCAACCCCCCGGGTTCCGTTACCCTGCCCTGGGTCACTTCCTACCTCCCTCGTCGCATCGCCATGGCGGCTGGGTCTCTCGAGTCTCCGTAGCCGGTGAGATGTCCTGCCCTGATGACGTCTCTGGCCGCGGAGCAGGGCTGCCTCCTATGCCAGGCGGTGTCGTCCTGCTGGGCACTTGCGCCATCCAGTGCGGCGGGGCCGCGTTGGAGTCCCGTCCTTCCGGCCCGGCCGGGGCCGTAGCGGCGCGGCTGGACGCCGCTCGTGGGTGCGCGCGCTCTGCCCCACCCGCGGCCGAAAAAGCCGCGCAGGGCAGGAGCAGGCGCGGCGCCGCTGCTTCTCCCCAGCACGCCGGGGACGGCGTTCGGTCTGTGCAGGGCTCGGGCGCTGCCCCGTCACCCCCCCCCTTTGTTCGGGCTTCTCCCCCTTGTCCGATACCTCGTGCACCCGGGAAAAAAAGTCCGCGTTCCTGTGGGCCTTAGCAGGCCAGTGTACAATCTCAAACTGGTACGGCTGCAGGGTGAGGTACCACCGCATGACCCTTGCATTGTTGTCTTTCATTGAATTCATCCATCTGAGCGGTGCATGGTCGGTCACCAGTTTGAACTTGTTGCCTACAAGATAATATCTTAGGGTATGTCTACACTACAAAGTTAGTTCGAACTAACGGACGTTAGTTCAAACTAACTTTCATAGGCGCTACACTAGCGCTCCGCTAGTTCGAACTTAATTCAAACTAACGGAGCGCTTAGTTCGAACTAGGTAAACCTCATTTTACGAGGATTAAGCCTAGTTCGAACTAGCTAGTTCGAACTAAGGGCTGTGTAGCCCTTTAGTTTGAACTATTGGGAGGCTAGCCCTTCCCGGTTCCCCCTGGTGGCCTCTCTGGGCACAACCAGGAAAACTCTTCTCCTCTCCCCCAGCCCCGGGCCCTTAAAGGGGTAGACTCTGGCCAGACGGCACTGGAGTCAGCCAGCCCTGCCAGCAATCTCTGCCCCTGAGCCAGTGGCCCCACAATGAGCCAGGTAGCCAGTGGCAGCGAGCCGTCTCCTGCCCAGTCCCCGAGCACCCAGGGGCCAGCCAGGGGCCATAGACGGCGCGTGGCCTCCTGGTCTAGTGCGGAGGTCATGGACCTCATTGAGGTTTGGGGGCAGGCCCCCAATGTCCATGATCTCCGCACTAGGAGGAGGAACGTGGCCGTCTATGGCCGCATAGCAGCCGCCATGGCCAGCAGGGGACACAGGCGCACCCAGGAGCAGGTGCGCATTAAGGTGAAACAGCTGCGGCAGGGGTACGCCAGGGCCACAAGGGGCGGCGCCGCTGCAGGGGCTGCCACCTGCCCCTACTTCGCTGCCCTCCACCAACTCTTGGGGGGCAGGGCGGTCCGTGCCAGCCCGGGGGACATCGCGAACAGCAAGGCAGGGAGTAGGGTGTCCCAGCCGCTGGGGTCCTCGTCCACAAATCGGCGAAGCATAGCCTTCAGTGTTCGATTAAAACGTTCTACCAGGCCATCTGCCTGGGGGTGGTAGGCCAACGTTCTGAGGAGCTTGATCTCCATCAGTTTACCCAGTTCGGCCATTAAGCGGGAGGTGACATTGGTGCCCTGGTCTGTCAGGATCTCCTTGGGGATCCCCACCCTCGCGAATATCCGCACCAGTTCAGTGGCGAGGGTAGGGGCCGTGGTGTTCTTTAGCGGGACCGCCACGGGGTACCGCGTGGCATAGTCTATGACCACCATGATGTATTTATTCCCCATCTTAGATCGTTCAAGTGGTCCCACTAGGTCGAGGGCAATCCACTCGAAGGGCTCATTCTCCAAGGGCATGGGCACTAAAGGGGCCTTAGGGACCCTTCCCGACGCTGTCCTTTGGCACGCCTCACAGGACTGGCAGAAGTCGCGCACCTCCCAGTATACCCCGGGCCAGTAGAACCTTTGCAGTATTCTCTGGGGGGTCTTTTCCGTCCCCATATGCCCGGCCCACGGGTTATCATGGGCCAGCTCCAGGACTGCTTTCCTATGGGTGAGCGGGACAAGTAATTGCCTCTGGTCCCCCCCGCCTACCGGGTCCCTAAAAGTGCGATACAACCGGTCCGCGTGTACCTCAAACTTTGTCCTGTCTCGTCCGTCCTTGGGATCGTCCACGGTCCCATCGATCGCGTATTCCCATGCTTGGCGGAGGGAGGCGTCGGCCCGTTGGGCCTCGACAAAGTCTCGCCCCTTGAGGACCCCTTCCATCGTGAGTTGCCACCGCCCCTCTGTGCCCTGGTCGCGCCGGCGGGCAGCGTCCGACGTGGAGGGGGCTTCTGGGATCGCGGGTTCCGCCGTGCAGGCTCACCCATCCTCTGTTGGTCTGCGCAACACTGACCATAGGCGGTGAAACCCCCTCCAGTCGCTTCCCAGTATCACGGGGTAGGGTAGCCGTGGCGCTAAGGCCACCTGGCACTGGATCTCTCCTCCCTCGTCAGCCAGAGTTACCCGGGCTGTGGGGTACTCCCGGACGTCTCCGTGGATGCACTACATCCTCACCAGGGGCCCCCTCAGGGTCGCAGGGTCCACGAGGTCCTCTCTGACCAGGGTCTGGCTACTCCCGACATCGACGAGGGCGTCTACAAGAAGGGGGCTGAGGTGGACCTGTACCGTCAGTCGGGGCCTCTCCTCCGGTCCGCCCTGGTACAGGTTGAGGGCCTGCCCGAAGGAGCAGTCCATAAAAGGGCAATCGCGTCTGAAGTGCCCCTCCTGTTCGCACTCGAAGCAGAGGTTTTTCTTGGGCTCTGGGTCCGGGTGACGCAGTACCTCCGGGGGTGGCCCCCCTCCCCGACTTGCGGTGTCCTTCGGGGCCGGCCGTGACCAGACCGGGGCTAATTGCCTCTTCTCGTCCGCCCCCTTTTGCGTTGCGCCTTCCCTCGCGGATCCCTCCTTCGCCCTCCGGAGCCCCGTGCTGGGCGGCATGGCACGCGGGGTCCCAGTCCAAGGCCGCCTGGGTTCGCCAATCCCCTCGGCGGCGAGAAAGTCTTCCATAAGGCCCACTGCTTCATCGAGGGATCCGGGCCGGTGGCGGCAGACCCACCGCTGGCCCTCCGGTGGGAGTATGTGCGTGAACTGCTCCAAATAGACCATCTCAGCCACTTGCAGGCTGGTCTTCCCCTCCGGGTCGAGCCAGCGGCTCCCCACCTCTCGGATCCTCTGTGCCACCGCCCAGGGCTGTGCTCCATCGGCGTATCTCACATCCCGGAACTTCTGCCATTGGGTCTCCGGGATGACGCCCAGCTGGTCCAGGATAGCCTCCTTGACCCGGTGGTAATGGAGGGCGTCTCTCGCCGAGAGGCCCCGGTATGCAAGCTGGGCTGGGCCTGTAAGGTAGGGCGCCAGGTTGGTCACCCATTGTTCTTCGGGCCACCGGACCGCCGTCGCCACCCGCTCAAATGTCACGAGATACGCCTCCGGGTCGTCGGAGTGGCCCATCTTGGTTAGACGGATCGGGGTCTGGAGGGTTCCGCCCCCCGCTGTCTCCCCTCCCCCCATCAGGGACAGAGGTCAGTCGCAAAGCTCCCGGATCAGTTGTCTCTGCTGGTCCTGGGTTTGCGTCATCAGTTGCTGGATCAACTGAGTCTGTTGTTGGTGGTTTTGGCGTTGGGTTTCCACCATCCACTCCAACAATTTGGGTGTCTCCATGTCCGGCCTGGGGTGTCCCGGTCTGGTTCCCCTGTGTTCTCCCCAGGAGAAACCCACCGTCAATACCCCGCCAACCGTACCCCCATTCTCTACCACGTGTGGAGGGGCGTGGTGCCGGGGCGACCCCCTTCGGGCTGAGCCGGGCCGCTGTCCCACCCCTCTGTCGTCCCTCACCCGAGGTCTCCGTCCTAGGTGCTCCCTACACCCTGGTGGCCTGCCCCGAGTCCGGCAGGGTCGGTCCGCAATTGGGGTTGACTTACTGGCGTCTGCGCCGGCGTGGGAGGGTAGGGGGGCTCGGGCCCGCCCTCACTCCGAGCCCCGACCCAGGGCCCTAAGGTCTGGGGGATGCTACCCCCAGTCCTGGTTGGTGGGGGAGAGGGTCCCCTTAACACACCAACCCCCCGGGTTCCATTACCCTGCCCTGGGTCGCTTCCTACCTCCCTCGTTGCGTCGCCATGGAGGCTGGGTCTCTCGAGTCTCCGTTGCAGGGGCCCGAGATGCCTCCGCCTAGCCGCACTCCGTCCGGCGGCTCTGCTCCGGCGGCGGCGCTCCCTTTGAGCGTCCTGCCCTGATGACGTCTCCAGCCACGGGGCGGGGCTGCCTCCTACGCCAGGCGGTGTCGTCCTGCCGGGCGCTTGCGCCCCGTGGCCGAACAAGCCACGCAGGGCAGGAGCCAGCGTGGTGCCGCCGCTTCTCCCCAGCACGCCGGGGACGGCCCTCGGTCCATGCGGGGCTCGGGCGCTGCCCCGTCACAGGCACCCTTTTAAAACTTAAATTCACAACTGAACTCAACTTAAATTCACAATTATCTATAAACCCTATTGAATTGTTTGGTCCTGTCTCTCCATTGCCCTGAACCAGGAGTAGCTGTTACACTGGTGGAAAATGGGTGGAAAATGTTACCACCTCATAATAGTAATGACTTACACTTTGGTTTAAAAGTAGGATTTTCATATTTACCTCAGTGAATGAGGAGCACTAGTGCCACTGAAAATAAACCCAAGTGATTACCCACAATGCAAAGGAATGAAGAATTGGGCTATTTACAAGCCTTGGAAATTGTCCTTGCATTTGCTGTGAGATTCTGCCACAAAATGTATCCCCAGTGAATCCCAAAATAACTCCTCACAGCCCTTATCTGCTTAAAGAAAAAGCTTGGGATCAGCTCAGACCATGACTCTGTGTATGAAACTCACCTGGGTGTTAGTGGGAGCTTTTAGTGCAGAGCGCTTATAGGACTGTCAGCCATGTCTTGCTTTCTTTCTATAGCAAATCCGGGGTGGTACACATAGGCCGTGTCCAGACTCAGGGGTTTTTTCGGGAAAAGTAGCCTTTTCCTGAAAAAACTTCCCCTGCGTCCAGACTCAAGCCGCGTTCTTTCGAAATTATTTCGAAAGAACGCGGCTTTTCTTTCGATGGCGGTAAACATCGTTTCACGAGGAAGAACGCCTTCTTTCGAAAGTTCCTCTTTCGAAAGAAGGCGTTCTTCAATGTAAATAGGGCTTCTTCAAAAGAGAGCATCCAGACTCGCTGGGTGCTCTCTTTCGAAAAAGCGGATTGCTCTTTCGAAAGATCCGCCTGCAGTCTAGACGCGATCTTTCGAAAGAGGCTCTTTCGAAAGATGCTTTCGAAAGAGCCTCTTTCGAAAGAAGCCTGCAGTCTAGACATAGCCATATGGACCAGCAGCAGGATATTAACTATTTTAAATAACTAAAAGTTGACTCCCACAAGCATTTGATATATGAAATTGCCATATGGAAGGCAAGGGGAATTCTACATGCAGAATATATCTGTTCATCCATCTACTCTGATGCACCTAATCTAATTTCTGATTCTAAGCAGTAATAGTAGAACTTTCATGGAATGGTCAATGTTGAGGTCTCTGATCACCATTGAAGCTTGTGGTAAAACACCCATTGGTAAAACACCTAGAGGGGGCAGAATTAAGCCAACAATAGGCATTTTTGAACACCTTTACAAAACAATTCGGATCTCTCTTGCTTAATGCCCCAATTACTCAAGATGAGTTGCTTGCTGCCCATCCCTTGCCTTCTCTTTGCATGCGTTGCCCTTGTTAGGTGATACAGGATAAAATTAGCTAGTGCACTAGGCCTGGGTTTTTGAGATCTTTCTGGATTGAGGAACAAATACAGGAAAGTACAATGTGTGCAGTTTCAGAACCAGAAAAAAACAACTAATGGAGTAATTCTCAATAGCTAAGCATTTTATGAGCCCTGTCTCTGCTATATAAAGAGAAAAGATTCACCATTTTGGTGCAATGATAATGCTGCATGAGGAAAAAAATCCTATTTGGTTTTATTCTCTAGCATGCTTTCCTGCTATTCTAATGTATACTTAACTGAAAATGTCTCCTTAGTAACACAGTATGTTTTGGAAGTAATCCAACATTAACAAACCTGTCTTAACATATGCTTTATTGAGTTGATCCTGTAAGTGCACACATGAGATTCTGTTGCATCAAAGGCCAAAGTTATTCACTGAAGCTTCAGGTCAGTGTAATCGCCCAGATACTCATGTTTCAGATTTGACCTATAATCCAGAAGTCAGATCCTTTCACTTACAGTTTCCTTGTCCTCCTTTTCCAGTGATATATTTGTTTCCTTCCTTTTTTCCAGTCAGCAAAAGGATGCTACTCCTAATGCACAGAGCCTATGACATCAGCCTTGCAGCTTTCTGAATCCTTGTATAAATTTAGTGCCATAAAAACTGCACGGCAGTGGCTCTTCAAACATTACTGTCTGTTCCATGTAACAAAACATTTGCAGTATTTAAGGTATTTTCTATTGTACATATAAGGAAGTGCAAGGTCATAATGCAGAGACTGACAAAACTTGATCTCTATGGTTTAGCTGGCAGATTTTTAAAGGTTACACCAGGGCAGGACCTCTTGTTTATAATTTAGACCTTTGGATGAGAAATAGGTTTTGAAATGCCATAGCTGACGGCTAGACTACTGAAGCTAGAGAGGGGGAATAGCAGAGGAAGCCTTGTGTAAGATGGGTGGGAATGAACACTCTTCTGACATCTAGTGATGAGCAGGTGGAAAAGATTTCAGGAGCAAACCATGTTTGCACAGACTCACCTACTCTGCCTAGGTGCATAGCGTGATGGAGCTGCTTTGCCAAAATCGGATGTATTGGCTGATTATGGGTTACAGATTGCTATAGTGTTCACATGCAGGGAAAATGAAAAGTTGCTAACCTTATTGTATCAGTAAAGGTCAGAAGAACTGCATTTAGCATGTCCTGCTTAAAGGGGGGGGAGTCACCCTAAATTAAACCTCACTTCCTAAGCAGAGGGCAGGAATGTCAAAACCTTCTTAAATGAGTGGGTGGGAGTTCCTATCCTTATCAGGCAATGTGGGCTCTTCCCAAAGTATTGTAGACACTATTTGATCAGTGCCTCTCCAGTGTTTAATTACAGAGCTGATTAGACTCGAGAGAGAGTCCTTGTTTGTGGCTGGTGTCACCACCTCTGAGCACATCTAGGAGCTAAGCCTTAGACCTAGTGTGGGGACAGTGAAAGACAACACAGAGACTCTGTTGGCTATGAGGTTCCTCACTACTTGCTGAAATCACTAAGACCTGCGTTAAGTGTCAGGAGCTCAGAATGGGATGTTATGGGATCAGCAAGCAGAGGTGGCTGATGGTAGCAGATAGCAGTAGCAGATAAACATTGTTGGCAACAGAGGCATTGCTTGATACTCCCAGGGACAGGAGGTGAACCTGTGAACATGCCCCTGAACTCAGAGTCTTTGCTGCCCAAGAACAGCCAACTCCGAGGTGAGGTGCAGCAGAGAGAGAAGGAAGCAGTATGTCAAAGAGACATTTGTTGGGCTCAGGCAAAGGACACTGCCCAGGACACTGTGGGATCAAGTTGCTTATGATCATATGCTTTTGAATGTGGTTGTGATGTTTTCCCAAATTAAAGCTTGGTAGCCTTTCTCTTTTAATAAAAGTTTTATTTTATTATACTCGGGCTCAGTGCTTGCAATTCGGAGAGTATAGCTCGAAATAAGATATGCAATTTGAGTTATGCAAATTTTGTATCTTATTTCAATGTTGTTTCAAAATAGCTCATTTCTAAATTTGGTGCTGCTACATAGCACTTATTTTGAAATAAATCGCTATTTCGAAATGTCCCTTACTCCTCATGGAATGAGGCTTACAGGGACGTCGAAATAATGGGTGTGCTCAAAAGATGCAGAATAGCTATTTCGGGATACCTTCAGTAGCCCGAAATAGCGCTGCAGTATAGATGTAACCTTAGAAGCCCAGAGGTGGTGGTAGGCTTTCCCAGATCACAGGGTTGGGACTCAAGCCTGTTCTGTTTTGTGTTTTTAAGAGTAACCTCTAGATGCTGCCAACTCCACCTGGTAGAGGAGTTATACCTGTAATGATTGTTAACTGTGCAGGACAGGGACAGTACAGCACCTAGCACAGTGAGAACCAAGTCCTGATTGAATCCTTTTGTAATTACACCAATAGAAATATTAAAAAGCAGTAATGCTGTAGGGCATGTGTGAGATGGGGAAGAGGATGCTGGAAGACAGAGATGGGAAAGTAGTATAGTTCTGATCAGATTCTCAGCAGTAGAGCTGGGTTGGTAACTTAATTCCCAATGGAAAAAGGTCCCAGAACACCAGACTTAGTCACTCAGAGTTGCTATTATGTACCTGATGTTTTCAAAGTCCCACCATTATCCCAGGACACCAGTAGGAATAATAGACAACACAGATACATCTTCAGCAATGAAAAATTAGCTTAGAAGTTTCTGTTGTTAATACTATAATTTCAGAATTCTTTAGAATCAGATGTTAGTGTTAACAATGGGTTTACATTTCTTTGTTAAGAGTAAGCAAATGCATGATCTATTTCTCTATAATGTAAATTCTGGTGAAATGAAGCTCTGGCTAAAATGTGAGCTACTTTAGCTGATACTTGTGTCCAGATGCTTCAGTAAACAGCACTGAACCCAGCCACAGTACATTTGTACATGCTTTGGAGATTTTTTTCAAGCAGCTCAAATCAATGCTTCTCTGTTCCCTTCTCTGCTTGTTCTCCACTTGCTCCAGACTATTTGCCTGGCCTTTTTTCTGTTGCCCTACAGCCTTGCCACTAGCCAACACAGTTTTTTCTAGCTGCAGTATGCTTCCTGCATTCCAGCCTCATAGACACTGACTAAATTTCTCAATGACTTCTGAAAATATATGGTCTCTTCTGTCTTTTTGCCTTTACCGAATTATATCTCCAGCTTCACTCTGAATCAGCCATTGTGTTTTTCTTGTCACTCTGGACTGGTTTCACGCTGAGCATGACGAGAGGATGTAATTTTCATCCCTTTTCAGCCCAGAGGAGAGTTGGGCCAGAAGAGACATTCAACCCCAGAGCAACAACACTGTCTTGGAGTTTTACTGGGAGAGGACGAATTTAAACTCAAGTTGGAGCTGCATAAGATCCTTGCCAACAGAAACTGCCCAGGAAAGGAAGTGAATCACTTTTCTGTGGACTGACACCTTTTAGGGTGGTGCAAATGGTTCTGGGCTTCCCAGAAGAATAAAAATGCAGGGTATTTTTCACTGCCATGTCTTCTGGTTCCTGGAACCCAAGAGGTTAATCTGTCACTAAACTGCACTAATGAGCTCTGATTTATCTTTGCTCTAACAGAGTCAAATAAGCATCCAAAGTTTTGGATGCTCACTCAGTAATAGCATTAGACCTGCAAAGCATCTGCGGATTCATCCATCAGGACTCCTCATCATTATACAGTCATCCATCCAGTAACTGCAAAGCACGTTATCAGCATGCGTTGATTAAGCCCAGAACTTAATTTGTGCCAGAGCTTGGTACATCATAGCCCCAGAGCTGCTGTATTAGTTATAAATTCCCCAACACCTCTTTCATTACCAGTTTAGCCCCACAATAATCCTATGATTGTCAAGTACAGAAGGGATTATCCCATTCCCTAAACTTGTGCAATAGCTCAGCATCAAAGCTGGGACTGGAACCCAATCATTCTGTTCAGACGTGTTTTCTAACCACTAAACCACACTGGCTTCGTACTAGAAAGTTGCTGGGGTTGATGATTTAGAAAAGAATTGAACATAAGTCAATGATTTAAAAAAAAATCTTTCTCAGTTCCAAGCAGAGCTAACATAATTAAAGAGTAAAATACAGGACTATGTAGCACTTTAAAGACTAACAAGTCTTGTTAGTCTTTAAAGTGCTACATAGTCCTGTATTTTGCTTCAGCTACACCAGACTAACATGGCTACATTTCTATTATAATTAAAGAGTGGCTTCTTGAAATAGTATCAGAGTAGCTGCATCTTTAAAACTGGGCAGTATTTTTCCTTTGGTTTTTTGTTTGTTTGTTTGTTTGTTTTTTTGGTTTTTTTTTTTTTGAGGGGGAGTTGTTTTTTATTTGTTTGTTTTGTTTGGGGTTTTGTTGTTGTTGTTGTTGTTCCTTAAATCATTAATTTAAAAGAAGAGGGTCATAAAATCTCCATTCTGCTCAGCAACGTTGGATATCTTATGTTCATTGCAGAGGATTTTACAGTGTTTTGTTTTTTATGACTCTTTCAACCTTAGCTAGAACATTGTAAAGAATTCACACTGTGTATGTGTGCACACATACACACATTTATAATATCTTGGCAGATTTTTATTTAGCAACAGGGTTCAGCAAGCAACCATAATACAACAACAGAACATGAGTCTATAATTCCACAGGCATCTTTTGTAGGCAAAAAGATCTGAGGGCCCTAAGCTCAAACAAGTGGAACTTGTTAGTTCTTTAAATTTTGGTTTGGGAGCTGAGGTCGCTTGCTCCACAATTTTTGAAAAGTTCTGTGTTACTCTGAGGTTTTGTTGTTGTCGTTTATTTAATGTTTGTATTTAAATGGATTTCATGTTGGGGAAGGTTCTGTTCTGTCAAGCCTGTGGGCAGTGAAGTTTTCTAGGCACAGTGAGAACAGATGCACAGCTGGCAGCGGCAGGAAGGGATACAATCCAGAGCCTACTGAAGTTAAAAAGAGACTTTCCATTTCAGTGGGCGTTGGGACAAGCGCCATATTTCCATATATTGCCATAGCACTCTGCCTCAAGTTTGATTTCACAAGTGAAAGGGCAGTTTAGTCTCTGTGTACATTGAAATGTTGCCCTTTTAAATAAGACTGCCAGTTGTTGTGAGATGAGCACCAGTTCACTAAAAACTATTCTGAGTACATCCCACCTCAGTCCATGGACCCACCTCTTAGGTGGCTCAGGTGTAATGCCGACACACCCCAGTTGTCTGCAGGTGGGAATGAACCTGGGACTCCGTGCATGAGCCTCTACTGCATGAGCTAAAAGCCAGTTGCTTATTAGCAAAGGCTGTGGTGCAGACTCATTATCCTTTCTGTAAGTGGACTCAGTGCCACTAGATGGTACAGTACACCACACCCAGAAAGTGTGTTCCATCTACACATGGATTGCTCATGGCTATGAAAGTCCTTTCAGGGAGGCACTTAATGGAACGGGTTGCAGTAAGAGAAGTCTCTCCCTCTGACATTAAGAGGTTTGTTTGTTCATAGCAAGGCTGGTTCAGTCTCAATGGCAGCACCCCCATCCCTAATTCCCAGCACATTCTACCCCAGCTGAGCCCATTTCTTTGTTCCCCTCGTGTTCCCACTGACTTTTCCTTGTCCTTTCTTAGCTAGGGCATTGTCTCTTCACCGAGGAGTTAACACAGGCTAGCTGCCTACTGAGCAGAATGTTGCCTACCCCCATGCCATGCTGATAAAAGCATGTGGCAGCACAAAGGTGTGTGGCAATCAAAAGGCGCTTCACAAAGACTTCCCGCCACACATGAATTTTTATTAGAGATCCTCTCCCAGCTCTGCTTACGCTTACTTTCCAAACGTGCCCGTGGAACTCAACTGTCAGTGTTTGTATTACTACTGTATGCTCAGCAAGTACCCATTCAGCTCTAGGGAATCGGGGGAAGAGCAAGAATATTAAAGGAGCCTATTTCAGGAATCAGCAAGCCTTTTACCATTTCAGAGCTCTGATCTATAGCCAAGCCAGTGGCCAGGCAGTTGGCTATTTACTTTTATATGGTAATTCCTTTGAGTAACAACAAGTAAAGTGAGGTCAGAAGTAGAGTGGTCACCTTCTAAAAAGTCAACATTTAGAAATGGTCACCAACAGTGGCATTGTAATTGTAATCTGAATTGTCTTGGATATCTGTGTGTGTGAAGGTTAATGGTGACCCACTCTACTGTGGTCACACTTTAAAATTTACAATTTCATCAGGAAACTAAGTGACATTTACCTAATCTCTCTAGTTTTTCTCTGTACTAAGGGCAAGGAATATTGCAATGCTGAGGTAACATTATCTAATGGAAAACTACAGGCTTTTTAGGCACAAAGACTTGTTCGCTACTGTAAAACAGATTTCTGAGGTATATACAATAGTGTGTTAATGTAAATGTGCAGATGAACTGGATAATGTGTTCTTTGGTCGTCCACTAGAGCTCTGCTAGCCACTGGGTTACTGTTAACAATCTAGAGTTGAATGTTAATCTCAGAGGTTCAGGAGTATGTCTGGGTCAGATTTTGTAACGACTTCTTTTAATGTTGTGATCCACCAAAGAGAAGCAGTGATGCATACATTCAACAGAGTAGCTGGCAGGGAGAACTGGCCAATTATATTCTGAAACAGAGATGAAAAATCAGGCAGTGACTCACTGAATCATTTCACCAGGCAGACTGCAGGATTTGCTTGAGCCAAAAATTGAGTCTATTTATTTGCATTTTTCCAGAGACAGCCTGAACATTTTAAATGTGACTCTCTTTAACAAAATATGTAGCGTAACCTTTCCAAGTCACCTTTGGTCATCCACTGCAGCCATGCAGCTTTGCTTTCTCTCAAGGGCAACTACCTTTTCTGGTAGGCAAGTAATAAATGGCTGATATTTTTATTATAATAATGGTGGGATTGAAAGAGTCATTTTTTGTAACTGGGCTAATATATTTTGTAGACAATTTTGCAAGGCTGAACAATGCATCTCTCACTTTCCCATGGGCTACTTGGCTGAGATGGTTGTTAGGGGCTTACTTTGCTAGGTGCCCAAACTGTAATAATTTAAATGGAGGAGATTCCAAATGACTGTGAAGATGAGGCTTGTAAATTCTGCTTTGAAATGCACACAGCAACTTCGTTCCTTACCGAACAGAGAGGCTTCAATTAAAATTAATTCAAAATAAGACTCTCCCCAAATGAGGGAGACTTGGTAGCTCTGAAGATTAGACCTTTCCTTTCCCTTTGAGGCCAGGGGCATGACAATACAGCATGTGGGAACGAGCCTCTCACCTGGGTCCACAGATTTGTGCTAGCAGCAGGGCTCACACTAGCACACTGAAGGTAGTTAGTGATAGAAATGTAGCCATGTTAGTCTGGTGAAGCTGAAACAAAAAACAGGACTATGTAGCACTTTAAAGACTAACAAGATGGTTTATTAGGTGATGAGCTTTCATGGGCCAGACCCACTTCCTCAGATCAAATAGTGGAAGAAAATTGTCACAACCATATATACCAAAGGATACAATTTTTAAAAAAAAGTGAACACATATGAAAAGGACAAATCAAATTTCAGAACAGAAGGGGGATGGGGGGAGGTAAATGTCTGTGAGCTAATGATATTAGAGGTGATAATTGGGGAAGCTGTCTTTGTAATGGGTAAGATAATTAATGTCTTTGTTTAAACTTAGGCGTAAAGTGTCGAATTTAAGCATGAATGTCAGTTCAGAGGATTCTCTTTCAAGTGTGGTCTTAAAAGGTCTTTGAAGCATGATGCAAGTAATCAAGTCATTGAGACAATGTCCTTTCTCCCCATTAACCTCCCCAATAACACCATCCTTGCCACCATGGATGTAGAAGCTCTATATGCCAACATCCCACATGAAAACGGATTACAAGCAATTAGAAACATTATCCCAGAAGACACCACTGCCAATCTGACAGCAGACCTATGTAACTTTGTTCTCACCCACAATTATTTCCAGTTTGAGAACAACTTATACCTCCAGATCAGCGGTACAGCCATGGGTACTCGCATGGCCCCACAGTATGCTAATATCTTTATGGCTGACTTAGAACAACATTTCCTCAACTCACATCCCCTTTTACCCCTTCTCTACTTACGCTACATTGATGACATCTTTATGATCTGGACGCATGGCCAAGAAACACTGGAGACATTCCATAGAGATTTTAACAATCTACACCCCACCATCAATCTCAGCCTGGACCATTCTGCATGAGAGATCCATTTCCTGGACACCACAGTACAAATCACCAATGGAAAATTAGAGTTATAAGATCAAGAACACATATTCCTGCTCATCCAGAAATATAATTTATGCTATCATGTGCCAAAAGTGTCCGTCTGTTTTGGACATTGGACAAACATCTCAAACACTTCGCCAAAGAATCAATGCCCACAAAACAGATATTAGACAGGATCACAAAGAAAAAACAGTTTCTTGCCATTTCAACCAGAAAGGACATTGTCTCAATGACTTGATTACCTGCATCCTGCTTCAAAGACCTTTTAAGACCACACTTGAAAGAGAATCCTCTGAACTGACATTCATGCTTAAATTCAACACTTTACGCCTAAGTTTAAACAAAGACATTAATTATCTTACCCATTACAAAGATAGCTTCCCCAATTATCACCTCTAATATCATTAGCTCGCAGACATTTGCCTCCCCCCATCCCCCTTCTGTTCTGAAATTTGATTTGTCCTTTTCATATGTGTTCACTTTTTTAAAAAAACTGTATCCTTTGGTATATATGGTTGTGACAATTTTCTTCCACTATTTGATCTGAGGAAGTGGGTCTGGCCCACGAAAGCTCATCACCTAATAAACCATCTTGTTAGTCTTTAAAGTGCTACATAGTCCTGTTTTTTGAAGGTAGTTAGGTAGACATAGCAGGTTAGACTCTGAAATCTAGGATAGGGGATGGGCTTCAGAATCTGAGCTCCAGCCTGACCAGTCACATCAATGAGCTATCACACAGCTGTCTCTAGCACATCTGTGGACCCAGGCTTGCTCCCAGTTGCAGTGTGGATATCTGATCCTGGGACAGCTGGGCACTACTTGTGTTCTAATGCTGCTCTCAGTGCCTTTGCAGTGACTGGCTAGGACGTGGGTCAGGGGGACTGGGGTCTCTGTTGCCTCAACAATGCTGCTGCCTACTTCCACCTGGGAATAGGAAACCCAGAGTTAAGAGAGAAGTTATGTGCATATTCGGACACCTGAAGTCTCCTTGCTGAATCAGACTGTTTTGTCACTGCAGATGATTTCCTTTGTGTGTACCAAACTCTGGCTTGCATTTCCGAAGTTGCACATGTGAATATACTGATGAAACTAAAATGAGGGTAACTATCCCCTGAGGGCACGTCTACACAGCAGGGCTAAAGCCGGAATAAGCTACACAATTTGAGCTATGTCAATTGCATAGCTTAAGTCGAAATAGCTTATTATGGCTTTTGGCGCTGTCTGCACAGCAGAGTTAAAGCACTCTTCTTCCGACTTCCCTTACTCCTCTTACAATGAAGGTTACAGGAGTAGGAGTAAGAAGTCCTTCAGCTCGACATTATTTTGACAATGTCAAAATAACTGCTTGTAGTGTAGATACAGACTGTGTTATTTCACTGCTGTGTAGACATAGCCAGAGTGTTAATTGATCCATGTGACCTGTAAATCATTTAGCACCTTCATACATCAGTTTTCCCCCCAATAATGCAGGAGGAAATCTCACAAGACAAGTGAAGAGTTTTGCTTGGTGTGATGTGTGTGTCAGCAGGTCCACTCTTCCACTTCTCCTTTCTCTCCACAAAGCCTCAAATCTATCCACCTTTGCCCTTCAAAGGGCAAGAGGGTTGGACACAGCTCACTCTGGAGCCTGCCAGTGCCTATGAACACATCCTCCCAAAAATAAGATACCTTGAACAAGCACGATACCTCCCAACACTGGGGTTAAGCATTCTGCCTCAGCAGAGTTTACAGTTTCTGACAAGTCAAGGGCCATGAAACTTGCATCCTAACCATGCTGCCCTGCCGCTAGCCTATCATGCTGGCCACAGAAATACACAAGTTGGGGAGGAAAAACTCATTGGGTTTAGCACTGGACATTCCCAACTGGCTCTGGTGGGCCAGTGATCGGAAGGCTGAATAGATAAAATGTAAAAAAGGTAAATAGTCTCTTACCCATTGGTTTTCAGCACTGAGCTAATTGTGGTCTTTCTTTTTTCTCTTTTCTCTCCAGGAACGAGTGGAATATCTCTTTCTCATAATTTTTACAGTGGAAGCATTTTTAAAAGTAATAGCATATGGACTTCTCTTTCACCCCAACGCTTACCTCCGCAATGGCTGGAATTTACTAGATTTTATAATTGTGGTAGTAGGGTGAGTACTGTTGTCTTTTTCCATGTTCACATTGGAACACTTTGGGTATTGGGAATTCCAAATGGGTATATTATAGAGGAGAGGGGTGCATAGGCTTCATATGTATGCTTATTTGACTGACTATATTGCATATCCCGTCTTTCTCGTCTCTGCCACCCATCTTCCCAACTCACCCAACCTGCAGGCTCCCTCTGTTTACCAAAATATACTGAATTCATAGTCAGATCCTTCACTGGTACTACTGGCATTGCTTTGTTGACATCAGTGGAATAGTGCTGATTTCCACCAGCTGGCTTGCAATGTGCAATCTTGGCATGGCTTTTCTGATATCATGTACCTCCAGCTCTCTAGATCCCATTCCAGGACTTTACCTGTTTCTGACATATAAATTAAACCACTTTTTAACACTCGTGGAGGCAAAAAAAGAGAAAGCAACAAATACTACTGGGCAGTGTATAGCTGCATCTCAGACTCCTGAGTGTAATCCTGATGAAAGACAATCAAATAAATTAACCCTTGACAGCTCCATGGCTGTGGGAAGGAATCGTTCCTGGGATTTACCATTACTTGTAACAATGGGCCTCAGATCCAACAATCATTTCAGAAAATAAACTGTTAAAAGATGTCCCACATTGGTCCGTTATTGGACTTGACCACTATGAAGGTCAAGCAGGGAGCAAAATTTTCAGGAATGAGGAGTTTATTTTGATGAAAATGGCCCTACTGATTGTTTTAAAAGCCCCAAACAAAAGAAAGAATAGAAATACAGAGAATGTATTGGATGACCCACATTTTCTCTAACAGAATGTTTTTCAAAGTTTTCCATGTGGTACCAGCATGTCTGAGACATGGGGAGCCACTAAAGAGCTTGTGTGAGCTTGGAAATGAGCTTCATCATTCCCTTAAACCTTCCTAAACCATGACCTCTGAGAAGCCAGAGGAATTGTGAGGCCCTGGAGAAAAGCATCCAGTCAGCAAGCTCTTGCTTTCTAGATACCCCATAGTGACTTGTGCAATGCCGCTGAAGCTGAGATAAGTTGTTGGCTTCAGGAAAGGAGACAGCCTGGACACAATTCAACTTCTATACACTTTTTCAGAGTGACTGTGCTTCTGCTTCCTGACTCTCTTCCCAGAGAAAACTCTGGACCTCCACATGCAATAAAATTCCTAATTCCCTTAGGGATTAGAAGTTCAATAGTGGAGTGATGTCTGCAACTCTTATGGGCAGGTATCCAGTAGGTATCTCAACCTCACTACTGAGAGTGTGGAAAAATCATGGGATGAAGTGAAGGGTTTAATGTGGAGATAATGGTACATTATATTGGGTTAGAATTAGTTGAGAGTTAGAAACTTGGAAAGCAACAGGACAAGCTCTTTGAATTGTAGTTAGATGAAGGACGCATAATGTGGGATAAATTAACCCTTCAGGCAATGAGACTGGGTGGTTGTCTCCTGAATGATTCTTCCCTTCTATCTCCAGCCTCATTTCCAGAACGAATTCAATGTCCCACCAGAACCCAGGCCCTCCCCTGTCCTTCCTTTTCCAGTAGAAACCCTTACCTCTATTGCCACACTGTGTACCCAAAAAGGGCAATGTTAGCAGCCAAAGTCTCTTATGCTTGCTGCCCAAATCCATTGACCATTGGCCGCTTGTCTACTTGTATGGAGGAACTATAAGCTATAAAACTTTTAACTACTCACCATTGCTACTGCTGCTATGCTTTTTGATCCCTGCTGCTTCCAGAATGACAGCTGTAAATGGGGGGAGGAG
This sequence comes from Pelodiscus sinensis, assembly GCF_052426305.1. NCBI lineage: Eukaryota > Metazoa > Chordata > Testudines > Trionychidae > Pelodiscus > Pelodiscus sinensis. The sequence goes on from NC_143052.1 coordinate 111,489,669, forward strand.
TTCCCATCAAGTAGCAGGTGGGACAAATTGGAACCTATTTTTCATCCCAAAATAGCGCCCCCTGCTGCCTAGACTCTCCTTCCTGTTACAGTGCCCCACTATTTTGAGGCTCTTACCTTGGTACCCCCAAAGGAGTAAAAAAATCCCACAGGAAGTCAGGGACATCTGCCCAGTGATATATTGGTTTCCAAAGATAAGTCTGATTCTGCAACCTATAATCATGTAGCATTCAGTCACCTGGCTGGGGCCTGCTGCTCAATATGAATAAGGGTCTTATGAATCTGATTGTTTTCATTTTTATGAGGATCTTTATAGAGACTTTTAAAAAGAAGACAAATATTTAACCTCCTTTTTCCATTGCCAGGTAAAAGAACAGGGTTCCAGAAATGCTAGATTAGCATTACAGGCCATCCTCACTATAAGTCCAAGATACGTTCCAAAAAACATGGACTTACAGCGAAACAACTTAAAGCAGGAATTTTTTTCCCGTGGCTGACTTCCATTTGTGCAAATTGGGGGAGGGGGGCTTGTGCACAGTTTAAGAGTGGGGAATGGGAGGACTTATAACACATCAGTTCCTACAAGCATCAATGACTTTAGTGTGGAACAGATGTATACTGGGGATGTATACAGCAGAGATGCCCTGTATATCGAGTTTAATGTGAGTTTTCCTGTTAGGCCTGTTAATCAGCAAGATGATATTCAGGCTGAAATTTATTCCCTTGCCGGTGACAAAGGCAGCAGCTCTCCACTGTGCTGTTCTGTCTCCTCTCGTGTTCAGCAACATTTAGTCTGCAGCTGGAGGAAATAATCTGACAGCAACGGCAACAGGGGAAAGATTATACATGTATAAACATGGCCAAGACCCCTAGGTCCCAGTTAAATAGTAACAATTGCAAGCAGCAGATTCTACTTCAAGGCTAGATGGGTTTCTCTGATGTTTATCTATTTAGACTGGCTCATACAGCACCATGCCATAGTGTAGTGTGCTGCTGCTTCTCCAAGCAGACCCTACTTACCTAAAAATTTGCAGAGATAACGAACGCTGTTTGCCTGTTCTCCCCTGCTTGCTCCCTACTTGTTGTTTGAAAATTGCAATATAAACCCAAGCTGCAGTTGCACCATATTGAAAATTGAATTGATTTTGTTGGAGGGGCAGGAAGTTTTGCAGCTTTCCCAATTTCCTTTTTTTATTCTGCCTCCTGCAAAGATCCCTTATTGATCAACCCTTTTCTTCCTGCTGAGAGGAGCCAGCCCTGGCTTCCTCTGGTCTCAGTTGGTGCTGCTGGAAGTGGTTCCCGTGGTAACCTGAAGCCGTGGCTGGGAAACATAGGAAGCATTCATCTGAAGGTGGCTATGCATGCTGCCTACTGTATCCCATCTTCGCTCAGGCTTCCTTATCATTGAGCACTGGCTCGTTAATGAGACTTCAGAAGTGAATCAGCCACTAACTAAAAAAATGTGATGTCCGTTCTAGCCGTACTCAGTGTGGCATTTAGACCAAGAGTGGGCACTATACGGCCTGCAGGCTGGATCCGGCCCACCAAGCTGTGGGATCCGGCCCACCAAGCCATTGGATCCGACCCACACCTCACCCTGCTGAGACCTCCCCAATGGCTGGTGGGTCCCCTCTGCCAGGGCTACGTGGTACCTAGAGGGAGCTGCCAGCCATTTTAAGCAGTGGGGCATGCCCCAGGGGAGGGAGAGGCACGCGAGAGACTTCATGCCAGGTCCAGCCCTGGACAAGCCTGTGTTGGGTGTCCATATGCTCCCAGGGTGGGCAGAACTTGAACCCAGCCACCTTGTGCTCCTGAGGCAAATGCTGTGTGCCCTAGTCCACTCAAAAACCCCAGCACCTCCACCTCCCTACCTTCAGAGGGACCTTTGTCCCAACTGTTCAAAATGGCTGGTGGTTCACTGTAAGCATCGTGCAACTCTGGTGGGGGGGCAAGAGAGCTTGTGCGTGCCACTGCCTCCAGCAGCAGTCATTGGCCTGAGGGCAGGAGAGTGCGCAAGGTCTCCTCCTCTCTTTCCATCTCCCTTGGGGTACGTGGCACATAGAGAGAGCTGCCAGTTGTTCAAACCAGCTGGCGGTTCCCTCTAGGCACCAGATGACTCTGGAGGAAGGGAAACAAGAGAATTCATGGCTCTTTTGCCCCCGGGCCCTGCTCCCAGCTGCAATGATTGTCCTGGGGGCAGGGGAGCGTGTGCAATGTCTCTTGCCCCGCAGGGATGAGTGGCCCTGAGCAGCACAGGGAGGGAACCCATGTGGCTGAGGCTGCTCCAAGAGAGAGCTTGCCTCGGGGACCCTGTTGGACTGCTGGCCGGGAGCCACCTAAGGGAAGTGATTCACAGCCAGAGCCTGCCTCCAGCACCTCTGTCCCTGCTACTTCCTAACTCCCTGCCAAAGGTCACCACCCAAAACGTCTACACACACATCCTGTCACAGGTCACAATTCCCTCCCAGATCCTGAACCCCCTGCTACACCCCTCCCCAGTTCAAAATTCACTCCTGTACCCCTTACTCCTTCCTGGATCCCGTATCCCAATCTGCTGCTTCAGGTCACAACCCCCTACTTCACTTAAGCTCCCTCTCAGACCCCACACCCTTTCCTTTACCCCGAGCTCCCTTCTGCACCCAACATCCACACCTCCAATATAGAGAAGTTCAGCCCTTGCCCACTTTCCAAAATCTTAGAGTAACCCCCCACCATCAAAAATTATTGCCTATCCCTGTTCTAGACTGATGGCTGTGATGCTCAGAAACCCAGTTTAGAGATAGTGAATCTAAATCTCTTTTCCCTGCTATTACCACTCCTGTCCTGAATACATGAGTTCTACCTCATAATACCACAGAAGGGGCCAAACTAAAATGGAAGCAAACAAAGTACAAAAAAGTCTTATTATTTTCCTTGGACTACTGTAGGCATTAGAAGTCTCCTACATCCTCCTCTTCATGGTAGAGAAAGCAAGTAAGCCACTGACCTCTTTTGACTTAACCTACCTTGAAATGGCAGACTCATTAACTTTTTATGTTTCTTAAGCAAAACACAACCAGGAAATGTATTCTCCTAAGCTCTTGGCTAATGCCAACTGCTAAAAACTAAAGACATAGGTAATTTAGAAGGATGCAGCTCAAGGGTGCTCATGTAACTTTGTAGACTGGAACTGCTTCTCACTTTCTATTTGTACCACATCCAGGCTGATGGAGGCCTCTGAGTCTTATTGATCTCTCAGGGGAAAAAAAACTTGCCTTCCTGTAGTAACTGTTCTCTCAGGGCTGACTAATACAGACATAGTTGTAGTACTGTAGCTTAGGTCAGGGAAAGTCACAGAGGTTCATAGGATGGCAAAAAAGGAAGGTGCTTTCCTGGTAATATTCAGAAAGTGGAACCTGAACCAGTGGTTCTCATACTTATTTCATCCCGGCCCCCTTCTTTGTGTCTGTAGTTGTTTATGCTCCAGCACCGCAAGTACATATACCACCACGCAGATTGTAAGGCAACGCTGCACCAGCAGCAGCCCAGAGGTCAGGGAGGCAATAGTGGTATTTGTCAATATCACTTTTCACAGCAGATTTAGCAACCCATCACCACCCTTATTTCTACTCTGCTGTTGCACCCTGGGGCTGACAGCCAGAGTCCCAGTGCTCCAGGGCTGACAGACAGGGATGGGGCTGGGGCTGCCTCCTGACTGAGGGATTGAGGGAGGGTATGGGAGGAAAGTCTGAGCCCAGATTGCAGGGCTCTGGCTGTCAATCCCAGACAGCAAGACTCTGGCAGTCCCCTTTTCCCTGCCTCCCAGATGTGCAAAACCCTTCTGCACAAGTCCAGCCACCTGGGCTGAAAGAACTTCCCTCCCCCCAGAAAAAAGCCCACAGCTCGCACCTCCCTAGATACACTCCCATGCCTCCTTTGTCTAAGAACTGCTAACCCAGGGGTGGGCAAACATTTTGATGGGGCCACTCCAAGGTTTTGGAAAGTGGTCAAGGGCCACATTCTTCCATGGTATCAATGGAGGAAGTGCAGGGTCTGGGATGGAGGTTGGGTGCAGAAGGGAGCTTGGGGTAAGGGTTTGGAATGCAGAAGGGAGAATGGAGTCTGGGAGGGAGTTGGGGTGAAGGAGGCAATTGTGACCTAGGGCAGGGAACTGGAGTGCAGGGGTCTGGGATGTGATCTAGAGTAGGAGGGGATTGTGATCTCAGGCAGGAGATTGGGGTGCCAGATCTGGGAGGAGGTAGGGTGCACGTGGAGTAGCAGGGCAGGAGTGGGGGGGGGGGGGCAGAGGGTTGGGAAAGGGAGGGGCTGAGTTGCCAGATTCTGGCCAGGAAACTTATCAGCCAGCAGCCAAACCAGCTTGCCTGCAGAGCTAATGGCTTGCAAAGCATAAAATGTTTCTGCTTGCTCAGCAATGTGCTTGAATGAGCAACCGAGCAGGAGGGTTGTTTGTGCTTTGTGGCTGCCTGTTATTCAAACAAGCAGCTCCCATTGGCCAGTTCTGTCCAGAAACCAGCCAATGGGATTGTGCTGAGGGTGGGAGCAGCGTCTGAATCTTCCCCCCATCCTTTTAGACTCATAAAGAGAAAGCTTCGTGCAGCCACGTTTCTGATCAGCATGTGGGGCTGCGGGGCAAGCAGGGGAGCTTGCCTGGGGCTCCCCACTGCCTCTGTGGGCCAGATCCAGTGGCTTGGTGGGCCGGATTGAGCCCGCAGTCCATATTTTGCCTAGACCTGCACTAACCTAAAGTATTAACTTTTAAAGACTTTCATCACAGCTATCACTTGCACTCATTCTGCCATTGGAATCATCTTCTTTAAATATTAATTGGAAAAAAAGAGAAGGACTGAATGGGAATGAAAAAAATGTACATACAAAGAACAATTATTTAGATGCAGCTGTGGAGAAGGGAGCATAATCAAGGACAGTGTCTAGACTCTCCGTAAATCTAAACTCCCATTTTTTACACTACACCAGTGCATGCTGCTTGAAGATCTAATAGAAAGAGACTATTTTGATATTGTTCAGTATTTTCAGGTAGACAAGAAGATAGGGAATGAACATTCTGCAAAGCAACCTACATAAATACTTTATAGAACCAATTAGCTGCTACACTTTCTCCCTGCCTTCAAAAGTTGGGTCATCTGCCGCCTGAAGAAATCTGTGACTTCTTTTGGAGTGTGTTGTTCTATGATGGCCAGAGGAATCCAGCTCAGGAAAGGAGAAGAGCATTAAAAGCAAGGACTAAATCTAGATTTAAAGGAATTCCTTCTGAAGAAAGACGCACTTTAGACTTACAGGCTTGTAACAACTTATCTGTCTTGCAATATGGTAGATCTGCTTTCTGAGCAGCTAAGTCCTTTAAAGCTTGATCTAGCTTATCCTCAAATAGCCTATGACCTTTCTGTGGCAGAGCCATTAAATATTGCTTTGAAGAAAAATCTCTTTGCACAGGTATCAGTCATAAAGCTCTGTGTTTAAGAACATTGCTAGTTAAGAACAAAGATCACAGTCAAGCTGTCTAATGAAGCGTATCCCACAACCACTAATCATTAGTTAAATTGTTTCCCAGTTCTTTTGATTTTGTTTTTATCCTTTTGGAAAATAAAGGGTTTTCTGATACATGAGTTGTCCTTGGAATTCATAACTAAGAAGGAAATTTCCTCTCTTGAGAAAAATGACTTGAAAGTTTCATGTTACAAGAATATGATTCTTTCCAGACAGCATGTAATGCATTTTCTAAGAGCAATATATTCTGAGAACCCACAGTTTCTACCAAGAGAAAGGTATCCTAGTTTAGAGAACAACCTTACTTAGATTGTGCACTGAAGGTATTTGCAAGGGGTCAGAAATTCTGAACAGATTCAGAAACTGGGGTGTAGAAATGGGCCTTTTCTTAGCCTGTGGGGAATTTTCTAAAGGGCAGATTCAAGCACTTCCACATTTACAAACCCTTCCTGCTGTTAAAAAATAGCCATATTTAAAGGTGAACTGTAAAGCCAAACACACAAAAAATGGCCTTTCTTTTTCTTTTTCTTTTTCTTTCTTGACTCAGTCTCAAAGGCATTTCTCTGCTTGGTATTTGCATTGGAAATAACAGATCTTCAGTTCCCTCTATTTGTAATAGCCCCTTGATAAAATCTTCTCTTAGACAATAAGAATCTGCAATCCTGCCACAAAGACAGGGAATAAAAGCTGCAGGCCGGCCTTGTCATGCCACTATTGAAGTCCACCAATCTGCCTGAGGTCCTCCAAACAGAATACCTTGTATGTCAGATGTAAAAAAGACCACAAGAAAAATATTGGGGGGGGGGGGGGGGGGATAACAAGGCTGTCTTCATACATCGAGAAGAAACAAAAGTCAACAAACTATTCATCTTTTATTTGTGTTGTAGTTCATCTTTAAGAAATGAACCAAAACTGGATGTAGTGACCCCTAAGCTGAGATACAGAAATCATTTATTCATGCTCCTGAACCCTCCACAACAGTTTCAACAGGAGGTGTAAAATATGGTATCCCGTTGGAAATGGAAGAGGAAGTTAGGTTGCAGAACATGCTTTTCTGAGATGAAATGGGGTAGACTCTCATATGCTTTGGTGAGGTGCTACGGGATCTTCGGTGGCAGCAAGATTATAGACTCTTGCTTTTACATCTTATTGAAAATGCCTCCATCATCACAGTGGTCTCTCACATCATTCTGGGGGAGTGTTTCAGCTAGTTTACCTACTGAGGATACGTCTAGACTACATGCCTCTGTCGCCAGAGGCATGTAGATTAGGCTACCAGACATAGTAAAATGAAGCGGCGATTTAAATAATCGCCGCTTCATTTAAATTTACATGGCTGCCGCACTGAGACGACAAACAGCTGATCAGCTGTTTGTCGGCTCAGCACGATAGTCTGGACGCGTGGGTATGGACATCAAAGGTATTTGTCGACCACCCAGGTAAACCTCATCCCAGGAGGCATACCTGGGTGGTCGACAAATACCTTTGATGTCGACACCCGCGCGTCCAGACTATCGCGCTGAGCCGACAAACAGCTGATCAGCTGTTTGTCGGCTCAGCGCAGCAGCCATGTAAATTTAAATGAAGCGGCAATTATTTAAATCACTGCTTCATTTTCCTATGTCTGGTAGCCTAATCTACATGCCTCTGTCACCAGAGGCATGTAGTCTAGACGTACATGGCAAGAACTACGGAGTCAATCACCCCACTTCCTCTAGTATCTACTGTAGGTTTTTTCAAGAGGTTTTCATAAAAAAACTGACCCTTGGTTGTCTTGTGAATGAGGAGGGACAGGATCCTATCTTGAGGCCCTCATTTATTTCATTGTCTATCTGTGATCCCTGTAGCCCTCTCAGTATTTCCGATGGGCTCAGGTTTTGTCTTCCCTTGGTCCTGCACTTTAATTTGCAACACCAACAAACTTTAGATCCTTCCCTCTACTCTCCTGCCTCTTCTCACATTCACTGCATAGCTGTTAATTTTTTAGCAGTATTTTAAATTAAGACTTTGAATGGAGTCAACCAGCTCTCCTACCATAGTTGCCAAGTTCTGTGTAGCACCAGCTGGGACATTTTATGGAAATGTTTTAAAAAGCTAAAATTCACATTTGCAAATAACATTTATATAACCAGATACTTTAGCTTAAGAAAATTAGTGGTGGTGAAAGGTACTGGCCTGAGGGCCATAAAGAATGGACATTTCTTTTTATCTACAAGGCAAGCTTCTTACACGAGGGGCCCTGCCAGCATGCCTCAACCTGGAACTACATGGATTGTCTCTAAAGGCAATAGGGGCTGTTCCCTTCTCCATGGCCCATGTAGTTTTTGACTTCTTTGCTAAGACTGCCAGTTAGTTCAAAGCATGAGGATGAATTTGTGGCATGGGAGCTAGAACTCACACCCCTGAACTTACCTGATCTAGCAGCACCATTGGATGGGAGCAACTCTTTTAATCTGTTTAAGTCCAGCTAGGTTCAGAATGAATTCCTAGGTGACAGGCTTTGTGGTTCCTTAGCAATGCTCTCAGCTATCCACTCTCCTGATAAATGCCAGTGTTGTACCTTGAGAGTGATGTTTACTTTGTTGAAAGATAAGTTTATTAAATCACGTTGTGACCTTTCACAGGCTGGGACTTCCACTTTCTGTGCATGTGGGCAACATCTCTGCTTTCTTCAAACACATTATAATTAAGTGCCTCACCCTATTTTAAAGAGATACCTCCTATTAACCAAAGTAGAACACTAACAATATCACAATCAAACAGGTCTGAGAATCCAAATTCATCTCTAATTAAAATGTTCTGTAATATGGCATGACATCATGTCAACAATTGCCTTTTTCCAGATTTCACACTTTTTCCTATTATATTTTTATCCCACCCCTTAAGCCAGGGCTACTCAACTTTGGAAGCCCCGGGGACCAAAAGGATACTCAAAGCACATGCCAAGGGCTGCAACTTAAGAGTGGTTGCATATACATGCAAATATATATGCAAATATATGCAAATAGCTTATTTCACACTGACAGGCATGAATACAAAGCACTTCTCACAATGCTCCGGTGTTCCCGGCACCTCCTCCCTGGGGGCTAGAAACACCGATACTTTGTACCCATCTGCTCCAGCCAGGCCTTCCACTTGTATCTTTCAATGCTCACCCCACCTGGGAGATGCCTTGCCATTGAGGAGCATGTGTCTAGTGGAAGCCATGTTCAAAGGATCCCACTTGCGCGCCGCGTGTTGAGTCCCGCATAAACCCAAACCGTACTGTGGACCTCAAACAAATTGGCCATGGGCTCCGTGTTGAGTAGCCCTGCCTTAAGCCATCGTTAGAGTTTGAACCCAGGATTTTCAGATTACATACCTCTTCCACTTCATCTACACTTGTAACTGGTAAGCAAATATGTTGTTATCTTCTATTAGGACCAGCCCATCATGTGAGCTAGGATTCATACTTTTCCAGAGGGTTGAAATACTAAATATTATATCTAGGAAGGAAATAGCACTGAAATATTTGATCCTAGGATTTGCAGATTCTATTCCTGGGTCTCAAAGTAGAATGTGAATAGAAACAGCATTGCCAGAAGTAATGAATGCTGCTGTTTGGGTACTCATGAAGGTTTGAGACTGAAATCTCTGGATCTAAAAGCATATCTTTAACCCTGGAGAGTGGGAATAATCAAAGAACCACACTATGTTAACATGGACTACACTATTGGATAATACAATATGGTTACTCTGAAAGGAATTTTGACACAACAGATAAGACTTGAGTTCTGTTGCCAGTTTCATCTGCAGTGACCTTGTGGAACCTGAGTTAGATGTAAAATAGTTCAGGAGACTGAACTCCCTGGGAATGGAGGACCAGATGGATAGGAGAAGGAGGAAGGACGGCTTCTGAGACTCGAGGGGGTAGCTAGCTCCAGGCTGGGAAGGTGTATCCCAGTAGTTCTTATTGCCATGCCTGTAGTTGGTGTCTTGTGCCCTGTATTAACCTCACCTCCTTTGCATCTGGCTCCCTGTGCATCATTGCCTTCCAACCAGGTGCTGATACACTCACCCATACCCCACCTCACTATGATGGTGCGTGTGCTCCTGCCCCTCCCTGGAACTGGCCGTTTCCTCTGGGACCTTCAGTGGCTGGAAGGTGGAGCCAGGCTGGGCTGGGGAGTCCTATCTGATCCCCACAAGTCAGATTGTTCTTGTGGCCTTGGTAGCTGCTATAGCCTTTCCTCCAGATCTTGCTGTCCTATCTTCCTCTGTGTGAATGCAGCAGAGGCTACTCTCAGATATTGGTGGACAGGCTGAAACACTGACAACCCCTCACACACACTATTTCCATTGCAGCGAACCACCCCCGCCCACATACTAGTCCCAAAGACCCTAAAATAGTTGAATAATTGCCCTCCTATTGTAAAGCCTCAGTTAATAAAGGTTGTAAGATGCAAAGAAGTATTAATAGCAGTCAGAGGAAGGACAGAAATGTGAACTTCTGTCTCCTACCTTACGTTTCAGTTCCCATTCTACTAGACTACAGGATATTGTAAGGGGAAAGAGTCTCTTTTTCCCCCATTACATATGATTCTCATGCCTGATATATGATACATCTCGTGGGTTTGTGAGATAATTTTAATGATATTAAGATGTTAATTAATGTTTCTGTTTAGCCTGAGACTTACTACAAATTGTTTCCTCTTTCCTTTTTTCAGGCTTTTTAGTGCAATTTTAGAACAAGCAACCAAAGCAGATGGGGCGAATTCAATAGGAGGGAAAGGTGCCGGATTCGATGTTAAAGCATTGCGGGCTTTCCGAGTGTTACGCCCCTTACGACTGGTTTCTGGAGTTCCTAGTGAGTAACATAATCACTTCTCTTTTCTCTTCTCTTCTCTTCTCTTCTCTTCTCTTCTCTTCTCTTCTCTTCTCTTCTCTGATGGGCATGGCATGAATGCAAGGGCAGAATTATTTTTCTGTGCAAAGATGTAATTTGATGCAGATGTTTTAGGGACAGGAGAGACACTATTTTACATTAATGTGACTACATGGTCAGTGTGACATTGAAGTAAAAGATGGAAGACTCAAACCTGAGAGTATAGGTGTGTGGGAGGAGTTGTGCATGAAAGAGATTTATTACAATTACATTAACTGGCAGTGTATAATCAAACAACCTCTATAAATAGTGGAAATTGCAGATTAATTGCAAACAAAGGTAAATGAAGTTGTAATCTCTGTAATGAATCTAATATAAATGAAATGAATCAAGCAACTGGGATTCTGGCTTTGATGTCACTCTGTATGAGTCTTGCAAATGGTTAACCTAATGGAATGATGAATAAACAGTCTTGTTCATGTGGATGCTTTTTCATAAAAACTCTATTCTTCCTACTGGTCCACCACCTGCTGCACTGATCAAGAGTATTCAGAGTAATTCAGAACAAATTGTCCATAAATAATCATGATTTCAGTCGTATTAATTTAAATAATTTTAATGACTCTGAGGAAGCCTCCAGACAGTTTCTGGTCATCCAGTTTCTATTGTCGTACCTCAGGGAAGCTTTGACTGACAAAAAGCTGACTTGCCCCATTCTGGAAATGGGATTTGAGCATTGTTGTGTGGCAGGGGCTATATCTTTTGGGTCAACAGTTCTGTTTGGAAATGAAACAGCGATTGGTCTTTTGGGTAGAGGGTTAGAGTGAACGACCCCCCCCCCAATCAGTTCATTGGAGGTGATTGATCAAGCTGGCAGAAAATGGGAGGGGAGATAATGTAAGCACTGGACTTTTGGAGTTGGGTCATTTTCTCTAGAATAGTTGTGACGTTTCCATGCTTTTATATAGGGAGACTTCTAGGTTGAGGGCTTATTTCAAAACTGACAACCTCAGTCATTCAAAAATCATGAGTTGGGCCCTCCAATTGTCAGTAGATTATCTTAAAAGCAATAAAATTAAATAAACAAAACTGGGGTTTCTTTTAATTTGACTTGGTTTCTGAGCCCTTAGGTTACACTCAGGCTTTTCTCTTCACCTATGAGGGTTGGAAACTTGCTTTTCTAATAAAAGTTGAGATTGTTGGCTTCAGGAGGTAGGGGATTTGAGAAAAACAGTAAACATTGCAAAGAGTTAGCAACACTGTGGCTAGCTCCTCAGCAGGTTTTGAATGCCCATAAAGAAGCAGCGGCCAAGAGTGCCTTTTTAAATATGTACACCTCACAACAGTTATCAATGCCTGAGTCACATCTGAATGGGATTACTGCAATTTTTTTTTTTTTTTTTTAATATCCAGCTTTCCCTGAAGACTCCTCGGAAACTTTAGTTAATGCAAAGTGTGGCTGCTCTCTTAGTTTACAACCCTGTACAAGCTGATCAACAAGGAGATTGGTGAATGGGCTGGCTGGTTGGCGGCAGTGGGGGGATGACAGAAGATGTGAGGGGTTGGAATGGGAATTGTTGTTTTGACCTGGCAGAGTTATGTGAGCTCCTTTTATCTAGTAAGATTTGCAGTTGTTGTCCATGTTAGAGTGCCCAGTTGTGTCAGCTGCATTCAAGTAATTGTGATTTTGTGTGGACTGAAAGTTGTCAGACTGGTACAGTTAGACATTTGAATACATGAATCACAGCTATAAGGTAGGTGGCATATTTCCATTTTACAGAGAGGGAAATTGAGGCAAAAAAATTGTTCAAGGCTAATATTGGTTCCAACTGCAGGCAACCAGCCAAAAGGAAGCTTGTGACAACCTTCATATTATCAGTCGCAGTCTCTGAGTCAAACTGTTCCCACCCACAGATTACTCTGAAGCCCACCCAAAATTGAAGGGATCTGTAGCCCTAGATTCAGGGCCAAAAAGACCCCAAAGGCCATTTTTGATTGGCTTCAATAGAGACTAGGGATGTTAAAATTAGATTAATCAATTAATCGAATAGTTGATGAAATTTCCATTGTTATTCAATTAATCGATAAGGGCGCTTCTGCTTTGAAACGTAGCAAGAGCCCACTGGGCTGTTACTATGTTTCTAAGACAGTGGTGCCACACGGCATTCTGCCTTTGATATGTACAAGAGCCCCACTAGGGGTTCTTGTGCATTTCAAAGATTGAAATGCTGCATGAAACCTGGAGTCCCCCGCTAGCCTCAGGCTCCATGCAGCGCTTCCACTTTGAAATGTACAAGAGCCCCAGCAGGGACTCTTGTACATTGCAAATGTGAAACACTGCTGCTGCATCACTGCCCCCTCCCCTGGCTCCCCTCAGCACCTCCTCCTCTCCTTCCTCCCTCCCACACTGCCTCTTTCTGATAGAGGCAGCAAGCGGGGGGGGAGGAAGTGACTAGTGTGTCGACTATCCGATAAGCTTTTGCCCATAGGCCCATCATGTCTGGATTATTTTGGTGACTACTCTTTTATCTCTTTACATAATTTTGATCTTTTAAAAAATGTTGAGCTTTTACAATTATTTAAAAAATTTGTGCCAAGGAGAGCAATAAGCCACATAGCTCATCTGTCAGTGGAGAAGCATGATTCAACTAAGAAAACCTCTTGATTATCAAAAATGATATTCAGCTACTCCCTCCTCCCACCCAGAACTGTCTAAATGCCCCTTTAATCTATTAAACCCCATTCTCAACCACTTTTTGCTCAAGTAAATTAATATTACCTCATTGTACCACCACACCTGAGTGTCCCGTCTATGTGTTTGCTATCGTCTCTGTAAAATTGAATCTCTTCAAACTTTTTTTTTATGCACACTCTTGCACAGCTCAGAGTATACATACTACATCTGTATTCCTCTTCAGTTGTCCAAGATCCTGGCTCCCCGGACATCATCTCTTTTGGCAGAGACCCAAAACTCTCTAGCTCTCCTGACCAGGGTTTTTCCAGGCTGCACAGTTCCATACCGACACTATTATTTCCTGCTATCTAGATTAGCTAACTAGACCAGCATCTGTGCTTTGCTTACTCTTTAAAAGCTTTATTACAATCCCCTTATAAGCAAGCTTATTTATTGTGAATATGAAAGTGTTATCAAGAAACTATAAAAACAATCCTAAACAAATGCTGAAAGCTTACCAGAATCAGTCTTATTGGGGATATATAGGCTAGTTATCCAAAAGTCCTTTCTTTGTCTGGCGATCTCTGGAGATTTGAACTAGTATGTATAAACCTTTCCTGGCAGTGGTACTTTTTTCTGGAGGTGTTACAGCCTGAGTGAAATTCCCTATTCCCTATCTTCATAGTTGTTGCCATTCTTGGGTGGAAACATGTCTCTCTTTCTCCCTTCTCACAGGATATTCCCAGACTGGACAATTCCCTGGACTTCAGTGTGTCATTCCTAGCACACAGAGGTTTAACCGTTTCCTCATAGGTCAAGTTTTCTAAACTTTTTATCTTTTTTGTAGCTTTCCTCTGGAATCTATCCAACTAGTCCATATCTTACTAAAAATATGAAACCCAAAATTGTACACAATACTCCATGTAAGACTGAATAGAGCGGGACAATAACCTTCCATGTCTTACATTTGACACTCATGTTAATACACCCCAGAATATTAGCCTTTTTCACAACTCCATCATGCCATTGAATTATATTCAGTTATGCCAGGTCTACACTAGGGGAGAAAGTTGACTTAAGATATACAACTCTCGCTACGTGAATAGCATAGCTGAAGTCAATATACCTTAGGTTGAACTTCTGCAGCATCCGCACTGCAGGAGATCGATGCGAGAAACTCTCCTGGTGACTTCCCTTGTTCCTCATGACCCAGTAGACTGCCAGAAATGGCAGGGCACCACCAGCAGTCGATTAGCAGGTCCTTACTAGACCTTCTAAATTGAACTCCGAGAGATTGATCGCTGCAGCATCACTCTCCCAGTCAGTGAGACAAGGCCTTAGTGATCCACTATAAGCCCCAGATCCTTTTCTGAAGTACTGCTGCCTAGCCAGTTATTCCCCAATTTGTGTATTTGAGTTTTCCTTCCTAAATATAATATTTAGTATAGTGATTCTGGTCAGAGGGAATTACTCGAGACTAATGCAACACTCTCCATTATACCAGTACACACACAACCCACTGCATTTATAGCTCTCAGCCGTGACTGCCTGGCAACCAAGAATATGAGCTCAGGAACCAGACTCCAAGCCTCCTCACAGTAGCATGTGTTTCTGCTATGCCACCACTCTAGTCAACTCACCAAGTATCTTTTTAATGTAACTGATCTATGGCCAACATTTTCAAACATGAAAGCCTAAAGCTAGGCAGGCCCATCCATATTTAAGTATCTAATGAAAAGCAGCCTGATCCTCAAAGAAGATGAACACCCTGCTGCTCCCACTAAAATAAGTTAGGGATGTGAAAAGTTAACCAGTAAGCATCACCCTAGATGGGTGATGCTTACTGGTTCTGGTTAACCGGTAGTGGGGAGCTGGAGCAGTTCCCCACCTGCCACAGGAAACCAGGTTGCTCTAGCCCTGCAGGGGGCCTGCCGCGGACAGGGGTTGCTCTCATCCCAAACAGTTCCTGTCGTGGTGGGCCTGGGCATCCCATGGGCAGGGGCTTAGGTTAGGCAACCCTAAAGCTTAACTAGTTAACTGATAAATTGGGATTTTACATCCCTAAAATAAGTGGGTGCATGTCTGTTCTGAAAATCAGGGTATTTTCAATGTGAGTGTCAAATTTTAGGCACTCCCTTTTTTAAATTTTGGCCCATGTCACCACAGTAATCTCCCATTACTTGCTATGATGCTTTTCTCTTAGCTGTTATACTCTCCCACAGCTTCCTACAATTGTCTTCTTTCTCTTTTAATTCTCCCTCCTATTTCTCACAAAACTTTTCTCCTTACTCCTTTCTTCTACATTCCCTTGTGGTATGTCTCATGGATGTTCTGTCTCTTTATTTATATATATAGGAGGAAGCATAAAGTCCCAGAGCCTTCTAAGGGTAGAACCAGTATTTGTAGGGCAGAGAAGTCAGTCCTAGCTGTGTACTTTACACTGGGTAGACATATCAGCAAGCATCTCAGGGGTCATCTACATCGCACCCTAACCGTGAAATAAGATACACAATTTGCGCTATGCAAATTGTGTATCTTATTTCAAAACTATTTTAAAATAGCTTATTTTGAAATTTGGCACATCTGCACAGTGCCAAATTTCAAAATAACACGCTATTTCTAGCCATTCCTTATCCCTTGTGCAACATGGCTTACTGGGATGGTGAAATAGTGCACCCATTATTTTGAAAAATATTTCAAAATAGCGGGCGTCTTGTGGAGACATGTGGTAGCTATTTCAGGATACCTCCAATATCTTGAAATAGCTGTGCAGTGTACCCTCAGAGAGTTACACTCCATTTTTCCTGTATTTGGATTCTGCTTGAGTGGAATGCTCTATCTATTAGGTATATTGCACTTCCTTGCTACGTAGGACTAGATTTTTGAGGGTACAAAGAGAAGAAGGCTTGCAAATGTTGTCTCTGGTGTTTAGAACCAATTATGTCTTTTCCAGATACAACTATCTCTAGAGTGCAAATAACCTTCTTTTCTTTAAGGAATTTGTCTAACAGAGGCAGATTCTTGGAGAAGCATAACCAGCGTTCCTATTGTTCCATCCATCCGCTGCCAGCATCACTGCCACCATAAGTTAGAGCAGCCCTTTGGCTTTAGGAAAGCAAGAGTGACAGCTAGCTGGGTCCCATGACATTCAGTAGGTTAGCCCTCAAATAGTACGGCTACACTGTCTCTTTTTTTCGAAGAGATATGCAAATAGCACTCACATTTGCATACCTTCTTCTGGTTTTTTTCCCCCGAAAGAGGCTTTTCCGCCATTTGGCCCCATATGGACAGGGCCAAATGTTGGAAAACCGCCCTCTTTTGAAAGCCCCCGCAAACCTTCTTTTACAAGGAGTAAGGTAAGTTGGAGGAAGAGTGATCTTTCTCAGACTTCCTGCTGTGTAGACAGAGCCAAAAGCCGAAATAAGCTATTTGACTTATGCAATTGATGTAACTCAAGTTGTGTAGTTTATTTCGGCTTCAGCTCTGCTGTGTAGACATGCCCTAAGCGTTCCCCCAGCCAGGGGGAATCCTTCTCTGCTCATATAGAGCATCTTTAAAGTAATTTTGTGCCATTCTGGAATGCATATTTGACCTTACAAGGGACTACAACAGATGAGACCCTGAAAATGTATACCTGTGTTTTCTATGTCATAAAGAATCTACCCTTTTGTTTATTCTAACATGCAGCAGTAATCTCTCCCCTTCCATAATCCCTACCCTATCTGTGTCAGCTCCTCTGTTATGCCTCATCCACCCATTGAAATAAACACAGCTGCATTTATTTCATTGATTACACTCTGAAATTCTTTGATTCTAAGTGTCTATCCCTGGATTATTTGAATGCGCAATCAAAAATTGTATTTGTATTTTCTTTTTTCCATTTCCAAGGAAATTAAATGCAGAACGCTGTGTTGATTAAGTGCTATAGCTGAGATTTTAAATGCGCAGGACTTCGGAAATTAAAAATTCTGGTTTCTGCAGCAGCCATAAATGTCCTCATTGCATGCATACATCACCTTACATGGGGATGTGAGAAATACAGTTTTTTCTATTTGTTGGATACATTTATTTAGCATTAAGTTACGGCTATAATAAGTACCAGTCCTCTGGCAGTGCATAGTTGGCATAACTTTTTTCAGTATTTGCAGCATGCAATGTCACTGGTGGGTCATGGGGATGAGTTTTCTCATTATAAAGTACTTGATGATATGGTAGAAATACAGGATTTGGGAGAGATCCTGAACGGCCTTCACCTGAGATACTCTCAGCAATGGCTTGATCAAACATGTAAAATGTGTCTTTCTGTATATTTGCATAAAGGAGTTAATTCAGCTATCCACATTTAACACATGGATGCCAGTCACCATGTATATTTGAGGGCAAAATTTGACTTCCTTAATACTCCACTAACTTTTATTGATGCATTTACTAGTGTGGCAGCCACAACATCCAGCTTTTTTCCTGGCTTGTAGGCTCTCACACTGCAGGATACTCTGCACTGTAATGCAGATTTCCTGCACGCTACCTCATTGCTGAGCAAACCTTCTCAACCATCTGCTTTGTCCCTGTAGCATATACTATCCTATGTGAGGACAAGCACTTTCAACTCTCCCAAGTAATTGCCTGGCTGGTTTTAATCTCAAGCGGCTTCTTTTTATTGTTGTTATTGTTGCTTTCGTTACAAAGGGGAAAAGGGGAAGAGGGTAGGGAGGGAACAACATGAACCAAGTGGCCTTGTATTTCATTGTATTTATTTCATCGTATTACATTTTAAAACTGTGTTTAAATTATGAGCCCAAGCCTTGCTTCCTATGAGACATCCTTTCTCGCGAGTTTGGTGCCATTGATTTCAAGGGAGCTACTCCCTGAAATAAAGGCCACTCACATGAATAAGGGTTTCCAAGACCGAAATTTAAATTCCACATTTTTGAGGGGAAAGCTCATGGAAGGATGTGATTTGCAGTAGAAACAGTTCAATATGAGAATATGCATTTAAACTTAGCAAGGAGGATTGCTCACAGAAACACTGATTTCTTGCCATAATAAAGATTTGTCTCATATTGAAGTGATGCCAGTGAAAACAAGGAAATATTTGTTATTTGAGCTTCACTACACAGCTCTTTTAAAATAGTAATAACTAAGAATGTATCAAATAACAGTGTCATCATTTATCTTACCAGTTACTATGCATGATTATGAAAACAGCCTTTGTGAGAGAACAAAAAAAGTAAATTACCCAGACTGTGACTAAGCAAGTCAGGCCACGTCAATCATTTCAAGCTTCCTATTGGGAAAAAAAATGGCCATAATGTTAAAACACAACGGCGAAAATAATTTTGTAGCTCAGTAAGAGATTTTCAGAAGTTTCCAGTGAGGGCCTAACTTCGCACCCAGTACTGTCAGTTTATTTTTAATGTTATGGCAGTGCCAGAGGTCTCAATTATGAGTGGGAGAGTTCCACTGTGGGGGATTATTCTGAGTATTGTGGGCATAACTGCATGTGCTTCATCGTCTGGAACACAATGGAGTGGTAGTAGATACTCATAGTGTAACTAGCCACTGACACCAGCTGTAGGTTGCCAGCCGCCCACTCATAATTAATGGCTTGCATTGTACTAGCAATGGAGGAAGAAGGCCTCTGCTCTATCCAAGCAAAATAGTATGTTATCTACTCCATCCTTTGCTTTTATCCTCACCCTATTGACATCTCCTCTGCTTCTGATGGCAGTCTCAACTTTACCATCAAGTGTCAGGCTATGTCTAGACTGCAGGAATTTTCAGGGTTACTAGAGGTATCTCGGAAAAACTCTGCTGCATCCAAGGAACGCGTCCGCTTTTCTGAAAAAAAGTCGGAAAAGTGGACGCATTTTGTCGGCATCCCTGTAAGCTTCATTTTATGTGGAAGAAAGGATGTTCCAAAAGAGCTTTTTTTTTTCCAAAATTTGGCCCAGTGTAGACGGGCCAAATTTTGGAAAAGCCTCTTTTGGAAGTAAATTGGAAAAAGATACACAATTTGCATACCTCAAATTGCATTTCTTTTTCCAATTTATCTTTGTAGTGTAGACATAGTCTTAGATTCTGCTTTGATTCTGAATGTTTAATTTTTGCACTGCTTCCTCATTTAGGATCATTTAAGCTATGGTTTGAAGTCTTTGTTCATTTTCTCTAAAATGAACTGGTGTTTGTAAATGTTACACACTCCAAGAAATGTCAGCAAGACAAATCAGAGGCTTTCTTGTCCTATTTATAAGATTTGGCCGGCACCCAATGGCTTGCAAGGGCAGAACTGATTCTGAACTGGAGCTAGGAAACGAGAAAGATGATCTTGTTGGGTTCATAAAAACATTTTTTTAAAAACATGCAGATTCAGTCTAATATGTGTTTCAGTGATTCATCAGCGTCATTTAAGATGATGAGTTTTTTGTAAATCTGAGTTTCCTAAAAGATTACTAGAAATGGATGGTCATTGAAGTGCCTTCCTTTCTTGAGTATTGTCAAAATGTCAGAAATTTAGAGGGCTGTGTAGCAATCAGGTAATTCATTCAACACCTGGGGAAAAAAATTGAATCTCACGTTCAGCCTCCAAAGAAATTACTTTACAACCTGTAATGGGCCCAAAGGGGGCCATTGCAAATTCAGAACAAGTGTTATAGGAGGAAAGAGAAAACACAGAGTACATAAGAATAAGAAAAAAAAAGTTTGAGAAAATTATAAAGATTTAAACAGCTTTTTAAATCCACAGAAGATCTTCTCTCTTTAATGTAGCCCTTCCAATTCTGCTCTGCCAAAATCAGGTAGTACTTGCTGTACTGTGCTGGCTCAGCAGCAGATCACACATTGAAGTGATTATCTGGGACACAGGTGTGTCAGCTGGCTGATAATTTATGTATGTATTTATTTACCTTTCTCATTGGTGTAGGGAAGAGCTCCTCATGGTAAAAACAAGAAAAATATTAACATCAGAGAAAGTCCAGCCTATCTAATATGCCCTGTCTGCTAGTGGTTTATCCGAAGCCTATATTCCTCTTTTTAAAAAGCATTCTTACTATCTTCTTTTCCCAGAGTCAAACTCAAGTCCCTCTTTAACTCATGTACACTCTTTCCCCGATAACTTATCCAATATGTTTGTTATCTCATCTTCAGCCAAGTCAGCTAGCCCAGGCATAGAGGATGTCTAAATCTAAGTGGGGTTTTTTGTGTGGACAGTAGAGAGGTTAAGTCTAAATCCCAGGCAAGACAAGAGGCAAGGTTAATTGTGTAGTTTAAATTTACCCTTACATTCATCTAATCTAGTGTCATTATTGCTCTATCCTGCCCCCGTTTATAAGGCTAACAATACTGTTCCTGCTGCATGCTAGCAGTACCGGACACAGTATTTTAACTGGGATCTAACAGTGCTAGCTGGGATTTCTGTGGGTTTTGTATTCATTTCTCTTTCTCTTAACACAGTAGTCGAGTAGCCTTTTTAGCATTTTTCTGCTTTCAGTTGGGCTGGTGGATTTAATGATTTCTCTACAATAACCCCAATTCTTTTTCCCGATCAGTGTGTTGAACAACTGCTTTATTTAACACCACATGTTCCCTAATTTGGCTCCTTCCTCCCAGACTAATTATCTTACATTTGTCTTTCCACTTTAAAAAGTAGTTCACATCCACCGGTCAGTCTCCTAAATGATTCAATTCTTTTCGATCATTATTTGTGTGGATTATGCTACTTGCTTTACCATTTATGGATCTCTGAACAAGTGCCGAGTTTAAAAGTTAGGGGGAGACACTGGGAAAGCTGATTCATTTAAAAATAAAAATGGTCCCCAAGTGGAGAATTTAGAACCAAAATTCATTTTGCATGCCACAAAGTTTGTGGGGCAAGGCCGGTACCATGTGTGTGATTTAGACGTATTTCTGTTTCTTAATATTTTAATATTGAAATTTTAATCACACTGAAAAGTTGTATTCCTTGTGGAGCCAAATTCTTCAATGGTCTTTATCTCATGCCGCATCAATGAAATCAGCAAAGAATTTAGCCCATGCTTTCTAGTCGTTATCATTCCTGTCCCACAGCAGCGAATCTCTAGCTATGTGTCCACCCCTGTGACAGTTTATGAGTGCATTACGGAAAATTCAAAAGTGCGTTGCCCTGCAGCCCTGCCAACAGAGCACCTCCCTCATAACAAAACTACAATAATCTGTAACTAGAGTCAAATGCTATCTAAATAGTAGTTTTAAAAAAAATCAGGGAATGCATTTGCTCTTCTGCTTTTTTTTGCAGAAGCTTTGGCAACAGGAATTTTAAAAATTTGTGCAAAGCAGCAAAGGTAGTTTGGATGAATAGTAATTTTTAAAAATTTCTGGTCACATTACTTTAGTTTTAATTGAACAAATACTACACTTAGCTATATTTCTGCTCTGCTCTTGTTTGAGTTTTACCCAGTGTTTGGAAGGTCTATTGTTAACACAGTTGATTACATCTGTTAATTGTGATGCATAAGAATGAAAACAGTGAGACAATTAAGGAGAACTAGCCACCTTTGCAGATTTATTCAGGACTTTAGAACTCACCCTTGGTCTTTCATGTTTCTGTATAAATTTTAACATCCTGTCATGTTTTTAATGTCATGCCAGGAATACCAACAATAATGCCCTAAAACAAAAATAATAACTTGGGGAGGATATTTGTCTTTATTGAGGCTACCATCCCTAGCCAAGAAATTCCTTATTTGTTCCAATCTTCCAACGCTTTCAGTATTTTTATTCCACATTAGAGAGTAATTTACTTTAAGAAGTTTGGTATATTTTCTCACATTGTTTATTCTTAAGTATTTAAAAGATTCCTTTCTCCGTTTAAACGTATGTAGCTGAACAGTTTGTTTTGAACATTTGAGGCATATTAATACCTAAAATTTTAGAAATCCCTTTAACTTTCAAAAACAAGCTTGTTCAGATTGGTCTGGTCATCTGTTTTCAAGGATCCAGGCACTGCACCATCAAATTTAAGTTGTTTCAACTTCTAGAATTAAAAAACAAAACAAAACCAACTTTGTGTGTTCAGGATGTAACACAGCAAGGACCATAAACTGTGGAGTTTAGATACATCCCCTAATTATCCTATCCATTTCAGTAGTAATTTCTATGATACCAAGTTGCTATATATGGAAGATGTCTTTATTCTGTGACACAAGAAAAGTGGTAGTAATGATATAAAGGAAAGGAAAGAGAAAATTTCCTCTAGTCATATACCAATTAGGCAGCCATTTGGGATGTCATATCTAACACAGCAGGACAGAATTTGAAAAGGGTCACTCGTCAACAGGCCATTCTTTAAACCAGTGTTTCTCAACTTTTTTTTATAAAGTACCCCTTTAAAAAAAATTGTAAGTACCCTCAGTACCTACAGTTTTCATACACACACATTTTTTTCTACCATTGCAACACATTTGTTTAAACAACTTAATCGTAGCTGGATGAGCGATGAAATTTTTGGGTGTAAAAAGTACAAAAATAATAAAACGCTGTAAAACTTAAAACAAAAAGTTTTCTCCAAATTTCAGTTGTGTTGATGTACCTCCCAGACTTCTCTTGAGTATCCCTAAGGGGACTCGTACCACGTGTTGACAAACACTGCTTTAAACTATTCACCAGTTGCAAAGATATTAGTTAACTGATTTCTCTGCAAAAAGATTTCATTTTTTCTGTCTGAGCATGTGTATCGGTCACTTCACACCTCAAATGAACCCAGAATCTTACGTTATTTGGGATAGGAAATAAGAATTGAGCTCTAGATCATTGGTCATATTTGAAAAAGAATTCAGAATAAAATGTGAGAGTAAAGCCGTGTGACACTGAGTATTTCGTGTATATGTTGAATCTCTTTCCTCCATTATAAATGCATCGTTTTTCGTTATATTTAGATTGTAAGCTATTTGGGATAGGATCTGTTTTCTTCCCATTTGGTCTTTACATTGCCTAACACATTTTGGGTGCCACCATTATGTAAATAATAAAAAAAAATAGATAGTAGAGGGAGCAAAGGTCAAAATTTTCCAAAGTGATTTAGGGCCAGATTTATACAAGTATGTAGGCAGCTAAAGATGCAGATACCAATTAGCCTGGGGGCAGGGGAGTATGTAAAGTCGCCTCTTCCCCCTCCCCTCCTGCTGCTAGGGATGCGCAGTGCTAGAGGGAGCTGCCAGCTGTTCAAAACGGTTGGCAGTTCCCTCTATTTACCGTGTGACCCTGGCGGGGGTAGGGGGCAAAGTAAGTTTGCATGCTCCCCTACCCACAGCTGCAATGATTGGCTTGGGGGCAGGGGAGTGCGTGAGATCTCCTCTTTGCCCACCACCACCGGGAGCATGAGCACAGAGAGAGAGCCGCCAACTGTTCAAATCAGCTGGCTGTTCCCTCTAGACACCGCATGACGCTGGCAGGGAAGCAGGGCATGAGAGTTCATGACTCCTTCACCCCCATGCCCCGCTCCCAGCTGCAATGATTGGCTTGGAGGCAGGGGAACGTGTGCAAAGCCTCTTGACCTCCCACGGAAGCATGGCCCTGAGCAGCACATGGAGGAAACCCATGTGGCTGGTGCTGCTTCAGGAGGGAGCCTGCCTCAGGGACTCTGTTGGGCTGCTGGCTGCGAATCGCCTAAGGGAAGTGACTCCCAGTCACAACCTGCCTCCGGCACCTCAGTCCCTGCAACTTCCTAACTCCCTGCCCTAGGTCACCACCCAAATCTTCTGTACACATATCCTGTCCCAGGTCAAAATTCCCTCCCAGACTCTGCACCCCCTGCTAGAACCTTTCCCAGGGTCAAAATTCACTCCTGAACTCCTCCCTACTCTTTCCCGGACTCTGCACCCCAATCCTCTGCCCAAGGTCACAACCTCCTCCTTCACCTAAACTCCTTCTCAGACCCCACACCATTGCCTGTACCCCAATTCTCTGCCCCAAGCTCCATCCCAAATCCCGCACCCCCTCCATAGAGCAGGGCAGCCCTTGACCACTTTCCAAAATCTTGGAGTGACTCCCCCATCAAAAATTATTGCCCACCCATGTTCTAGATGAAATAGCAAAATAAGTTTTCTGTTGCTTTCCCAGGCCAGATAATCTTTCTTCCATCAAATATCACACTGGGATTCTGTGCAATTAGTCCTATAAAGATAATGTCTGGAGTTTGGCCAATATTTTTGATCCACTTTCTTACACAAGAAAGCAAAATGCAGCCGCAGCTGATGTGGTAGTAGAGATAGACTTGTAGTGTAGAATCCTAATAGTTCCCCAGAAAGATCTTTCTATATTTTACTAAAACATGATACCAATAAATGTTGCAGTCTTCCCAGGAAAGAAAGATTGCTATAATATACTCACCCAGGATGCACTTTTACATTTACAAGATCATTGTTTGAATTAGTTATACTATTAGCTTTTATATTTTATAAATCTCTGGTCAAGTGACCAGTTGCAGAGTTAAGGATGATTGTTGCTGCTGGAAAAGGATGCTACCCAGATCTCATTCCAAATAAAAAAGTCTATGATATTTAGAAGACATATAAACTTGTTGAAGGCAAACCATAAAGGCTAAAATCCTTTCATTTCAACAAGCTAAGAATATAAGTGAGAAGCATAGAAAAATAACATTTTGATGTGCTCCCTGAAATTGAGGAAACAAACATACTCCTGAAAGATACTAGTCACCCAAATTTAATGAACCTTCAGCGCAAACTTTGATATATTCAAAAACCTGGTCCAAAACTTGTGCCTTGATCCCATCTCTATTACTAGTTAATGCTTAGAGCACACTCTTGAAACTGCCACTGTTCTTTATTTCAAAACCCTCTGTCTTTAAATAAGGCAAAGTCCTTTTTCAGCGCTGTATACATACTGCATTTAGAGGTCTGAAAGTTGTTTTATAATCTCATGTATTATTATCTGAGTTCAAAAAGTAAATGAAACATTTCTTAACCATATTTTTTTCATGCTCATATAATTTAAGCCTGGCTGCATTATTGTAGTGAAACTTTCTAAACAAATGGCTCAATTCTGCTCCCATTGGAGTCAATGGCAAAACTCCATTGATTTCAGTAACTGGATCCAACATTTCCTTCTGTGTTTGAGTTCCAGTCTGTAAGTACTTTTCTGAGAAAGCTGTGATTGAGTGAGAACAGGCTTAGAGTGGAAGTGTGGCTGGATCATCTCACTGAGTCATTTTGCAGCCCCGGGGCCAGACTTTTTGGCTCTGTGTAGATGTGTAGGGGGAAGACGCAAAAAGCCTCTCCACTGATGAACCCGTTCAGGGACCGGACACAAACTTTGTCCTTTCTCTGGGCATCAAGACTTTTCCAGGAGATTAGTGACAGGAGCATCCCCAGAAGAATCATGGCTCCACACCGAGAGCAGGAAGTCCATTCTATTTCATGGGAAAGGTGTAGCAATCATCATGCTGACCTAGGAGCCCACAGAGCTCCTGCATGCACTGTAACTTTGTAACTACCTCAGTGACAGCACAATTCTTGGAAACCCCCCGCTAAGGCAATAAATATCAGCATCCCTCTTCCCTGCCTGCATATTAATAGCAACCTCCAGGCTTGAGTCAAGTTAACTTACAGCATTTGTCCTGTGTTTATGGACTAAGTAGTCTTTCTCCAGGGGCATTGACTATGCTGTGTGCAATTGGCTGCCACTCTGCACTCCCCACATGACTGCCATGTTATTTGCAAAGCATAATCTTTTAGGATGAAAGACTCCCCCCCTCGGTTTGTGGAATGATGAAGGGGTTAAACACCTTCAATGGACTGGAATAGTCCTGGCCATAGGAGGACTGCCTTAGGGGTGGGCTTGGAAAGAGGGACAGAAATCTTTGACCCTTACGCAGTTGATGTGTGAAGCTGACAGCTGAGTCTCATACACAAGGAAGTCACAAAACACCTAAAGCTTCCACTGAGATAAAGAGGTAGTCTTGAGAAAGGGGAGCTTTCTTCCGGAGAGGAGAGGTCTGGAGCCCACTAGATTATAGCACACCCTCTTCATCCATTCTTTTTTCTCAATACTGGGACTGTATAGCCACCCTGCTGAGGGGAATTTTTATTGTGTGGTTGTTTCAGTTAGGTCATCCTGACAAAAAGGGAACAATGAAAAATGAATTGCCTCCTAGGAAGAAAGCAACCTGAAGAAAGAGCTGGGTTTTGTTTTTGTTCTGCTATTCCCTCTTGGGTTAGAAGGACTGAGGTGACCGCTGTGCTATAAGACTCCATAAGTATAAAATAATTGTATTCACACACACACACACACACACACGCATGCACACACACCTTTTTTCTTATTCCTCCCTTTTTGGGTAGAAGTCAATTTGAAAGTCAACTAAAAAACCATCAAGAAGCATTGACAGTAGAAGTACATGGACCAAGAGGATCCCGTTTTACCCACACCCATGACTTTTTAAATGGTGTGGGCTGAAATTACCTGTCCCGAAACAACCAGTGTTCTATCTTGAAAGTGTCCACCACTGCTTCTCCTTTGCCTTCTGCGCCTTAAGCCAAGTTTCTGTCTTGTGCCCTATTTTGCTTCTGACTCCATGACCTTAACCAGTGTTTCTCAACCTTTTTTTTGTTCATGGCCCCCTTCTGAGCCTTGTTTACCTCTGTGGCCCCCCTCATAGCTGCTGTTAGTTGGAAAAAAAAGGTACATAATTTACCTAATGTTCTGTTTTTTCCATGTGGACCCCCTAGAGATAGGCATGGCCCCTGGGGAGCCATATGGCCCATGGTTGAGAACCACTGACCTTAACTATTGAACTCTGATGTGAAACCTTTGGCTTTCAAAAGGCATTTGACAAGTATGCTATGTCTATTGAATTTACATTATCCATTACCACAGTGATATCTTCAAAGGCTCCAAAGGGCTTGTTAAGCTTGCCCTTCCCTGCCTGAAACCCTGAGGTAGGACTGTCCTGAACTAAATGGTGCAGTTCCAGGTTTTCCTTACTGCAATGATGAGGAAAGATTCCAAGGTTTTCCTCACAGATCATTTTAAATGCATTTAAAATGTTCTGTGAGGAAACTCTTGGAAACTTTCCTCTATATATTTCTTTAAATGAATTCACTTAAAATGTCCTGCTTTTGTCTCTTGACATTTTGACAAAATAATAGAGTTATTTGTGTCACTTTCCAACCCTCCTTTGAAATCTGGATCCAATCTGCTATGTTCTTACAAATATCAGTTAAGCATTCCCCATTCTCTTTGCCCAGTGTATATTGACTGATGAACCCCCACTCTATGGTGTTATTGATTATCCACCTCATGCTTTGGAAATGATACTGTAATGGCTTTTTTTCAAATGGGTCAGCACAAAGACCTGCATTGTGATTTGAGGCCTATCACTGAGCAACAAATGATGCATAAACTGCACCATCCCAGGAGCAGCCCTCCACAGGCATTCTGACTCAAACACCACCTTGAGTCTCACTTCCTTCCATTTCATCCTTGTTCCCAGGTGGTAGTTTTCTGTTGGATGGTACCAGTAGCAAATTACTACTGCCAATACTCCTCTTCCACGCTTTCTTCCTTCGTCCTTCCAGCACTGGCTTAGCTGCTTGGCCAGGATAGTGATAGGGTAGAGCCAAGACTCTGCCAATTCCCCATCCACTTTCCCATTCACCTACTCCAGGGAGTAAGTGGGTGAGTAGATCCACTTTTTCCAATGTGCCTGGCCCCAAGCAAAAGTGCAATGAGAGCACTGACTCACTTGAGCAGGTATGTAGTCAGAATTAAAAACCTAGCCCTACATAAAGTGGCAAGGAACTGAGGCAGGAAATGCTACTCACTAGTTCAGACTGAAAACTTTGTAGAAAAAGATAGATAGTTAATAAGATTAAAATAAGGAAACACCACATCCAGTACACCAGATCTGGTCCAAGATTAAAGGTAAGTCAAATTGTCAAAGAGAGTTCCTCTTTAAAATGTGGAGAGTTACCTTCTCTGAGACCAGCTTTCTACTAGTTTCCCGGCATATATTTCACCGAACAGCAGTGCCAAGGGATTTTCAATGGTTGGCTTCAGTGTTCTCTTTTGAGAGATCTAGAGAGATCTCTTTTGAGGTGTAGAATAGTCCAGAGGGGAATATAAAACAAGCATGCAACTGAATCTCTTCCTCTAACCATAACTCTGACTCTGGAAAAAAAAGCTGTGGGCATCCTAAACCCAGAGAGGATTGTCCATAGCTTTGAAGAGGGAATTTGCTGTTTTGACTCCACTCCCTTCACTCCCACAGGTATAGGTTGTTTTGTACCTTAACTCTTGCTGCTTCACTTTCCTCAGAAGACTGTACCGACTTCAATCTGGCAAAAAAAAAAAGTGATAATGTTCTATATAATAAATATTTGAATATTTAATCAATGTAAATAAATACAGTAGTCTGGGAACCCAGAGAATGCAGCAAACTTGTTTTGCTTGCTTTATGGAGTCAATTTCAGGCATCAGCAGGCAGCCAGCCTAGTTTGTTATAGGTAAATTCACATGTTTTGGAAATCAGCACTAAGAGGTGTTTAAGATCTTAAACTATTACCAGAATAAAAGAGTGGACTGAAAAATTACAAGTAGTCTTTTTTGTGAGTCCCCTTACCTAGCCTCTATCCACTTGAATGACTGGAGAGTGTCTAAAACTCTGTAGGGGTTTCGATAAATAAATAAATATATTGCAGATCAACCAATATTTGAAAATCATTTCATGTTCACTTACCAGACCTAAGGTCAGGGCTCTTTGCTTCTCCTGCATTTGTGGATCGCACTGCTCCTAGAAAGTAGTGTAAGTAGTGGTGCTAGAATAGTTGTTATAGTAATGGTGCTGATGGTGGAAACAATGTGTTTGTTTTGTTATTACTACTTCAAGCCAGGAGCGCCCCTCAGCATCCCTAGTTCCTGCACCTACAAGTGTAAAGATAGAGCTCTCCACTATATCTGGAATTTGGTCTTCCAGGTAGCAAACCATGCCAGTGTAATTGTAGAATGTATTTATGAGTAAAGACTGCCCCATTTCCCTGTTACAGACATAACCCGGGTCTTTCTTCCATGCTTGCAGGGGGAAACTGGAACTGGAATGGTTTGCTTTACAGGAGGGTAGGGGCTGGGTGGGGCACAGAGTGGTGGAGTGGCTTCACTCCCCTGCATGTTGTGAGTCCCCAGTTTGGGTGAGCTCCTGCATGGCAGCATGAAGAGAGTAAGAACAGGGGCGGCTTAGGGTAGAGGAACAGTTTAGACATGGGTTCTTCCATTCTCTTTGTTTGCAGAGGTTCCTCTAGCCACTGGCTGGCATAGTTTCTGTGGCCTGGGTGGGAACTTCAGTCCAATTTCCCCCTATGCACAGACTCATCTAGCCAGTGGCCAACCCTCCTATTTAGGACCAGCACAGAGTTCAGGGTTTGCCTCTTTATGACACTTTTTTTTTTGGCTTGTTTATATTAAAAAAAAGAGAAAACTGCTTTGTCCAACGCTACATCTACGTCTTTTTTGTGGAAGAGGCCATGCAAATGAAGCGCTCATTAGCAACTTCTCACACTTCATTGGCATATTCTCTTCTGATGCTTTTTTTTTTTTTTTTGGTGGAAAAGGTTTTTGTGCAAAAAGAAGCAGTGTAAACGGGTCTGTTTAGCACAAAAAAACCCTTTTGCGCAAGAACCCTTATTCCTCAAAAAATGAGGTTTAAAGGCTTATAGCTTCTGCTGTCCTCCCTTGACTATTCCCATTCTTCTTTATCCATCTTTCTCTGTCCTCCGCTACTCCACAACATGGTCTGCAGACCTGTTCGTACTTCAGGGCTGCAGAGCTCAGAAGAATAATACTGCAATAAGAACTTAACAATGCCGGACACTTGGTGATAATTATGATGTGGGTTTTTTTCTCCCCTGAAAGTAGCTTTTTGCAATTTTTTTTTTAGCTGACACCTCTAAAGTTGCTTTGTGGTTAGCAGTTTTTGATTTTTAGAACCTCTGTGAATACTTTAACAGTGATGTGTGTACAATTTGCTAATTAATGGAATGATTTGGATTTGAAAATATTTTTCCTAATGGAATACTACAGAGCACTTGCATTAATTCATGATAATGTTATTCAATAGCTTTTCTTTTCTTCAAAGTTGGTTTTATTATCCTATAAAAGGTTTTTTCTAATTAATCTAACAGAAACCCACATAAATCTCTTGGTGGTACCAGTGCTCTCAGGGTGTCTGAATTCCTTACCTCATTCTGTTTATGATGAAAGTTTTTTATTTTTAACACCAATGCTTAAGCAAAGGGTGTAGTGTTTTGAATTGACATTGTCTTCCTTGTACATCTGCAGTACACTTCAAACCTTTAATGGTTGATAATGGACATACATTTTGTACGTTTAAAAAAAGCACAATTTATGTATCATCATGGTTCTTTAATACCATCTCAAATACTTTGGGAAAATCCTCATGAGAGTATTAAATCAATTAGTAATAATTAATTAATAACATGAGACTAGGATCTTAAAATATTTGACCTCCAAGGCTTCAGTATATTTACGATTGGTGAGGACTGTAAAGTTGTTGACAATGAAGAACTTTCTTTGCTTACTTCTAGAATATTATAAAGCCACACATTTTGTATCCAGATCTGGTTTCACAAAGTTGTTGGAATTAGACAAATTCAGGATTTCTTTCAGACTCACCTGTTCCATTTCTCTTGTGATGATTTTGCATTGTTGGATGGGGAAAGTTGTTTTTGTTTTGCTGTGTACCCCTAAAAATATTTGGGGTACATTTTTTGTCTGGAATAAATTAGTATCATTCCCTGGCATGAGTTACAATTAATTTGTGGTATGTGCAGGTAATTCAGGCTGGTGGGGTGAACAACATGAGCAATTAGAGAGGAAAATCATCTCTGACTGACATAAAATAACCAATCTTTTAGGTGGTCATAGCCATAGTTTCCTCCTCAGCATGACTGCCCACCCATTGCTAATCCCCAGTGGGAATGCCACAGCTGTGCTGGCTGAACATCTTTTTCTAGTTTAAGGTGACTATCTGATTAACATTGGTATTGTTTTTCATTTATAGATTACTATAGGAGAGGCAGAGTATTCCATGCTGAACACAGCATACCTTGGGAGGTGGTGTGAATCATAAAATTGTAAGCCAAGTAACTATAAGCACGCATGACACACTCTCTGAAAATAATATTAGTATAGTGGTATTGACAGCTGACTCAGGTTACTGCAGGAGAATGAACGATCCAGTTAGTGTGACTATTGACATTTTCTTTGGTCATTCTTACTGGGTGCTGGGATGCTCCAGGGAACAAATTAGAAGATTCAGTCTGCTCTGTCAGTGACAAGTTATTTACATATAACTGTGAAAAAGCTTAAGAGATGTATTATCGTTATTACAATGCATTTAAACTAGTTGTTAAAACAATAGTAAGAACTAAAATGCCTAGATCTTAAACCATCAATTCGAAAAAGTTAATTGTTATTGCAAACTCTGTGGGTAGGTGTACAGCAGATATTGACAACTCATAAATCACACGTTTCAGAAGTCACAGCTAACATTAATTTTTTGACAAGATTTGTAGGAGACATGAATGGGTTATTAAAGGCTAACTGCTATTGCAAACCCTAAAGAGGTTATAATTGTTGTAGACTGGCTGTTTCTCAGCTGAAAGATAGTAGATACATAAGACATCCATTGGGAGTCCTCAATGTGGTCCCAACATTATCAGCATAATACTGTTATGCTATATGTTGTATTTGCACCATCCAAATCAGCAGGGCTCGCCGAACCGCGGCGAACCCCGCTCACCAGCTGCGCTGTCTGGCAATCTGCGCATGCGCAGATTGCCTGAACCCGGCTCTTCCAGGTTACAATCTACTCGCCATGGGTGAGTAGATTGTATTATTTGTCAAGCCCTGCAAATGAGGATTTATAACTTTGTAAATGTTAGTGAATTTCCAATAATCTTACAGTGTTCCTGTGATGTAAAGATTATTATCCATATTTTAGAAGTGGGAGAATTGAGTCATAGAGAAGTCCCAGGTGCTGAGAACCTTCAGGTCCCATCAATTTTCAAATGAAATCATGCATGCTTGGTGCCCCCTGCAAATCAGCCCATGAGGGACTTGCCCCTGTCACACAGGAAGTCTGTGGCAAAGCCAGGACTTGAAGCCCTATTTCTTGATTCCTAGACTTGTGCCTTAAGCACAATATCGGTGTTCTTCCCTCTGTAAAAAATGTTCTCACTGTTCACCTCTTTCAGCAAAGACAGAGAACTATCCAGACAGAGCATCTTGGGATCCCCCTGTTGTAGAGGGAAACCCAAGGTTGCGTAAAACCAGCAGCAAGTTCTCTCTCACCCAATAAGAGTAGCACTGTAAAGACTAACAAGATGGTTTATTAGGTGATGAGCTTTCATGGGCCAGACCCACTTCTTCAGAAGTTGTTCTTCAGAAGTGGGTCTGGCTCACGAAAGCTCATCACCTAATAAACCATCTTGTTAGTCTTTACAGTGCTACATAGTCCTGTTTTTTGTTTCAGCTACACCAGACTAACACGGCTACATTTCTACCCCAATAAGAGCAGAGAGCATTCCTTGTCAGGCTGAGACAGGATGGATGAAGCAAAGATGAAGAACAGGGTGCTTATCAATAGCCAGCAGAGAATTATCAACTTAATTTAGGGTGGCCTTTAGGTTGCTTTAAGTTGTGCCAGAGACTTGTTTGGCCCCCAATCAGACCAAGAATTGGGGAGCAGAAAGGAGCTTTGATTCTACCTTCCTTCTCCACATTCCAAGAACTGCTTTGTCAGATGCAAGTATCTGGGTCACTGGCATTACCCACTGCTCTTTTCTTTCTGACTTAGCTGTGTTCTTGCTACCCTTTTTCTCCCATGTACATCCCGCAAGGAACACCTTATAACTGATTGGGGGGGGGGGGGTCTGCAGAAACAGCTGCTGTGTTCCATCATAGAGGTGGCAGTATTTCATGAGAGGTGAAATGATCCCTTCAGTTGTTTATTCTGTGAGTCATGTTGGCTGAGTTACATTTGTAAAATACTCTGGATCCCTCTGGAGAAAAGGTGCCGTATAAATGTAAGTTGTCATCATCAGTTGAGCAACTGCTGGGCAGGGAGGGGTATGTCTGTTCAATAAAAATGAAATATTTTCTGTAGTTTCCAGCCCTCAAAAGTGTTTGCTTTGGCTTGTTCTCTTATTGACAGTGTTGCCTTCTTCCCTCTCTGCAGGTCTCCAGGTGGTTTTAAATTCCATTATCAAGGCTATGGTTCCCTTGCTGCACATTGCCCTGCTGGTGCTGTTTGTCATAATTATCTATGCTATCATTGGACTCGAGCTATTCATGGGGAAGATGCACAAGACCTGCTACAATATGCAAAGTGGAGGACAAGGTAAGGGACGTGTTACATGGTAGGAGGACCTTGATTCATTGTTGCCCTGCATTTTGTGTAACATTTACCCCAGTGCAAAGAGGGTATCAAAAGCTACCACTGTGACCTGGTAACGCAGGCATGAGGAACCTTTTTTGGGTCGGGGTCTGCTGACCCACAGAAAAATCGGTTGAGGGCTGCACAGAAGTGAGAAGCAAAGTGAGAAGACCCTGACTAAGAAGGAGAAAGATACTCCTCACATTCCCCTCACACACCAGAGCCTATAGGGGGCTAGGCTAGTAGATTTTGTGTGCTCCAGCCCTGTGGGTGGGTGGCAGGGGGGCTGGAATGCTAGCGCAGATTCCCCAATAGGGGAGGGATCCCTGAGCCTCCGGGGCCAGAAGCAGGCAAGTTGGCGGCCATATTTGGTCCCCAGGCCTGAGGTTCCTCACCCCTGAAGTAATGTTTAAACATCCGTCTGTCAGTGTCTTGCTCAGGTGTGTTTATGACATCACAAGGTGTACAGCAACAATGAATTGGACCCTGGAACAGAATAAACTCATGGCAGCAGCGCCTCCTTCTGGTTGGTGTGGGAATTAGCTCAGTTTGTCAGCAGGGTGCCTTCTGCAGGAGGTGTGTTGCCTGTCATCACCTCCAACCCTGTCTCCACCATGTCTCAAGATGAGAAATGTTGGAGACTAGAGAGAAGGGCATGACAGGCACAGCATCACCTGGGCCCCCATTGCTCCTTGGACTGCAGCATTCTCTTCAGGACACAGAAGGCAGTGCCCACCACTCCATTCTCCCCCCTTCCAGGGGTATCAGCAGTCCTCAGTCCTGGCACCTGCCTCCATTGCTGACTACAGGTCTAACCACTCACCTCAGGTGCAAGCTGCAGACTGTATTGGCCACGCTCCAGTATGGCATGGTGAAGTGTGTGTGTGGGGGGGAGGGGGGGACCAGGCGTACCCACTACTCTGGGCCCCAACCCTCTGGCAGCACCTTTGTTCTGCCCTCCTTCTCTCCCCTCTACTGCCCACACTCTAGGCCTTCTCCCCATGATCCTTGCACTCAGCCCTTGCATCAAGACCTGCAATCTGGCAGTAGCTAGCCAGAGCTCTCACTACCTTCCTATCCTGCCTTCTGTAGGTCTTGGGTGCAGCCTTCCCTTTGAGAGCCAGTTCTTCCTCCTTCCTGGCCAGAGCAAAAATAACTTCCTCTCTGCCCTGCAGCCATTTTATAGGGCCCAGCCTGGCCCTGATTGGCCATCCCTATCTGCACTCTGATTGGCTGGGCTTATGCAGGCTCCCTCTGGCCTGCTTGTAACCCTTTCCTTGCTATAGTGGGGTACAGCACCAATGCAGGCTCTTTAATGTGGGGTGGTACTTGGGTACTGCTTATTTACCAGCTAGAACAAAGGAAATAACTCTAGAATTTTGCTCCAAGATGCTATGCTGGGTTTAGCCAGTTTCATAATTTCTTTCCTGCTAATTTGCTAATTTCATGATTAATGCATGTGTGATGCTGGTGTGAGTGGGCCTATAGGCACCCCTGGAGCCAGATGACTTCTGTTTATCAAAAGAACAATTTTCTATGGTATTTATCTAATTTAGACATTTATATAGTACCACTCACTGCTGAGCTAAGTGGAAGCTTGAATTTCCTACATGCTGATGTTTGCAATTGTTTTAATGGGATGTTCAAGGTTTAACTGACTCCTAGAGCCAACCATCACCAGCAAACACAGTTTTAAACACGACTATCCTTGCCAACACTGAGGTCAAAATGAAGGTTAATACCCTGATAGTTAAAATGTTTTAGTCACCGTATTTCTGCCCAATGTATTTTCTTGACGTAGGCCATGCCTGTGAAGCTATGGACTCTTTACCATTAGGGAAGTGTGAGGTGCTCATTCTGCAAGTGCATCTGTGGGTGTCAGCCCATGGCTGGGGAAATAATGTTGTTGTTTTTTATTTGGTGGAACTTCTTAGTTATTTTAAATTAATTTTTTCAAACCAAAAATATGTTTTCAGAATTTTTGACAAATCAGAAAGTATAAAGCAAAATGTCCTGGGCTAGCCAAAAGCTTGGTTTTGAGTTTGAACTTTAAATATTTTTTAAATTAACCTAAAAGAAATTTCCCAACAAAAAAGTTCTTTCAAACTGAAGTGTTGCATTTCAGGAATGTAAAAAAAAATATATATATTTTGGATTTTTTCAGAATTTTTTCTCTTTTACTGAAGAAGCTTGGCTCAATGAACACAAATTCATTACATGTTTTAATACTGATGAATCTGTATATTTACTGGAAAAGGGTTTCAGGCCAAAAATTTTGCCCAACTCTGCTTTGTCCCCATGTTACCCTTGGTATTTAAGTCAGCTTCACATTTTTTCTGTTTACTATATCAGAAAAAGTTGCAAATGCCTTTAAACAGTTCAACAGAGGGATATTTGTCCATAAACATACAATGAGGAATTAGAAATATAGTCAAATGTAGGTGAAGGAATTAATTGAATAGAATCGTCCTTTTATATTCTCCTTATACAAGCCAATTTCTTCATCATTCTCTGTTCCCAGTGGATTCATCACCAGAATTGAGTTGTTTACTTGACCATTCTTTTTAAGCCTCAATTCTTCTCTAAGTCTTCATCCTTCAGACTCCTTGTGGATC
The DNA here is from genome assembly GCF_052426305.1 of Pelodiscus sinensis. Taxonomy (NCBI): domain Eukaryota; kingdom Metazoa; phylum Chordata; order Testudines; family Trionychidae; genus Pelodiscus; species Pelodiscus sinensis. The sequence goes on from NC_143052.1 coordinate 111,525,766, forward strand.
TGTGAGTCAAAGAAGCAGAAGCTGTGCTTTGTTAGAGTATCTTTATGGGCTTCACCAGGGCTTACTAGCAGTAGTTGCTGGAGGCTTTCTGCTTGGGGAAAACTGAGAGCAGGCTAATTGCCCTCTGGGGACCAGATAGCAAGGTGTGACCAAGTGGTGATATTAGAGGCACCCTTTGCACATGTACACAAAGGAGAGGAAAGGAACAGCAGCTTACAAACAAACATTTTCACAATGAGGCTTTTCCATTATAAAGTAACTTTCACAGAATTAGATTCTTTTAAGTGAATGTAGTGCTGTTGAAATGTCTATGAGTGCCAGCACTGGAGATAGGAGTCCTCTATCTCTCCATAAAACAAGTACAATATGGGGAGCAAAAGTGGAAACTCCTACTCTCCCCCATAAACAGGATTCAACTTTGATGTGAAGAAAGTGGCTGAAAAGGTGAGAGTTGAGATCAGTCTCTACAGTCCATTGGCCTTTCTGTTGAGATTTCCAGCACAGTCGTCAGTTCCCGCTGAGTATGATAGTGCTTTTTAATGTGGATGTTTGCCGTTTGAAGCTGGGCTAAGACCTCCAATTTATTTCCCAGGAACTAAAGCAATAAGATAGTAATGACTTTCTCAATGGCAGACTGAGCTGTATTTGAGTCAGCAACATGAAGTTGAACAACTCACCTATTCTGTACATCCTCAAATATACGGATTGTACTGTAAAACTTTAATGACTACTATCATGGCAGAGAAGTTTCTGATCTAGGACCTGCCCTTCCTTTTCCTCTCTTGGGATGTGGCTGTGGTTAGAAGGGCAGCTACTCTGAAAGTAAAAATGAATTACTGGGAGGAATTGCACACAAAATCCATCATGAAATAAGAAAATGCATTGGATTGTCAGTCACACATCTACCCATCTGCTGCTCATCATTTGATTTATTTGACCTGAGCACCAGTGATCTCTGGGAGATACTGGGTTCTAATGACTCTGACCCCATCACAATTATATAGCAAGAAAATATCATACAAAAGGAAATTGCCACAGGAGTGCTCTTGTTTCCACCTTCCTATATGGTCTGCAAATTTCAATTGCTGGGAAATCCTGGGAAGGGCCATGGACTTTCACACTCGGTTAATAAATATATTATCTTTCTGTATGGTAACTACTGTAGAGGCACCTGATTCTGATCTTTTGAAACTCCTGATCTACTTTGATATAAACACACCAGAACCGTTGGGAATCTCACAAGAACAAGCTGAACCTCCATGTATCTATTTTAAATGTAGGGCCTTATCTTGAAGTCCTCCTCCAGGCAAAGCTCCCACTGCTTTTATTCGTAGCTTTGGCTGAATAAGGACAGCAGGACCGCATTCTCACTGATCAAGCACTCTCATTACATTGCTAGGATCCCAGCATTAGATTTTGTATTTATTTGTATGCATTAAAATGTTTTTCATGTTTTTTTAATGCATCAGAGTTGAAACAGACATGTAGCTTGGATTCTTAATTTTACAAAGGTATTGTAAGAAACCCTAAGCCTATGAACAGACAGGTGGTTAACCAGAAGTCCTGGTCCTGTAGAGCTCCTGAGCATGACAGGATCTATGGATAAAATTCTGCAAAGCTTCTAAGCTCCAGAAGTGCATCACAGCAGTTTAACATTAGTCCAGCACCCCTTAGCAACTACATAGCACTGAGGCCTGAAGTTTAGCTCCTTTAGAGGTAAGGTGCTCTACAAGAAGAAAGCTGTAGTCAGCTCAGTGCTCAAAGACATGAGTGACCTTTAGTTAACCCCAGCTGCCAACTGATACGGAAATGGAAAATTACAGTTGCAGTGCACACACCAAAGAAATGCAATAAAATAGTAAATTAACATCTCCTCTTGTATGAGTGTACCGTTTCTTGTTTGTGAAACCATGTGTATTGGAAAACATGTAAATGACAATTTTGGTGGTCATAACTCACAGCTTGTTCAACCTCTGCAAAATAAAAAAGCCAAACCAAAAAAAAAATGGTGCCTGATGAAAACCAATACAAATTTTGGTGGTGTCTTCAAATAATGTGTTAAATGCCCTGCAAAAGTCTGGTCTCAAAAGCAAGTCTCCTTCTTTTGCCTTGGCGGTGAATCATGCAGTAATTAACCATTCTCTCGTTCTTTTTTCCCCCATCATTTAAAATGCACCTGCAGAAGAGGATGCCTCTCCCTGTGCCCCTCAATTAGCACATGGACGGCAGTGTCCGAACGGCACTGAGTGCAAACCTGGATGGGAAGGGCCCAAGCATGGCATTACCAATTTCGACAACTTTGCTTTTGCCATGTTAACTGTGTTTCAGTGCATCACTATGGAGGGCTGGACAGATGTACTATACTGGGTACGTATCTGAAAATCACCAATCTCTGGGCCCAATAGTGCTGCCCTGCCATGATGAGAATATGGGGCTCTGGCGTGGTTTTTATTTTGCTCATTCGTTATGTGTGGTAATAAGATGGTTAACAATAACTGGCTGTAATTAACTTAGTGCATTAAAGGAGTGGCATGCAAGCTGTCAGCTGTCATATTTTTAAAAATTTAAATGTGAACTTTCTATTATATTAAAATATTGAAAGATGGCAGATGGCCTTTTGGTTTGAGAATCTGCACCTTTGTTGAACTGGGGGTCATGAAGTGACCCTCCCAATATATGAACTATTTTGCACAAATCCAGTGACTAATGCAGCTATATTTTGTCACGAGCGAAGATAATCATGTACTTCACATAGTAGCATTGCTATTAACAAAGGCACTAGAATGAAGAGATCCACAGATTCACAAGGAAGTTCGAAAAAACCTTCTAGATCCCCACTCTAATCCTAATTATTGACGTCCTCTTGATCTTAGTTCTTACCCTGATCCTAATTCTGATGTTGACCTAGATAATGACCCAAATTTTTATCTTAATCATGATCCAAATTCTATGTTTAATCTTTACGGTGAACCTTAACATTAACGGTCATCCTCACCCTAACCTGGACACCTGCATTCAACTTGATTCATCTTTTTTAGGTCCCATCATTTGGGGGACCCAATAACAACATGATAGTCCCACAAGAGTTTAAATAAGCATTGACCTTGCATTGTAAATGGGATCCACTTGAGCTCCTGAACTATGCTATTGCTTTGGGCTTCTTTAGAGTTGTAGCATGGTTCAGGAACATGCCTAAAACATAGCTTAGTCTTGACTATACTGTGAGAGTCTGGGTTTTAACTGTGTTTGCAGACTTCTGCATCACTGGTTCCCCCAGTATAAAAGGAACTTCACTATAGATAGAGCATGAGGCTCAAAGCATGGTAGAATGAACACCAAAATATTCTAAGAAAAATGCGGAAAAGGTCTGGACTAGGACAAACTTGTGCTGTTAATCAACACCCCCATTTCCCTTTAAACTTGATCTTGAAACTACATCCCATCTGCCATTAAGGTAGGGTTTAAAATATTTCTCTTTGAAGATTGACTGTCTTTAGTGTATCCATTACCCATGGACGAGACTCACATAGATAATGATTGTCTTTTCAGTTTTTTAAATTTAGATTAGTCTGGTGGTGTCAGTTCCCTCCTCGTGATTAATATAAGATGCATAGATGAAAATATTTGAGAGAAATCTGGGTCTTGCACAATGAAAATTAGCATAAACAATGAGAAGTCCTGGGGCACCTTATAGACTAACAGATTTATTGGAGCAGAAGCTTTAGTGGGCAAAGACCCACTTCGTCAGATGCATGTAGTGGAAATTCCAGAGGCAGGTATAATACAGGCACATGAAAAGAAAAGAGTACCAATCAAGAGGGAGGCCAGAGACTGGTACTCTTTTCTTTTTGTGTGCTTGTATATCTATACCTGCCACTGGAATTTCCACTACATGCATCTGATGAAGTGGGTCTTTGCCCACGAAAGCTTATGCTCCAATAAATCTATTAATCTATAAGGTGCCACAGGACTTCTCATGGTTTATGCAGATTCAGACTAACACAGCTACCCCTCTGATACTTGTCACAATGAAAATTAGATTTACTTGAAACAAGAGTACACATTAATAAAAACAGTGAAGAAAAAACTAAAACCAGAAAAGAAACCAGGCAAAATGTCTCAGTGTTTCATACAAACAGTATATCTGTCAGTCATATTTCAATTGTATCCATCGCTATGTCGTCTGAGAGCTGTACCTCTGTGTATCTGAGGGACACTTACAGGTCGTTCAGTGGAGAGAATCCAAAACAAGGTGAACAAGGCAATGAATAATAAATAGTGAAGCACTTGTGGCATTGTACACTGTTTAGCCATGTGAAATGAATCCCCCATGAATCTCTATAGGTGGGTTTTACAATAGACCATCTCTGACTTCTGAGTCCCTGCATCGTTCACAGGACAGGGTATAAAATACTCAGGATACAGTCATCAGTTCTTATTCACCCATTGTTAGGAGCCAAAAGCATAGAGCCATTGATAAATGCTCTTCTACAGTGACTGCTACAGATTGCTTCCATTTTTCATGGAGTCCCTACTGCAACTTAACTTTTGGGTGTTAGGTTTTGGTTTGGTTTGAGCTACTTTCCTAAGTATTTTCCCCCCTTTCATACAGTACAGTACATTGAGGCCTCTAATTTTAATTAATTGTTGCATATTAGTTCTTCGGGACAACTCTGGAGCTCTTAGTCTTCAAGGCAGTGGTGCGCGACCTGTGGCCCAAAGGCTGAATGTGGCCTGTTGGGGTTCTATGTGTGGTCCACATGACATTTTGTTTACCATTGCGTACACACGTGGTTTTCCCTCCCTGTAGTTTTTTTTTCCTACTGGTATTATAAAAGGAACAAGCACATAAAGCCAAGGCACATGTAGTGAGATGCATGCTGACTGCACACAACAAGACTTAGCATCCTTCTGCATCCAATCAAAGCGCTGCTACAGTTCAGCCATCACACCCCACACATTCTAGGTACACAAATGCAACTAGCAAAACTACCCTATCACAGGAGGCTGTTACAACAATCTTGTGGTCTGCTGAGATGAAGGAGGGCCACTCATGTGGCCCACTCACTAGCCTAAGTTGCCCCTCGCTGCTTCAGGATGTAGGTATATAGAACAGTTGCTTCAAAAAGGAAAAATGTTCTTGTTCTCCATTCCAAGTTATTCCCAGACCAAAAAAAAATTAAACTGTGGGATAGAGTCTTCTGCAGCTGGGTGTCATAATGGCTAGAGCACTGATCTTTCAGTCTGTAAGGCCAGAGACCATAATAGAGGAACCTAGACCCTCCCTCTTCATAGGATCCCATCCCAGAGCCCAGTATAGATCAGTCCCTAAACTGGAGAGATGGCATCTCCCATTCCAGCAGGGAGTCAAGCCCCAATTCTGTGGGCTACTTCCTAACAGTCTCTTCAATTTGGGGTGTGGCCCTACTAATGCAGGTTCCCAAGTGCTGGGGCTTATTTGTACCCTCCCCTTTGCATGGAAGCCCTTACTTGCTTCCATCCCATCAGGCAGGTAGACAGAGAGTTCCTGCCTCCTCACCAATCAGCCCCCAACTGAGCCTGGCCCCCTTCTTTTCTCCCCTTTCATGCCTGACATTGGTCTCAGCTATCATGGAGCAGGATTAGCTGAACCCAGATGTTTTCTTTAACCCTTGCTGTTCCAGATGGTCCTTTTTCTGTACCCTCACAAAGTGGAATTAAGGTTGGAAATAGAGTATCAATAACAAAAGACAAACATTTCTGTAACTAATAAAAACACGCAGCCCACATTAACAAAAGCCAGATAATACAAAGTTCAGAAAATTTAGAAAAATCACTAGGAAAAACTACACTGGAAATGATCGACATTTAGATATAAGGTGATCCAAAGAATCTTAACTGTGCCCTAGTAGCCATGCCATCCTTTGACTGTCATTTTATATAGATACATTGGCCGCCATTAAGAAGTCTGTGCTTGTCAAAAGTTGCCATACCACAGTATCCGAAGTACCATGATTATATTTCACTACTTAGAAGAGCCTGGTGTTTATATAGCAAATGCCAATTTTTAATTGGAACTACTGTACACATCTATGATAAGTGTTTCCTCTATATTAGGTGGCATGTTGAAACACTACAAACATTGACATTTCAATTGTGTCTGCAGATATCTTAAGCAACATGTACAGATTAGGCAGTAGCGTACACAAAGCCTAAGAGCAAAGATATACTGGCTTTTTAAGATACCTACAGCAACATAGAAACTTAACATACTGAATATTAAAATTTAAGAGAGTTCCAAACTTTCCAATCCTCTGGAATGAATGAAGTATTTTAGAAAGTGGCATAGAACATGGGTAATCTTGGGTTACAATTCTCTGAGTTTCTGGGTCTGTAATAGAGCCTGATTCATAATCCAAATCTCTTAGCTCCCAGACCTCTGTATTAACCAAAAGACCATTCTTCTACTTAGAGTTAGCCCGGTGGTGGTGGTGTGTATTCAAGAGAGTGATCAAGTAAGTGACACATGGCACTAAGGCTATTTAAAAGAGCCGTTGTATCAGATTAGTAGGTTGGGAATAAAAAATGATTTAATTAGAAATACATTTTCAACTTTAAAGAGAGATTGGTGTCTTCCCAAAATATTAGGTTCCCTCTCACCAACTTTCTCTGGAAAACGAGAGAGAGAAATGGTGTTTGGTTGTTGTTATTTTTTTAATTTGTATATCAAGAAAAGTGCAGGCAATTTCTAAGGTTTATGCCTCATCAGTGGATAAAAGAAAATCAGAATTTTTGACCATTATATTCAAAAGATGCCTGAAATTTTGCTCCTACATCCATGTTTAGACACCTGAATAACTTACCTGACATTTAAAATGCTTGGCATGCAAAGTTTAGAGAAAGTTGCTGGGTATTTGACACTTTGAAAATCGTGCTAATTTAAGTACCCAAAGTAAAATCCTAGCTTTGTTGAAGTCAATGGCAAAATTCTCATTAACTTCAATAGGGTCAGGACTTCACCCCTGCCCTCCTCCCTCCCCCCCCACACACACACTTTTTAAACCCCAACCCCTAATCTCTCAATGCTTCACATGCAGTCACATGCGCTAGCCCTGGACTCACAAGTGTGTATATAGGGATGGGCTCTATTGTACTAACTACCTTCTGAGGACAGGAATTAGAGGTAAACAATTTGCTTTGCTCTCCCTTCAAGTCTGAAAATGAAAGTTTGTCCGAAAACTCAATAGATAAAGGTTGAAGCCTTTAAGTTGAATTAGTTGGTTGGATATATTCAAGCAATTGAGCCATTTCCTTGGCTGAACATTGCTAAGTGCCTTGCAATATTCAGTTCTGCTTCCCTCTTCCCCTCTCCTAAGGACAGATTCTGAGACATGCTGAGCACTCGCAATTCTGATCAAAGTCAATGAGAGTTGAGGGAGCTCAGACACCTCTGAGATACTGAAAGAAAAGGCAGCCACTTAGTAAAAAGTTCTGAGGTCTGTTTGTCTGTCTAGATTCTAATGACAGACACAACAACCACTTAGTACCAGAATAGTTATTTGCTAATCTCCTGTTCAATCAGGGTAAAATGTTCAAAGTGACCTAGGAGCTTAACCCCAATTGGCTTTCCATTAAACTTATACTCCTAAGACACTTAGGCATTATTGCAAATTTTAACCTTATTCTCTCCTGTATCCTCTCTCACTTTCACTGTTTTTCTCATCTTTAATGAAGCCTGTCCCTTCTATCTCACAAGATTATTTTCCTGCTGATAACCTGGCTGCCCTTGGAAAGTGTCAGAGGCATTCAAATCAGCAAACTTTCATTCCATAAAATGTTTTTAAAGTAATGTCAATAAAATCAGTACACTTTCTAAGCTCCTCTTTTGCCCAGTGGATAGTGTGTGCAAATAGATTGGCTTCCTTTGAATTTTTAGAAAAAATGGTGCCCCTCATATAGTGTAATTTTATTTGCTATTATTGTTGTTATTAATAATTGATTATGGTCCAAATTCTGCATGCAAGACAGCTAGGTTGCACAGGCTGTCATTCTGAGCAGAACAGTGCCCTGTAATTCCTAAATGCCTTCTTTACCCTTCACACCTGGTAAATGCTAGCCCAGTGCTGTCACTTGGGTGGCACTGCCTCCTTAAATAACCTCTAAAGCCCTAAGAAATATAAAGAGCCCCTATCTTTAAAAGTAGAATTGCTGAGACCCTCTGTTAGAAAGAGCATTCCATGTTGAGCCTGCTTGGGCCTTTCTGAACTTCGTGAAGTTGCCCTAGCAAAGGAGGTATTAAAGGGACCTTGTGATTGCAAAATAAGACCATATAGGAAATTGGTAGTTTAAATATTACAAATTATTTGTTCGTTATACAAATCCAGAGAGGCACTAAGCACCCTCAGCTCCCTCTAACTATTTCCTACTAGTCTGAGCTGATTGAATTCTTCTACTTTTAATTATTCCTAGTGGTTTTTGTTTGTTTGTTTGGTTGGTTGGTTTTTTGCTGTCCTTTAGGGGAGGTGTCACTTACCAGTTAATATGGTCAAAGGACAATGTCTAGAATGACTGATAAACTTTGTATGCAGCCTTTCCCCTGTAGCATGGGACATTCTGAATGTAGAATGCCCTGTGCAACTTTAGGCCTGTTTTAAACTGAAAATTCATATCGATGTCAGTCACCGGTGTGAAAAAACCCACATCCCTGGTAGCTATACCAACAAAAACCCCAGTATGGAAGAGGGATTCCTGTCTTCATTCAGGTTTTCCTACACTGAAAGATAACCCCCTTCTACCACTGTAGGCTGTGTCTGCACGATACAGCCATGCTGACATAGTTAGGTTGATATTGTCTCTGTAGTACAGACATACTCTTAATTCTGAAAGTCTGTTCTCCATTATGCTGCACTTGAGGTGTCATTTCCACTAATGCAAACTAAGGGCAGAGTGGTCATGAAATTCTGCCCAATCAGAATGAGTTCCCTCACTTTGCAGTGGTGCAAATGACCACTTATGTTGCAGAACAATGGGAAATCAGGCTTTAGGATGATATGTTTGCAGTCTGGTCCTTGCAGTTTGAATTCTAGGATCAAGCAAAATGCCCACTTTTAACACGAGCCATTCAGCCAACCTCAGTGAGGAGGGATTCGTTCTGTTTCACATCATTCAAGCCACACTTCAATTCTTGGCCAAAATCTCTGCAAACATGGCATCGCAGTGCTTGCAGGAACAATTTTCAGAGAGACTCTGGCTGTAAAGTAATAGTTGTAATGTAACAAAGTGCCAGTTTAGCTAGGATATAATTAGAGATGGACATGAGCTAGAACACTCAATTTAATCCCTCCTGGGCTTTTGGCAAGATTGGACTCAGGGTTTCAGCCCATCTGTCTAAGTGGGACCTGAACTGGAATGCAAGATTTCAACCCTCTCAAATTTAAGAGGACCAAAATTCTTAGATTGGGCCAATCCCTACACAGAATGAGAAAACACTCCAATAGTAAGAGCAATAATGCAATGGAATAGCCTCCAAGGCTGCACAATAAGTTTGAATCCATGGACATGTTCAAAAGTGGGCTAGATAACCCATCCTAGGGAATATCACAGAATATCATGTGCAAGATGTAGCAGGTTAGATGTGCTGTCTTGACAGGCTCCTTCCAGCCTCAAAGTGTATAAATCTATGAAATCATAAATGAACTTGAAACCGGAGCTCACAGTCACCCTGGAAACTCCTGTCAGAAAATCAAATTGGGGAAGAAACCAAGCAATAGGTATAATTTACTTTGCTGACAGCCTTGACATGCTTTGTGAGATTTTCCCATCCCTCCACAGCTTGGTGAAGCCCGATGAGGAAGATGTGGTGAGGAGTACAGTGATATTGCCACAAAGTGGAAAATGTTAAATGCAGAATTGTAACCCCCAATTTTCACCAGCTGTGTTGTGCTTTCTAACCCTTTATTCTTACAGTGCTCCGGCTTGAATTAGTAAGGCTTTTCACACAAGGGAATGATCTGATTCTCTGAGTACACCTCTCTCTGTTTCTTGTAGCATTTGTTTTTTCCAGAAAATGCTGGATTCTTATTTGGGGGGAGGATTATGATCATGTTGGCAGGATTAGGCATGGATGTGGGGGGAAAAAAAGAAAAGACAAGCAAACTTGTTTTGCTGATCACAAAAGTTAATCCACTTTCATCTGCTGTACCAGTGCCATACAATGGGGTGCCCACATGTTGTGGTACTGAGGAGTCACAACATTGACTTGCCAGGAGAGTAATGGTCAAGTCTAAAATGTATGGTCCATGCCATAAATATTGACATAAATCTCTTTTTCATAAACAAATACATATGCAAGCATAACAGTTGCTTGTACTTCCGTCTTCCTGAAATGATTACTAGGAATGGCTTGTTGTTGTGGCAAAAACCTTCAGCTGATCATTTCTGGTCTCCATACAAAGATGGTGCACTTTAAAAATGAGGGTTTCATCTCACCTTCAGAGCTCACTTTGGGCACCCCTCCTGTATAAGTTAAGAGGCTCTCCACTTAGGATTAATTTCTTTCTTGAATATTTATGGGGTGGTGGTAATGGAGTGCCTCTGCCCAATGCTCCTGCTTGTGAAGATCTTTAGTAGCTCTGTTTTTCTCTTCCCTTTTCTTTACTCCTCTTTCTTCCTTTACTCTTCCTCAAACTCTCTTCTAATTATGGCTTCTATACCAGAGACTATTCTGTCCCTCATCTTCTTCCCAAAGTTGGAAAATTAAGCGTTTACCTGTTCAGACAAATTTTTCAAAAGTTTCACGTGGCTTGGGGTGCAAACTTTGTTGGTTTCCAACTTCAAATCTCTTAAATTGACCAGATCTTAAAAAGACAGTTTGGCAAATCAAGTTCAGCATCCAAGGACTGAAATCTCTAAAATCACAGGTCACTTTTGGAAATGTTGTCTTGGGTCCATCTGCCAGTCCCAGGGACGTAACAATATATGACTATGGGAGAGAAATATTGTTTGTCAGCTAACCCCAGAAATTGAAGCTCTAGAAATAGCTTATAGAATTCTTTTATTTGTTTCCAGTCTAATTTTGTTTTAATCAGTTGTTTTCAAGAGTTAGAGCTGAATTCTAGCCTCCATTGTATGAAAGCCAATCTCACTGATCTTGTTTGGAACTTCATTTGTCACAGAAAACAGAATTGGTCCCTGGCTTAGGGATTGGCTCTTGCATTTCACATAGAGACAAAGTTCATTGATTTCAGTCAGAATTGTACTTGCAGGAGAACTGGCGGATCAAATCCTCAGTAATCTCTGATGAGTGAGTGGAAGAAAGCTGAACATTTGGAGTGACTGAACAATTGGTAATGCGGAATCAACAGGCTTAACTATAAAGACAAGAGGAGACTGGAGATGAGAAAGGGAAAGAGGTGCCATTGGAGTTCAAGACCCAATAGAGTGAGAAGTTATTGTGAAACAACAACATCCTGGTGATGTTAATTTTTGAGAGCTATTGTTCTGTTACTCCTAACATCAACGATTCTCCCATTAGGGCCATAATAGAAATCAGACCTTCATTTACTGCGTAGATTTTCTTTTCCGATGGATATTTTAGTACCTTTTGTTGCTAATGATATATACAAGCATAGCAGAAGATTCTGCCTTGCCTACACAGGTTGCAATCACACCTTTAAGTGTGCCTTTGTTGGAATCGTTGTGGCAGTTGCATTGCATTCAACAGCTCTGATTATGGTTTCCTCAGTCAAAGTCTAGCAATTATATTATGTTAATGAGGAGTTAATATGATAATCAGCGAACAGTGTTGTGCCTGTATGTTATGAAGTGTGTGTTAGCTTCTGTCAGTACAAGTCTAGTTATTGTGAACTATAAGAGTAATTTCAATAACAGAAGAGGATAGGAGTTTATGAAATGTGAATATGGCTTCCTCATCTAAAATGGAAAGACTGAAGTATACATTTGTGAGGAATGCCCTGGCTTGAAAATTAGCTCTGAAAGGAAACTGGGATATATTGATCAGACGTAAATTTAAAAAGTTATCAGTCAGGCCTCCATTTAGTGAAGTGAGTGTTTATCTACGGCTTATATTACTGCTTCTCATTATCTTTCTTTTTAAGAGCTTAATTGACTGTGTAAGTCAATGAACAACGTGTACTTGGAAATTTGTGTGCATGCAGCAATCAGTGTTGTTCCAATATACCTATCGTAGTATCTTGTGTCAACATGTGTTAAAAGCAGTGAGATAAATAGAAGAGGACAGAAAACAGCAGTATGGCGAAACGGGCATAAAATCCCTTTCTGGATAATCAGCCATGTAAATGTAAACACAAAATAAATAAAGGCAGGAAAGGAAAGCCCCAAGCTTTGAAATGAAATAAAATCTTTAGGCTTGGAGGCCTGCTGTCCTAAGGGATATTTTAGTGCTTGAAATCAGCACTTTATCTTTGCAGAGTGAATTTCCAAAGCCTTTAAAAGCTGAAAAGGTTTTTAAGCAGCAGAGCTAGACGGAGGTGCTATGGTGTCTGTAATGAAAGAACTCTCAGCCCCCTCTTTGGGCCTTATGGGCACTTATTTTTCTGAGATCAATCTTAACCTTTTTTTAAACACACACTCACTTAGGAGCAAAGTGACCCAGCAGGTTAAAGTAATTATGTCTTTTGCTTCTGAAGATCTGGATTCTAGTCTTGATTAAATCACAAAAGTCAAAATAATTACGTAGGTCACTAGAGGGCATATATGTGGATGACAAAATCGCCACTGCACACAAACATCTTGGCATTGTCAGCAATCTGCAATCTGGAGGATGTGAATCTTAAAGTGTGAGATTTGTCTGGATTGAGACCTGGACATGATAGAGAGGAGTTGAGAGTCCAAGGACCTAAATTTCCTTTCAATTACAGTGGTGTAAATGAGACAAGAATCCGGGCACATTAATGGAATAGCAAAGTCCTTCTTTGAATGCTGGTCCCTATGTGTACTCTGCTGTGGATATACATATGCGCCATGGTCCTCAGAAAGAAAGATGTTGCTACAGGTTGGCTCTCCCTGGTCCAGCACCCGCAGGACCTGACCGATCCTGAATGAGGGGATTTGATGGACCAGGAGAGGTCTCTCTCCTCCTGGCCTGTGGTAAATTGCTGCTCTCACCTCCCTCCCCCTGGTTAGGGCTCCAGCCCGCCCTGCTGTGTGTCTCCCTGGGTGGGAGCTCTCTAGCTCCTGCTGGCCCCACTGCTGCCAGAGCTGGAGCTGCACAGCTGGAGCCAGAGTTCCCTAGCTGCCGCTGGGGCTGCAGCCAAACCTCCCTATACCTGGACTCTTTGGTCCAGAAACACCTGTGGTCCTGCCAGACCAGTGTGTCCCAGTTAAAGGAGGTACAACCAGTGTCCATTGGTCCATACCTGTGCTCTTCTGTTCATGTTTCAGGCTGAGGGCATACAGGGCGGTGAAAGCCGTCTACCTCTCCAGTTACAATTTTCTACTTCCACAGGGTGAGAGACAGAACCTCCAGTGTCCACAGAGCTGTTCTTCGGATTATGAATTTCTAAATATTGTGCCTCCCTGGTCTGGCACCCTTGGGTCCTGACTGGTTCTGAACCAGAGAATTTACCAGACCCCGTGCTTCATTTGCATAATTGCGTCATGGCACTCTTTCAAAAAATTGAAACTGCAGTCTAGATGCAGTTCTTTCAAAAATAGAAGCCTTTTTCGAAAGATCCTGTAAACCTCATTTTTTGTGCCAAAAGCTGAGTTAAGCTATTTCAACTTCAGCTATGCAATTAACATAGCTGAAGCTGCATATCTTAATTTGGCTTTGTCCCATACTGTAGACATACCCTAAAGGCCCACCTTCCGGTGTGTCTAGACTACATCCCTCTGATGTTAATTGCGTAGCTGAAGTTGAAATCGCTTAACTCGGCTTTTGGCATTCTCTACACTGCTGGAAGTTGAAGGAAGAACACTGTTCCTTCAGCTTCCCTTACTCCTAGTGAAGCAGGATTATCAGCTTTGACTGGAGTGCTCCCCTTCACTTTGAATTAGCTGTCTTACCTAGACTGCTAAGTTGAACCCTGGAAGATCGACAGTGGCAGCATCAATCTTCCTCTGAAGTGTAGAGGAAGCTGACCTAAGCAGCTGACCTAAGAACAGAACAGAATGCTTCACTTGAAGCAATGATCACACATGGAAATGAAAACAGAAAGTGACCGTAGAGTAAAGCAGTGTGATAGAGTCCAATGGGTAAACCCTGAGGACTAAAAAGCACAGCTGAAGGTTTCCATTTTAAGGTGGACTATCGGTAATTTAGGGCTAGATAGTCAAAAGATGGTGTTTGTTAATAAGTGTTTTGGACTTTGCACAGCTTCACTTGACTGGAAAAGTAGATATAGCCTCAGAAGATGTAGCCAACATGTAGTGAGTGATGGAAAGTGCTAGTGTACATAAATATATTTGACTAATTCTACATGAGGGGATCCTGGCAGCTGCTCTAATTTACACCAGTAATTATGGACCCCCAATGACCACACACCACGTGAAGATAGCCAGAGCATACCAATCCCCATTCTCCTGCTCCCTGTCCTTCCTCTTCTTCCATATTCTCCCTCTCCCTGCCCTTCTGTCCCAGAAGATATTTTAAGAAAGGATTTGGGACTTTTGTATATAAGACTATGTGTAACATGTCTGAATCCATACTTGCAGTGGTAGCAGGGGCCATATAAGTAAGTACTAGATAGATCTAAGGAAGCAAGTGAACATTGCTTAAGATTTCTTGTCCTAACCTTGGAATTTTGAAATAAAGTGAATTTAAGGAGTAAAACAAATAACTACTTTTATCAGCAGGAGCTAGTCAAGTGCTCTTTCTCTTTGAGTGTCATTGGCTCAGAGTGAGGTATTGGGCTAAGCTTTCCAGTCCTTCCCCATATCAGCAATTCTACTAGGGTTACCAAGTACAAAATTATTTTTAATAAGCAGTAGGGTTGAAACATTGTCTCAATTCTTTTAAAGACAATCAGAAAGGAAGTTTCATTTTTAGAAAGAGGTCCTATTGAGAAAAGAAGCAAAAAACTCAGTTATTTCTATAGTTTAAGTTATTCAGCAGCAATTTCATCCAGTCATTTTAGGATCTATAAAAATAAGTCTTATTTCTTCTATTGCTTTTTTCCCTGCCTTTGCCTTGAGTCAGCTGTGAAGCCTGCAGTTGCCCTGGCTTATTACCTGTCTTATAGTTCCTGGAATGCTGAAAATGTCTTTCAGTTTGATAAAAGGAACATAAATACTTCTCTTGATGCACTGAAATGTCACTTGTCCGGACTGAAATGTCTACTACTCTTTGTTACATAACAGTTATTTTTTGTAATCTATTTCATTCTTTCTTGACTTCTTTCTAGGGAATTGGCAGAAAATAATCTCCCCATAATGTATGACCCTCAGTCCTGAACAAAGCCCCAGTCAAGAAAAGTGCATAAACACACATGTAATGCTGAGCATGTGAATAATCCCTTTGACTTCAATTCTATTGGTAACAACACACTGACCAATGACTTCAATGAGATTAATCATGGCTTTAAAGTGATGCATGTATATAAGTGCTTAGTTGGCTAAGGGACCACATGAGTAAACCTCCTAATGGGATTTTATATAGTGAATCTCTGGGGGAGCTGAAGGTTAGAACTCTTAGCCTGTTCCTTGGGACAAACCAAATCTCACTCCCCAGTCTAATGCCCTAACCCTTATGCTACTCTAAAGCCCAGCGCACCGTCCTCCCTTATATCCTGTGTTGGCAGCCCGGTGCCTCCCAGGGAGGGTAGGTCTCAAACCCACAACCCTCTGCTCCCCCAGCAAATGCCATGTCCCCTAAGCCAATCCAAAACTGGATTCCTCTTAAAATCAGGAATAAGGGACCTTTCAGAAAAGGGTTTATTTTCTGAAAGATCCCTGTCTAGACTGGCGCTTTTTTCCGGCAAAGCCCCGAGCCGGAAAAAAGTGGCAGCCATGTTCATGCAAATGCAGCGGGGAAAATGTAAATCCCCGCTGCATTTGCAATTCCGACTTGTCTCATCTGCATCCCTTTTCCAGAAAAGGGGTGCAGTGTAGACACAGCCAATGAGTATGGTGGGATATAGGAGAGGTGATAGGCTATATCTGCCATGCACAGACCGACTGGTTACATCTCTTTGCTGGTTTGGTGTTGCTCCCCCATGGCAGTGTAGCAGGGTTGACTCACTGGCCCACCACCTCCTGCTGCTCTCTGTGGGAATTAGCTCTTTCATCCCTGGAGTGCCCTTGTGGACCAGTGTCTCACCCTCCATGACCTGTATCCTGTGCTACTTCAGGCCTTGTGGCCCATGGTGCCATTTCTTTACGGTACTGCCCTGCAGCAGTGGCCCCACACCCTGGAGACCTCCCTTCCCAGAGATTCCCAGTCCTCTATACCCACCTCGCCCGAGTGACCCACTGCCAGTTGTCATCTAGCTCCTGCCTCAGGGCAGACTGTGGTCTGAGATGGCCACTCATCATTGGCAAGGGGGTGTGATCCTGTGGCATTCTCCTGCTCTGGCTGTCTTCCTGCATCCCTAGTACCTCTCAGGCCTTGCTTGAGACCCTGCAGCCTAGAAGTTAGGTCAGGCCAGAGCTTCCCAGCCCTGCCTGCTTTTCTCCAGCCTTGCTCTGTTTCAGGTACCCTCTGTAGCTTTCCAAGCAGCCAGGTCCCTTCTGCTTCACAGCTGGAGCAAGAATGAGCTCCTCTCAGCCCTTGCAGCCTTTGATAGGCCCAGCCTGGCTCTAATTGGCTGATTGCTTCCTGCCCTAATTGGCCTCCTCTGGCATGTCTGTAACCCTCTCCCTGCTGGCGTGGGCTACTACGGTGATTCTCAGTTTCTCAACCTTTTTTTTTTTATAAAGTATCCCTTTAAAAAAAAAAGTACCCCCAGTACCTACAGTTTCAGACACACACAAAAATTTTCTACCATTGCAACACAGTTGTTTAAACAACTTAATCATAGCTGGGTGGGTGATGAAATTTTTGGGCGTAAAAAGTACAAAGCGCTGTGAAACTTGAAACAAAAATTCAGTTTTCTCCAAATTTCAGTTGTGTTGATGTACCCCCCAGACTTCTCTCGAGTACCCCTGAGGGTACTCGTACCACTGGTTGAGAAATACTGGGATATAGCAACACTACAGGAAGTTTCATCCGTGACTCCACCTCCCCCTGCCCCCTTTTGAATACATTCTTCACCACACTGGACACAAGCACACCAGAAATGTGCCATTTAGGTGTTCCAAAGCCATAAGAAGGCTAAGCAGTTGGAGGCTTCTACCGTTATACAAGCAGCCTGAAGTTTTGTCCCGTATGTTAAAAAAGATAATTATGGAGCCATAGAAAGATGTTTAGTGGATTTAAGTTTTATGTCTCATTCACTTTTTCCAACAATGGCCTACCTATAAATTGTTTCTTGCCATCTATACTTTTATATTGAGGAAACCCGCACTCTTTTAGAGCAATGTGCCTTGGGATATATTATAAGGTGCATAGTTAATACATTTATCAGGACATCTACCAAAAAGGTCACCCTCTGTTTAAGGGTGAGTGAAAGAGAGGGTATTCAAAATCTGTCACCAGAGTTTAACCAGTGAATAGTTATAAATTTAGACATTGGATTATTCATATAAAAATTACCTAATCACAATCCAAATCAAAGAATTGTACTGGACTCTAACCACCAAAAAGCTGGTTTATTGTCAGATGTAATTAGACTCTTAAGAAGAGCAAAAAATCTTAGAGAGGAAGGGAAATCTCAAACTTGCCTTTCATACAAAGCGTTTTGCTTACCCTGATTGCAAGCAAGAGCTTTCCAGGCAAAGTCCACAAGCTCTTTGGAGCCATGTCCCTAAAACAGCATATCCACACGAGCACTGACTGACTGATTTGGTGGGAATAATTTCCTCGAGAATCTAGCTTATTTTCCGTTTGCACAATGTTCACAGGAAGATCATGTCTGCCTCAATGGAGTTTTTATTTGAATTGTCTCAGGACCTGATTGTGATGCAATAACTTACTCCTTAGCTAGCTCCCTGATGTGATGGGACTACCTATGAAATATTATCTCATAAGAGGAAGGGTGTCAAAATCTGGCCTCCAATGAATATTTTTCTGTTTGCTTTACTTTGTGGATCTATCACAAATAATGCACTGCAAGAATCCAATACTCAAACATTTGAAATTCAAATTGTGTTGGTTATATATGATGGATCACAGCTGTCACAAGATACTTTTAATTCCCTGATTGGGTGAGCATAAAGGTTGTAGTCAGGAAGAGGCTTCCTCAAAGCCTCTGGAACTTTACTTATCTCCTAGGAAAGCTGTGATACATGGAGGGAAGTATATTAAATCAAATATTTAATTAGAAATTCTTATAATATTTTCTTTTCTTTTCTGGGCCTCACAGGCCCTAGGAAACATAGGCTAGTATAAAATGTACTGGCTTGATTCACTTGAGATTTAATTTTTCCCATCACATTGTCAACTTTGCCTTAGCAGTGAGATGTGAAGCAAGATTCTTCTCTAGTTCACTGAATTGTTTCTCTGCCAGGGTCATGGGACACCCGTTCCCTTGTAGTACAAAGCAGTGTCTGATCTCACAGAGAACATTTCCAATGATAGTCTGGAGCATGTAAACTTAAAATTATGTTTCCATTAGTATACTTGTGAGTAAAATGCAATCACTCAAATATTCATAGAAAAAGAAGAGAAATAGGAGAATGGGCACGGCCAGAAAAGTTTTCATTTTTAAATCCAAATATTTGGGGTTACTTGTTTTCAGTAGTCTCCCATTTCGAGTCAGCAGGTGGCCTTGATAATCTGTAACTGAAAAAATTATTACCTCAGATTAATAAATCTGTGGCCCTTTAACGCATAAGACACCAAAATGACCAAACAGTAGCTGCACAATGGCCAGTCATTCACTATGAGAATACAAGTTTGGCTGTATCAGACCATTAGTCCATTTAATCTGCTCTCCTGATTGCAGTTGAGGAAAACACTGTCCTACGTGCTTAAAGTTAAAAATATGTTTAAACACCTTTACTGGAGATAGAGATTGTTTCCTTAATAAGGACTTCTGGCAGAAAGCTCTTTTCAGAGAAAATGTAATTCTACCTCCCTTCCGCGCCCCCCCTCCCCACCACCACTCCCCCCACAGTAGCACCCCTGACCAATTATGCAATGTTGTCCCTAGGCATGGAATTTTATTTTTCCTTATCGTTGCAAGCATAGTGTACATGCAGCTAAAGATGATGTGGGTCATAGACCTAGAATTTGACTCAACCACTTCCTGAGGCAATGAATTCCAAACTTGCCTATACATTGCATAAAGTAACTTTTTTTTTCTTTTGAGTTCTACCTTTGCTGACATTTATGCCACTGGCCCTTTGTTCTTGATTAATGTTAGTCTGCAAAAGCCTGTTCATTTTATTATGAAGTACTTGAAGCACTTGACTTCTATTTTAAAAACACAATCACAATATTCTACAGCTATTAAAAATCAATTAGGATTTTTTGCAGAGATAGGAAGTTATCCCTGGTGTCCTAGCTAAGTTACATTGTGCCAACCTCTATTTTTCACTGGATACAGTGTTCTTTGCTTTCTTGAATTGTTGCAGTTTAAGAGCTGCTGCTTTGTTTTCTTCCCTTCTGGACACAATTGAACTTAATTGATGGATGAAGTGATTCCCTTATACTGTATTTAGTTTGCCCTGGCTTTGTGAAGTTTGTCAGTTGTTTTGGGACAAGCTTTGGCACAAAAGGTAATTGTATGTTTGTGTATGCTAGAGGCCCCATAATCTAGTGCATTGTTTCCACGTCAGCCGCTGACTGGATGAAAGACTTTCTGTATGTGTCTGTTGTTGTTACTTGTTACATCTATGGGCAACTCTTGATGTGCCTTCTGCCTTACTGATGAAGAATTACCCATTCTAGTATGATACTGAATAATAACCATTCTGTCATAATCCCACTGCACCTCACAAAGGAGGTCAGGATGTGAAAATAGTACTTGTAAAATGTGCCAGATTAACAACCCTGAAAACAGAAGTCCTGTAAGGATGCCAGTAGTGCATATTGCCATGCTCCACTCCACCAATATGCTAGCTCAAACCTGTTCTAGAAAAAAAACCAAACTACCTCCAACAGCCAGATGGTAGATTCATCTCCCTGTGTTTTCAGCTCTTGGCTTTG
Source organism: Pelodiscus sinensis (assembly GCF_052426305.1). Classification (NCBI taxonomy): domain Eukaryota; kingdom Metazoa; phylum Chordata; order Testudines; family Trionychidae; genus Pelodiscus; species Pelodiscus sinensis. The sequence goes on from NC_143052.1 coordinate 111,545,972, forward strand.
GCTGAAAATGCCAGTTGTGATTGTAGTTCAGTAAACTCTAGGATTAGCAGTTCTAACTGTTGCTGCTGTTCACCAGCATTATCTGCACTGAGGTTGACATCTGAGATGTTATACCCATTAGAGACGTAAATGCATAGTCGAGTATACAATTAACCGATAAGATAAGCTTATCGGTTAAACTTCTCAACTGCTTGCATTCCCCTCCTCCCCCACTTGCTTCCTCTATATCAGAGGCAGCAAGGGGGGAGCCAGCTTAAAAGAACCAGCTTCATGGTGCCACCAGCCCCTTCCCCTGCTGCCTCTATCAAAGGCACAGGGCAGCAGGCAGCTGGTCTACGGGGGGATCTGGTTTTTAAACTGGCTCACCTCACAGACCGGGTCACGCCTGTCACCCTGCACTGCTGCTTCTGTTACAGAGAAAGCAGCATGGGGTGACAGGGGCTCCTAGGGAGTGGGGCCAGATTGCATCCGCTGCCAGCCCTTCCCCCAGGGACTATAGAATAGTCGAGTAACCGATAGGAATTCATGCGGTTGCTCAACTATTCCATTAACCAATATCTAACATCGCTAATACCCATGATAGTAAACAAAGAAAGCTGCACCATAAGAAAAGAACTGTTACTGCACCTCACTGTATAAAAGAGTTCCACACTGACAGAACTGCTGTCTGTCTCTAGCAACAGAAGTCATGACAGTGTGAATAGACTCCTCAGTTGCCAACAATCCAGAATTATCAATACAATGATTTCAAAATTCATCTCAGGCATATTGAACAATAGTGCCAAAATAAGCAATGATGTTGATTTCACTCTTGGGGGGAAAAAATGACTCAACATTTGTTTATAATAAGGGACTTTGTTGCATCCATTAGAATGTGAGGCTTATCTTACCCCAAAAAGTTAATTATGCAAAAAACATCAACCTGGAATTACAGTTGTGTGGAATTCTGTAACATTTGTCTAATATGTCGACTGATATGCAAAGTAGTTGAAATTATTTCCAAAGTATCCAGCGGTTCTCCAGACTCTGCAAAAGATAGTTCTTGAATAATTTCCCACAGAGCTTCACTAATAGCAATAGTACTTTGCACATCCATAGCCCTTTACAAACATTCATTTAATCCGTTAGTGCCTCTTTCAGTTCGGCTAGTAGCCTGTTTTGCTGATTGGAAAACCATTGTGAGATGAAGTGACTTTCTCAAGGTCATCCAGTGAGCATGCGGCAGAGCTGGGAATAGATTTTATGTTTACCCCAATTCTGTGCCTTACCCATGAGACCATCTTTCCTTTTTTAACAAATGATACATCAAAGCTAATGCACAATAACGTACTAGCCTTATGATCCCTGAGAGTAGTAAAATATATGCATCAGAGGATGTGACAGCTGGAAAAAGGTAGGCACTTTTGTGATGGAAAACAGGATGATTTCTGGAAACTATCAGCTGATGTATCATATGTAGGGTCCCACCTGCTGTTAGCACTTCCACCTGACCTCATAACTATCACATGCAATCTTTCACTGACAGTGGCTTGCAGTCACTGTGCCCTCTATCAGACAGTATCATCACTCAGCCTACATAGGATAAGTCCCATTGCAGAACTGTAAAGTTAGTAGATGATACACCTTTCCTGTTAAGGCTCATATGGTTGGTAATAAATGTTCACTGTGAGAAATATAAGGGAAAATTTACCTTGCAACTAGAAGGCTCAGACAGGTGTAAAACAGGAACTGGAGAAGTACCCCAAGCATTGCCTATGCCTGTTCTCACTGGGCACCAGCTATGCAAAACATTCTGAGTTTGTCTCCAAACTTAATGGCATATAGACAATAAATCTCTTTCAAATCCTGCAGTGACCTTGTGGAGCTTCTCCACTTCAACAGCATAATTAGCAAAAGCCAACTGTACCAATCCAGTAAATTCTGCAGTGACAGCCTCCAACTGCTGTCAAGGGGTATGTTAGTGATGAATGTCTGCATATTCACCAAGCTTTGAAAAATAGCCAAGAAGGATTTTGGACCAAGCTCAGATTCAAGGCGCTTTTTGACAAAAGTACAATAACGCTGTTCAGCTGATGACAGTCTATCCCATACTTTCAAGAAAGCTCCATTTTACAGGAAGAATTTCCAGATCTGTAGTGACATGCAGTCTTAGCTAAGGATAGATGGCCTTCTTGAGTGATAGTACATTGGTGCTGTTGTGGATTTGTTTTTCTTTCCACCACCTATCAAACAGTCCATAATTGCTACCCTCACCCTCCTTCTCTCCCCCAATTCCCAAAGACATTCTTCATGGGCAGGTCAGGAATGCAAGGTGTACTTATTTTTTTAACAGAAGGATGTATTTTAAACAATTTCAGCAAGGCTTAGAAATCTTGTGCAGTATAGAAACTGTACCATATTGTTGCATTTTGCCTGTTGCATACAACCCAGTGTTTGGAAAACTTTCCCCTACAGTTGATGCCGATGAAAATTGAGGGTGTGCAGCATTCAGAAAGATGCTATGACAGAGCCCAAGAAGGGACATAGTAAATAGAATCCACTCCTTACCAAATACCAGTCATTTTGGTACATCTAATGAATTATTATAAAATTAATGCTGATTTCACTCAACCTTTTCATTATACATATGACTTCACATTGTAAAGGAGATGAAAAATTGAGGTCTTGATCACTTCATATCAGTCACAGATGTGCTGCAGTGCCATGTACAGCTATCTGATTCCCAGGGTCAGTGTGTGCCAACACCCACAAGCAATAGTACCAAAGGGGCATACACTAATTAGGAATGTCTGGAGTACAACATGCTCTGGCTGTTCCATTCTATTCCCTACATCAGGATGGGGTGGGAGCTGATAGTGTCTCCATGCCAAAATAGTACAAAGACCAAGAATGCACCTGCAAATCAGACCCATAGCAGTAAGCGTACATTTAGGCCAGACTTGTAAAATGCTACTCACCCACTGTTCTGGGTTGAGTAAATTTTTTTTGATGGGTAAGTACCATACTGTTTGTTTTATTTCATTATCATCAACCATATTTAAGAGCCTTCAAGTCCTTTTTTGTGCCCGTGCTGGTAAATTTTACGGCATTTTTCCAAAACTGATGTATAGTAACTAGAAATCCCATGCTGTTCTTCATAAGAGTAGGGGTGTTATCTCAGATTTCCTAGTCTAATTACAAGTTGGGTAATCACATTCTGCCCAAATTTCCTTCTGTGGTTTCAAATAGATACTTTATTCTACCTGTCCCAAACCATGTAATGCTGCTGTGCTCTTTAAGTAGGTGCTGGGTTTCGCAGCAGAAGTGACTGCATTTCAATGGGGGGAGAAGTGACATCTGTATAATTTGTTCTTATTGCATAGCCCTTTTGACACTTTGGGATGAAAGAGACTGTGTAAATATAAGATATTTTTATTATTTATAAATTAATGTAATAACATGGAACAATTCTACACATGTATTCAAGAGAAAATTGAGAGACAATAGGAAGCCCTGCACTCATGAAGGGAAGAGGAGAGTTCTGGAGTTCTTTTGAGGCACAAAACCTATAAAGCCTCTTGGGAAGGAAGCCAGTGAGCTAGCTTCACTGAGAAAGACTTTGAGTTTATTTTAAATGAATTATTTCCTACGATGCTGCAGTTTAGAGATCCCTTCACAGAGACAGGATTGGCCTATTGACTGTGGGCTACTTCCAGAGAAAGTCATCAGATTACAATTGGAAATTCCTGAAGTTGGGACTTTAAAGATTACAATGAGAGGGATATAGGTTATGTGCCTTTTTGAATGATTTTCCTGAGCAGTTATGTGATGTAGTGTCTTCTTTTCTCAGTGGGTAATGTGTGAATGCCAGGAACTGAAGAACGGTATGCCCTAAAATGGAAGCAAATACTTCCGTTGCCAAAGGAGGAGCGGTTTCTATATGATACAACATAAAATTGTCAAAAGTGTGGTCAGTGGGAATTAGGCTTTTGAGGGTGCATCTACACAGCAGGACTTAACTTGAAATAAGCTATGCAAATTGAGCAACGTCAATTGCGTAGCTTATTTTGAAAGAGGGAGTGTCTACATAGGCTTTATTTTGAAATAGAATACTCTTCCTCTGACTTCCCTTACTCTTCGTACAATGAGGGTTACAGGAGTCAGAGTAAGAAATCCTCCAGCTTGACAGTATTTCAACATTATTTCGAAATAACCGTCTGCTATGTAGATGTGGACTAAGTTATTTCAAATAATGTTGCTGTGTAGACATACCCTAAATGACATAGGCACACTGAATATAGAAGTTCAGCTCCTAACTAAGACACATGGGTTCTTTTGAAAATGTTGTCTACGGTCTGTTTCTTTGATGGTGCCATCCCCACCTTGGAGATAAGTGTTTATGAAATGGGAAGGCTAGATTAGTTCATCCCATTCTGAGATGTCCTCACTTGAACATGAATATGAACTTTTAATAAAACTTTTAAGATAAGGGTGAGCCATGGAATATAGTATTTGCATGGACCTAAATTGATATGCAGGCTGCTCTTCATACATTGCAGGTTCTGTGCTCAGATGACATTGTGCTTGAAATACTGTAGCCTGCTCTCTTTGCAGCCACCTGTATTCATGTCAAAGTTGGCACTGCACCCATCCCATTCAGTTGCAGAGTCTGCAACTGACATGTTCAGGAGTCACCTGGTGGCATGGGTGGCCTCTATAGCCAGGAGGAAGTTTTGTACGAAAAGTTGAGAGAGCACTTTTACAGCATCAGAAAATGGTGGGGGCACTGGCAGGGCTTTTTTCCCAGGCCTGGTCTACACTTAAAAATTAGATAGGCCTGAATGATGTAGCTAAGTGTGTGAAAAAAAAAATCCCTCTGAGCACTGTAGTTTGGTCAACCTAACCCCTGCTGTAGATTCACCTAGATTGATGGAAGAATTCTACCATTAGCCTAGCTGCCCTCTCTTGGAGAAATAGATTAAGTCCATTGATAGAAATCCCCTTTCCACTGACGTGTGAAGCATTTGAGTCTCAGTGCCACAGCTGTGCAGGCACAGTGCCATTGCTGTGTCCTTGTAGTATAGACGTGGCCTAGGACACAAGACTGCCATGACTATGGTAAACAGTATGAGAATAACCAGGAAGATGCTATGAGAAAGCATTTGCCAATGGTTGCCACTCACTAGAGGTACCACAGTTCTCACTTCTACTTTGAATGGGAAATAAGTATTATCTGAGATCACACAGTGTGGGACATGTTGGAAAAAGCTGATTTTGTAAAGGACCACAGACACTCATACCTATGTGGAAACAGGTTGAGAACAGAGGAATCAAAGGGGAAGAAAGAGAAGTGAAGATGAAACATTTGATACATTTTATGTGTGAATAACCAGAGGCTCTGTTTACAAACCTTTCCATCTGTTCCTTCGCCTAATCAGTTCTGCTTTCTCTCTCTCTCTCCTAACTTTCCTTCATCTTTCCAGATGCAGGACGCTATGGGCTATGAGTTACCCTGGGTGTATTTTGTCAGTCTGGTCATCTTTGGATCCTTTTTCGTTCTAAATCTGGTTCTTGGTGTGTTGAGCGGGTAAGCTGCCAGTTTTCAATGTCATTTTTCCAATGCTGCAGGGCAAGACTCCACAATCAGAGTTCCTCCCGGTCACCAGGATCCCTGCCTTCCTTCCTGACCCACCTCCATCCAAAATAAAAGTCTGAATCCAAGGAAACTTCTACATAGGTTTTGAAATGAATAATTTAAAATGGTGTCAGCCAAAATAACTGTGATAACAAAGTGCTACTCTCTAATTAGGAAATGCAATCTTAGCCCAACCAAAATACCAAGCTCCAACTAGACTGGAGAGAAGACAATTTGGATTCAGTCAAAACTTTGAAAATCCTGGTGCTGGTGACCTGGGATCCCTTTGGCTGGAGCCTTGCAGTGCTCAGAAACTGAGCCTGTCTCACTAATTATCATTCCACTCTTCCAGGTCAATGATGCCATAGGAAGGGACTGGCCCTGGATCTATTTTGTTACACTAATCATCATAGGGTCATTTTTTGTACTTAACTTGGTTCTCGGTGTACTTAGCGGGTAAGCAGAACCAGGAAAATGTTTTATTATTTATATTTTAACTTATATCTCTATTCCTTCTCTTTGGTTATGGATATAACGGGGCCATACTGGGTCACTCTCCAAAATGTTTAAAAGAAGCCCCTGGCTTTGCTGTGTAAATACCAAAGCAGGGCATCAGATGCTCCCCCGGAATAGGGGAAATATTTGAGTAAATCTCTTTATGAAAAGCCAAAACCTTGCCTTTAAAATACTCTTCTCCTTAGAATAACCTTTAGCAAGTGTCATGAAACTAAAAGTCCCTATACATTTGCTTAGATAAGGCTGAGCACATCATTTACCACACCAGGAGTGGATTGTTGTTAAAATCCTGGAAAAATCAGCAGAAGCAGACATGACTAGCAGCATCTCTGGCAAATCCCAAAATGTCTGTAAAAGAGGAGTCCTGCCAAATTATTCCATCTCAACTGAGAGATTCTTTTATTTAATATCTTTGAAACGTAGGCAGATTGGGGAGTTATTTTCTCCATGAACAGACTAACATGTTTTTCTGTAATAGGCACATCTTCTTTATTGTACACATTAGGGGGTTAGGCATGATGCAGGAAGAGTTTTTTTCCTTGTCATGTTTTATAAGGGTGATCATGGTCATCTGACAGGGGAGGCTCTGAGCAGGAGGATTAAAATGTCCCCAAGAGATGCTGTTGTTTCTTAATTCTTCATTTTAACCTGTGTTACAGAAGCATCATTGCTGAGGCCAACTAAGCAATTGCCTCGCATAAAACCAGCTGTTAATGTACCCAGGAGTTAAACACTGTGCTCACTTTGGTGGCCCAGATAATGAGCAGATTCAAGTCAATAAACATTCTTGATATGATGTTCAAAAAAAGGGATGCCAAGGATTAGATTCCCATTTCCATATCTAGGCACTGCTGGGTGCTCAAGCTTGTTCAAATCACACTACTCTATATAGGTGTTTAAACAGGGTCTTAGAAGTCTAAGTTTAGGCAGCTCTTTTATTTACTTAATTAATTAATTAATTAAAATCTTGATCCTAGTACTTAGTCTGCTGAGCCTTGTGGGAAGTTTGATCAATGCCTGTACCGGTCAGATTGTCTGACCTCTCTAACCCTCACCTCTCATTTTGACAAGGGGTTCTTGAGGTGAGGGGGTCATGGCATGTCAAGGGTGACACTCTCTTAGCAGGAGTTAGGGCCATCACAGAAATGTTGTCCATGGTCTCAGAGGCAACCAAAACAGGAGGGCTGTAATAGCCCTAGCAACCTTCTTTGCTGTCCTTCAGAGAGAGTGCAGGTTTCGAGAAGGATTCATTACCTTCTGCATCATCCCCTCCTGAGAGAAACACATGCAGGTATGACAACTGCTGCCTGGATAGGAGCTTCATGTGAGTGAATTGAAAGGAAAAAGAGGCTCCAATAAGGAAGGGAGGTAATAGTCTGTGTTTGGATACTTGAAGAGTGATACTGTGGGTCCAGTTTTCAAAATGAATTCCTTAATATCAGAGTCAGATTCCCCCATTTAGTCACTCAGATTGGCAGGTAGCCATGTAAAACAGCAGTGGAGATTGGTGGCATAGGAAAGTGGGCAGGCCAAACTGATTGCATCTTTACATGACAAAACGTCAATAGCAATAATTAAAGATTGTATATTTTCTGATGTGGGTAGGGTAAGCAGTGCCCACCTGGGCAGTATCTAAGAAATCACAAAAGCTACATTACACATAAGGAATTGTTAGAGACAGCCAGGATCAAACAAGAGGTCCATCCACAATTACATCATTGAGCTGAATCTCCTTGCCTGTGTTGACTGTACCATTTTGCTGTACTTTTCATAATCAACCTGTAGGATCACACTGGGAGTCATTCTCTATTAACATCCCTGAAAAAGACTCCTAGTTCTTAGTAACCTGAGGAGTTGAAGTTTCCAAAAAATATAATGCTCAAAGAGCTAACTTTCAAACACAGTTGTGAACAGTACTAAGTCCTGAAAAGTCTTCAATCCTCAGAGCCAGGTGTTGCTAAGGCACTCCCTGTGTTATTGATCCATTCTGCACAAATGTTGCAAAACAATATTCCTGGTGATCAGTACCTTCCAGGTAATCCAGTCTGTGCATCTCACTTTATATCCAGCATGTCTTTTTGGAAAACCATTATCTTATACTTCATTATTTATTATTCTTACTCATATAGGCTTAAATAAAAAAAAACCCACTTCCTAATGAAATGAATACAATTGTATGCTCAAAGTTAAATTAGGGTGTAATTACTGATGCCAACTAAGATATCTTCATTGTACCTACTTTATGGCAGTTGCAAAATTTGAGGTTGAACTGTGTTCTGCCTAAAAATCAGAGCCATAATCAGTCATTCCTGGGTGTATCATTCCATTTAGTCATTATGAACAAACCACACAACATATTATATATACCTAATTATATGCTAAAGTAAATACTATACAAATACATGAACATCACTATAGTCTGGCCACTGGCTTGACTGAGGATAAGGAATATGGATGTATTTCTAAAGAAAATACCATACCAGTTCAGAAAAATGGATTCCATGTACCAATTACAGCAGCAAATTTGACTCAAGATTTCAATCCCCTGAAGATTAGGGTTTTACATCTGTGTTTGTTTAATGGCATTAGAAATAATGGTCTTGCTGTCAGTGTGTTAGTCAGATTCAGATTCAACTTTTCTGCATACCAGTAACGCATAGTGTTATTCAGATACATGTTTGAAGTTCTGTCCATATCTAATAGTAACCCAAAAATATGATAAGCTGAGAGGATATTCTGTACCTGTCAGAGTAAATAGGATTCGAGTCCATATGCTGGATTTAAAGCAGTTGCCAAGATCTTTAAACAGCTGTAATTTCACGGTTTTCTTGTTTTCCATCACTGATCTGAGCACCAGAGAATTCAAAGAAATGAGGTATAGAACAATAATTGTGCATCCAGTTATCAGAGCAGGAAAGAAAAGCTTTCTCCTAGATTATATAGGGCAAAAAGACTCATCCCCGTCTCATATACACTGAGAGGAATTTACCCCACACACTCCATTTGTTGAGATTGTACCCAAGCAAAGATTTCTAGTAAACTGAATGCTGGTAAAGATTGCCACATTTGCAGCCCTCCACTGAAGGTGTCTATCCACTGAAAAGAGGATGGCATTACTCCTGTAAGCTTCCACCATGCCACTCTCCCATTGCATTTCAGTGTTGTTCTGGGGAGACCACATGTAGGTTTGAAATGGTAGTTCGGTGAGCACACTCCTTTGATCCTGGGTCTCCCTGCTGAGATTGCCAATAAAAACAATTAGTGTCAAATGTGATGGTGGTGTAGGGGATGTGCCTCCTAGGAACTGAACTGAGATCACCAGCTTATTTCACATCGGATACTAAATAGCTTTTAGTCAGTAACAACAGTTGGTCATTAACAATCGAATTAGCCTGGATTCTAACTGGCTTCCTAAATATGAAATGCTTTGAATTTCATTAGCAGTTTCCTGGTCCACATAGCCCTCGAGTGTCAAGTTTTAATGTGACTCCAGTGTAGATTTAAGCACATTTGATTAAGACCATTTCATTAGAAGGTTTTCTGAAATGGGAAGCACTCTTTACATTTTGTGAAGGGAACAGTCTGTGCCAATACTGTTCATTTAGATCATTGGACTAAGAATTGGCATTATTGGATTCTAGTCTCAATTTGGCCATTTGTGGGGCCAGACCAAGGTCTATTACCTAAGTCCAGTTAGGGACCCCTGAAGTCCTGCTAGTGCCCAGTGTCTGTAGGACTTATATGGTTCTGAAGAGGTTTTAAGTAGGATTTAAGTAGTGCATAGGCTTTTATTGGCCCTTTGTACAGGCATGTAATTTTGTGTGACATGGGCCAAGTCTTTATGCCAAAAGTCAACATTTTTACACTTGTGTGCCCACATCTAGCCATTTAAATTCATATTTAGGCACCTAAATAAATGTGTTTCCAGTGGTGTCAAATGCTCAGCACCTGTGAGAATCAGGCCACTGATTTAGGTGCTTTCCTTTGGGCATTCAAGTTGGAAGTGTCTGGCCTTAATCTTACTTTTCCTCAGTTCACCTATTTATAAAATAAAGGTTAATCGTGGTTCCCTAGGTCATGTTTTCTGAGCATTAAATTCATTAATGTTGGTAAAGCTTTTTGAGAGTCTCAGAGGAGAGATGCTATAGAAGTGGAAAGCATTATTGTTATTATTGATTGATTTTTTTCAACATCCATCTTTTTTACATTTCCAGACAACACAGTTGTGGTTTTCAGGATAAGAACACTTGATTTTTCACTTCTGACATATGGCAAAGCTTTCTCCCAGGACTTATTGTGAAGCTATTTTTAGTCCCGAGGGCCCAACACAGCTACTTTCCACTTTGAACTCTTCATTATCACAATCCCATGAAGAGGGGCATAACTCAAGCAAGATGGCAGAGGAGAGGACCATGCAGGCATACTTTGTTTCAAAGTGGAACTCTGCATGTTTGTCGAATTCATGAAGACCTTTCCTTTTGTTTATTCTCTTGCTGCCCAGGCGAGAGTCAGGTCTCACAAAGGGCTTGATTCAAAGCCCACAAAAGTCATTGGGAGCCTTTCCGGTGATTTCATTGGCCTTTGATTGCATCCTAGATGAAAGGGAAGCACTTCCTCTCCCAACTCCATCTGAGTTACCCGTAGGACACTGCACCTGGCACTGATTGACATGTTTGGGACTTTCAAAGGTGTTTAGCTTTAGTCTAACTGCTTCCTTTGGCTTCAATGATATAATTCCCGTAGACTTCAATGGGGGCAGAAATAGACCAAAGCTAAGTGCATTTGAACCCCCCCCACCCTTTGTTGGCAGTATCATCAAAAGGATACAGATTAACTAGCCAAAAAGTATGAGTGGGGATGGTTCAGAAATGGTGGGCTTGATTCTCCACTGCCTGTATCTCATATAGCCTTTAACAGCTGCACAAAGTAGGCATTTTACAGTCAGCCTAGTGAATGATTACAGGTGGTACGAAACAGTGCAGAGTTTAGTTCAATTACTGCAAGTCACAGTTGATCCACAGCAACAGTAAAGATCAAGAGACTTCTATGTCTTTGGCTGGGAGCCAGCTGGCTTTTAGCTCAGAGGGTTAAGGCTCCTATACTCTGCTTCAGAGATCCCAGGTTCAAATCTGCCTGGTGGTGGTTCCAAAGGCATGCCACAGTTTCATCTGATGTCCTCTAGTGAAAGAAGTCCAGTATCTAACCAGAGAGCTCTATAGAACCTCCAGAAACAGCTTATTCAGAAAAAGTTACTTTGTCCACAGAGGAAGCAGGAGATTGTCCTCCTAAGACCCATCAAAACAGTCAGATAAGCAAGATGGTGTCTTGTGTTTAAGCACATAGTGGCTACGTCTAGACTGGCATGATTTTCCACAAATGCTTTTAACGGAAAAGTTTTTCCGTTAAAAGCATTTGCGGAAAAGAGCATCTAGATTGGCATAGACGCTTTTCTGCAAAAGCACTTTTTGCGGAAAAGCGACCGTGCCAATCTAGACGCGGTTTTGCGCAAGAAAGCCCTGATCGCCATTTTCACCATCGGGGCTTTTTTGCGCAAAACAGTTTTTAGCTGTCTACACTGGCCCTCTTGCGCAAAAACATTTCCGGAAAAGGGCTTTTGCCCGAACGGGAACGTCAAAGCATTTGTTCAAGAAGCACTGATTTCGGACAGTAGAACGTCAGTGCTTTTGCGCAAAATCAAGCGGCCAGTGTAGACAGCTAGCAAGTTTTTGCGCAAAAGCTTGCGCTTTTGCAGAAAAACTTGCCAGTCTAGACGCAGCCAGTGCATATAATGGCTTTTCATCAAGCTGCCAAATGCTCACCCCAAATCTGTTCTCTGGCTGTAACCGTTATTCTTAATGGTTGTCCCCCAAACTGTGGATTTGCAAATGCTTTCTTCTGGCCAGGGGGAAGCAGGTGGTAGTGTCTAGTTTTGCAAACCTATGGCAAAACACATGAACCTAAATATTCAAATAAAGCATCCTGTGCTGTGGCAGTTTTCCACCCTCAATTAAATGTGTGAACAGAATTGTGGGTGCATTTAATTAACCTCAGTTGCACCAACTGAGGTGCAAATGCGCTTCTGTTTAGGCAATCAGGTTGAGATCTGGCTAAAAAACAACCCTGCAGTCTCTCTCTCCAGATGTCAGATTATTGCCAGACATTTAATATGGGTCATCAGATTAAACTAGTGTAATAATAACAGATATTCACAAGTGACTGGTTAAAAGATGCATATGGCGAAGCATTAAAATAAAAAATATTTACATAAACATTATATGTAAGTTTCAGTTACATTCTTAACCAAATGCTGAGAGTTAGCTTCTCCCCAACATTTGTATGTAGAAACCAGACACTTCAACTCTTATGTCTGTATATCTGACAAGGACCACTCCACATACATATTAATGTGATTTTGAATGAATAGAGGCAACTGAGGGTCCAAGATAGGGGTCGTCATATCTCCAGTGCAAACCAATCTAATCGCATTGTTTTTCAATCTCTTCCACCACATCCTGTCCCTCCCTCTTTCTTGCCAGGGAGTTTTCCAAGGAAAGAGAGAAGGCAAAGGCTCGGGGTGACTTTCAGAAGTTGCGGGAGAAACAACAGCTGGAGGAAGACTTGAAGGGATATTTGGATTGGATAACTCAAGCAGAAGACATTGATCCAGAAAATGAAGATGAAGGCATGGATGAGGAGAAACCCCGAAACAGTAAGTAACTTTCTTCTGTCTCTCTCATTGGGCATTTAGCTAGGAAGGAATGCTTCAGAATTTGTAGCAGTGAGATTCCTTGCAAGGAAAAACAGGTCAATCCTCAGGCATCCACAATTTTTATATATTATCATGGTTGTATTCATGTAGGAAGCTGGAGGAGGGTGAAATACATACAAAATAATTGGTATTGATCCACAAAACTTCAGTTACACTAGCATTAAATGCTGATCTTAAAAAGAAAAAAGACCATTATTTGCTGTTGGCAGTCCTTTTACAGGGATACATTTTAAAATATACATCTGCCTCCTATTCATTTATTTAATTGCAGTTCAGAGTTGCAGGCTGTTGACATCTGGTTAATTACTTTGAAAGCAGAGATTTCTAGCCAAAGCAGAACTACTCTATGGTATAAAGGCCAAATCAGCCCAGTTATACAGTAAAGGGCAGTCTGTCACTCCTCTGAAGTCAGTGGAATTGCATCTGATTATGACAGGGTCAAATTAAGCCCTAAGACTTTCCTTCTCAGGGAATTACTGTTAGAGTTCAGGACATCTTTGGGCAAAGTAATTGGAAATTCACCAAATATCTCGACTAATCAGAGCTGCTGAAAGAGGAATGGTTACATGACAGCAGCAGGTTTGTATATATCCCTACATTATCCAGATCTTCCCACCACCACCCCCTTATCAGCACAGGCTGCATATTCACGTAGCATGTTTCTTTACAAGTCACACAGTCTGAAACTGTCAGGGTGGAAACCTTTCAAACAGTTATACAGTTAAAGGACATGTGCATTGTTCTTTGCATTTATTACTAAAATGTGCTTTATCAACTGCTTGAGTTTGGAAGGGAGGCAGTGAAATATTTCCACAGCGATGTATTATTGCGCCAATTGCTGATTAAATCAATAGCTCTCAAGGAGGAAAAGGTTTTCCCTATTTCCCCTCAGACCAAACAAGCAAAATCCAAAAGACAGTTACCTTTGGGACCATATAATGGGCTATGTGTTGATACTGAAATGGTTTGTTTGAGCAACAAAGTAAGAATAGTATCCGAGGTTGATGGGCTTCTCTGGGGCAAGCTCTAGCATTGGTAAGTATACCGCCAAAGCTTTTGATTTAGCAAAAGTGCACATTGTTAATTAACACCAATGGCCAAATACTGGACCCCTTACTCCATTCACGTGAAGAAGTGGGTTGTGCTCACAAAAGCACATGACACCATCTGCATTTTCTGTTAGTCTCTAAGGTGCTTGTTTGGGTTTTTTTAAGTTTTTTCACTTACAGACTAACACGGCTGCCCCTCTGAGACTCTGACACATTACTGAAGAAAACTAGGCCTGGTGGAGTAAATAGGAGCGCTCGGTGCTCCATCTCTCTACAAATCAAGCAACTTTTATTTAGACACCTCTGTGAGGCCTTTTCTGAAGTTTGAGAATTTAGACTGAAGAAATCATTAGGTTAGACTATGGTTCAGTTAATGACCAAATGTTGGAGATAGCACCTCAGTGGCCTATAATTTGTGAAATGGGTCTGGAGATCTAACTGTAGTTCTCAAAGCAAAATTGTTCACATTAAAAAAACAAAATCATCCCCATGAGTCAATTAGCACCTTTATATGAAGTCTCAGAAAAAATACCCAGGATTAATTTGACAGGGTGCTTGATGTGAAGCCATAGAAGGCAAAAGGAGGCTTTCTTTTGACTTTGAGAGGCATTTGACTTTGAGAGGCCCATTGTGTCTTACCTGTAGGTGGTCCCGGCAAGAAAAGATTAAAGCACATTAGCAAAGCAGTTTGATGTAACCCTTGTATAGCTGCATCCTGTTTGGTACCTGTTCTGTGAGTCAGCAAAAGATAGCCATCTCTGCTGCAGTTTTAGGAGCATGAGATTGACTCTTTTTGGTTACCAGAATTTCAGAATGAATCAGACCTGAGGCCTCGACTAAGTTTGCCAATTCCAAGAGAGGCAATTAAAATGAAAGCTAACAAACTCCATTTATATGGGGCAAATCTCTGATATCCTGATGAAGCTGAGAACCAAAAGCTAGCACATCTGCAGGCTGTGTTCCGTTTTCTGTGTCTCATTGCCTCTAGCTGGCTCAGCTACATGTGAATGACTTTTGTAGGTGCTTGTCTCAGATTGTCCCAGAATGTGTGCAAGTCCCTCTGGAGGTTGTCACTGTTGTCCATGAATGAAACAATGAAATGTCATGAGCAAAATGTACTAATTTGTTGTCCGTTTCTTCTTCCAAATCATTAACAAAATTAGCATCTTAAATAGCATTGGTTCCAATACTGACCACTGAGAAAACGGCTGTTAACTAGATTCATCTAAAGAGTAACCATTTTCTGTGACACTTTGTTGTTTGTCACTGTGACGGGGACACGCGGCCCCGCACTAGCAGCGGCAAAGCCGCCGCCGCTTTCCCGGAGGGCGAGGCAAGCCATGCAGAGGCGGGGACACCACACCGCTCACACAGGCCCCATCGCCTGGGGACGCCAGTGGGGAAAGAGAGCGGGCTAACCCGAGGAGGGGGTGACATGGCTGGACATCATAACGCCGGCACAGCAGAATGTGCGGCCGGCACGCAACATGGCAGGCCCCTCAAAAGGGCCAAGACCAGCAGAGCCAGGGCAAAGCTGGGGCGTCCTGGAGCTTCCAAAGGGAAGAGGGGTCATCTCAACCCAGAGCCAAAGGGGAGGACGGACTGATGCAAGAGTACCACCGCCTCCACGAGGGCAACCTGGCCTGGGAGAACCCAGTAGGAACCCCGGTCAGTGGGTGTAAAGGCAAAGACAGCGAAGGAAGCAGCCCAGGGCAGGGCAGTATTGGCGCCCGTGGGCTGATGAGTTTCGAGGCCGTGCCCCATCAGCCGGCTAGGGGATTACTCATCTCTACACCTTAGGGACCCGGGCTGGGACCCGGTGGAGAGGGAGGGCCCGGGGCCCCCTTACCCCCTTCTAGGTATACAGGTTTCTTCACTATATATGGAAGGGGATCATAAAATCCCATATCAAACTATTGAATGTATGGGTATGGGATAACAAAAACTCACGGGAATTTGGGGACACTAAGGCGGCAGAGGGCACGGGACGCCGTTCGGACACCGGGAAAAGGGCTCCAGACCGATTGAACTGCCACAGTCACTTAATCGCTTTCTTTTTCATTACAAGATCAGGCTTCCGAACAGAACACTGAACTTTCTAATAATGCCGTAGAGTTATCATGCTTCAATGGATAGAAGCCACAGCGAGGGATGTAGGGAAGAAGTGGAGTGATGCTGACTACACGCTAGTGACAGGAATCACCCTGGCAATGCAGAGCAGGATAGGACAGGCCAAGCAGCCAAGTCACAGTGTGGAACACACGTTTGTACTCTTCTGAAAAGAGGCTGCATGAGCCCCAGCTAGCTAATGCTGTAGATGACATGATGTTTGCTAGCTGATTGGAGGCCTGGCAAATTAAACCTTATTGTAGCCTGGGTGCACTAGCCAGTGCAGTAGCTGGGCACTCTCCCTTTATTTTCTTCAGCACGGTTGCCCCATTCGCTGCTAGGGTAGGATGTGGCCTCCACAGCCCGATTGTGAATCCCATAGTACCACTGATGAGCAATTAATTGCTTGAGAAATCTGAGTGAAATAAATGAAATTCCCTGGGTGGGTAACTGCTCATTCATGTGAGTTAGCATTTCATAATCTGGCCCTCTCTGTTTATATGTATGACTTTTTTTTTAAGCTGGTGGTTCCATTTGCAGTTGTACAAATACAGAGATCATACTATGAAAATGATAGGGTTTTTATAATGGTTCTGAGTTTAAATTTGTATGATAACTGATTCAGAAAAATGTTTCTGGTTGCCCGGTAATGATAGGTAGTGCATATGTCATTGTTTAGAATATCTGTCCTTCATGTGTTGGGAAGAAACTCTTGGTGTATTTACAGCGTATACAGAGAAGATTCCCCATCTTTCATATCCCATTCCCCCAAACCTTTCTGCCACCTGACAACTCAAAACAGCCCCTGTCCATTGTGGTCTAATGAATGAGAGGCGAGGGTCTCAAATCCAAGCTCTCCTTTCCTTATAGCAGTACAGCGCACTGCCAAAATGCCACTGACCTTTCCCTAGTTTCTGCTCTCTTGTCACTGAGCCAAGACTGACTCACTTTTCTTCCTCAGTGGACATTGCTTATAGTGCTTTGCGGGTCTGCTAGAAAGGTGGATTGATTATTCAACAGAATTAAGCAAAAGAAGCTGAATTCAGAAGGAAAGGTGGTACTTCTAACACAGGGGTGGCCAACCTGCAGCTCGCAAGCTGCATGCAGCTCTTCCCCCCCCCCCCAAAAGTGCGGCTCGCAAAGTTGCCCCTGCACCCCTCCAAATGGCCCCCGGCTCCCCTGTGCTCTCTGGAGCAGGGGAGCCGTCTGGAAGCAATTAAAAATGGCATCAAAGTTGGTGGCAGCCAATGGGAGGGGCAGCATCTTTTTTTTTTTTGCTTGACAATTCAGGGGCGTTTGGGGGGCTTTCCTTTTTTCCCCCCCTCTCTTGACGATTCAGGTGCAGCTCTTCGCATTTTTTCTGCCAGCTCTCTTTGTTAATGGATTGGCCACCCCTGTGCTAACTAAACTAGGATAATCCCACAGAAAAGAGACCATCTAAGAGGGGAGAGGAGGTTTTGAATGCTACCTACTATGCAGAGTTTCAGTGTTCAAGCCAGTGTTAAGCTTAATAATCAGGGGTCAAATTTAAAATTCATGGTGGTGCAGCTCTTCCAAGGACCAACCACAAAATAAGCTACTGTCTCAACTACACAACATAGTAGTTTGTGCAGATGTTCAAAATGTGATACCAAAATGAGATTGCACTTGTATTCACAGTGTGATCTTTCCTCTCCCTTCTTATATGCTTTGATGAGCAGTGAATTAGTAAACAATGTTGATATTTAAATTATCAGCAATGAGCATCTCAATTAACATTTCATTGAGGTGATGGGGCTGTTCAGACTTCTGTGTTATTGTTTCAGGCTCTCTACAAACTTCAGCAGGTGTCGCTGGATCAATTACACATGGGTCACTTGAGTTAACTATATCAGCTGTACATGTACATTTTTTAATCCAAGTTGAGATTCTGATTAATAAGAAGGCAGCTTGACAGAATCCTTTTATGGTTGTGTGAAGGTACTTTCCCCATGGATGTACTATTCATTTCATAATGCAATATCTTGTTTAAAATTTGGGTTTGTAACTTTTCAGTGGAGTGTGCTATGAGATGTTTGTCTCTAATGTGAGTCAGACAATTACATTTGAACACTTGATTCGTGAGGTGGTATAGACAGAGCATAGGACTAAGAATTAAAACACCTGGACTCTAGTGTGATCTATGACATTGATTCACATTTTAATCTTCAACAAGTCACTTCTCCCTGACTCAGTTCTTCCAACTGTAAAATGGGAGTGTGGTTAGACATAATTGATTAGTGTATGTAAAGCTGTGTGTAGTCCTTGAATAGGAGATGTTATCATCTTGTGACTATTGTCACTGTATTTGTCTCGTTATGCTGTTTGGTTGTTGGTTTGTTTGGTTGGATTTTTTTTTGTTTGCTTAGGTTTGTTTGTTTTTTTGTTTTAGCTGGAGACAAAGTCAGCTGACTTGAAAGCAGTACTAAATAGCAAATAACAAATTTGTTTTGATTACTGGGCCAGAGTCTCAGCTGCTATAAATCAGTGATGCTCAGCAAGTCACCGGTTTTTACATCCTCTGTAATCTTACTCATGTAGTCTACCTGAACTAGGCCCAAACCAGAAAAGATGAGCTTTCAGTCTCCTCTCAATCCTAGAGCATAGCGGGGAGGCTTTCTGCTCTCTAAATAGAGCTGTCTGTCTTCTAGCCTGGGAATCTGTCTCCTGTGAAACCGAGAAGACAAGGCATAGGAAAGAAAAGTCACACTTGCAGCCTGGTGGTTTTTGGATTGGCTGTCTGTGTCTGCTCCTAGGGGAGTTGCTGACCTTGGTCATATGTCATTAATCATATTTCTATCTGCTGTCACTCTCCTGACGCCTCTGCACTATGCTCTGAGCTATGATGGGTGTTAACAGCCCCAAGATGAGAGGCCAACAAATGGAAGCGCCAAAACACTGAGGGACTTAGTAGGAGAAAAGATGGATATAAGCAAGTGAAGGCAGCCAGAGTTACAAATTCTATACAGTCATCAACTGATAATATTCCTAAAAGAGACCTCGGCATTCTTCTGAACCAGTTTAATTGATTTTCATTTCTCACATCTGTTCAGGGGACATTCACAGAGCTGTCTGCATTCATCTGCTATTTCTCAGGGAGTGGCTGAGAGCTATGCGGCAGCGTTATTAACAAACATGATTTAACAATTACAGCAGATGCGGAGTGGAGGAGGTGAAGAGGCATCTGGAGGCTGTTTGTATGGATGGTTTTTGTCGTTGCCCTTTCCTTGATGGGCTTTTTTGCAGAGGAAGAAAACATTAATTTGATCCAGGAGAGAAAAGCACGCCATGCCACAAAACAGATGCTGAGCTTCCAAATTAGAGCAGAACATGATAGCAAAGAGATTTCCCTTCCTGTTGTACAGGAACTGGGAGTTCGCCCTGTTTTATCCTTTATACAGGCTGGAATTCTTGTGCATTGCACTGTGTAGAAACAGGAACCTCAGCAAAGGCCAGATTCTCCCTTTGCTGAAGCTCAATGGCAAAACTCTCATTGGCTTCACTTAGCGCTTTTTTTGTTTAAAAAAAAAAATGGTGCCGGTACTCCAGGAGAAAGGTTGTTGAGCTCTCACTGGAGGTGCCGGTATTGAGTACTGGGCAGTACCGTCACAAAAAAAGCACTGGCTTCACTGATATAAGGCTAGAATTCTGAAAGTCCAGGCAAAAGTGATTTGCCATTCCTGGCTCTTGCCATGCTACATTTTTCTCTCTCCCTCCCTTTCACAGTTCTGATTGGTATAAGTTCTACTGTCAACAAGGCTATGTCTACACTGCAGAGCTATTTTGGGATACCAGAAGTCTCCCGAAATAGCTATTATTCATCTATTGTAGCAGCCCTTTATTTCAAAATAAATTTCGAAATAACGGGTGGCTTATTCCAATGTCCCGGTAACCCTTGTTCCACAAGGATTAAGGGGAATTTCGGAATAGTGAGTTATTTTGAAACTTGACACTGTGTGGACAGCGCCAAATTATGAAATACGCTCTTTTGAAATACACTCAAAATAAGCTACGCAATTTGCGTAATACAAATTGTGTAGCTTATTTCAAGGTAAGGGTGGAGTGTAGATGTACCTAAGGGTGCAACCCCACCAATTTCATTGGAGTTCACACATGTGGCCTACAACAGACTTTGCTTCATTTACTGACAGCAAAAGCATTTTGTGATTAGAAGTTGCTAGTTTTCCCACTTAAAATCATATCCACTTTAATGTAAATTATAACAAGGACTCATAGCTTATCTAATGGGGCAAAAATACCAAGGTCTAATCAAATTCCAGGGCTTTGTTTAAACTGATGCCTGGAGAAAGTCAGATCCTCGTAGTTTAGCAAGAAAAGCAGTGGAAATCAATGTATCGTCCCTCCAAACTATGTAGGAATGGCTTGGAGAGTACATTAAATGGTGACAACTACAAGGGGTTTTGGCTGCACATCAAGATTTTTGCCTGATTCACAACAGGAATGTAAGGAAGACCAAATAAAGGCAAAGAGAGAGCCCAGAAGAAAGGGCAGATTGTGAACAGGAAAAAATTGCTCAAATTCTGAAATTAAAATCTTACACAGTTTAAAAGGAAACAGTCTTAGGCGTCACAGAGATGACTGTAGCATCTGATTGACCAGTTGTCATCTTTACTCAAGGATGAACTTATTAATTCTCTAGTGAACTAGCAATAGATAGGCTATTCCACTGACATCAGACTTTCTTGTTTTCCCTTACTGTCCCTGGGTATGTCTACACTACCCCGCTAGTTCGAACTAGCGGGGTAATGTATGCATACCGCACTTACTAATGAAGCCCGGGATTTGAATTTCCCGGGCTTCATTAGCATAAGCGGGGAGCCGCCATTTTTAAATCCCCGCTGCTTCGAACCCCGTGTAGCGCGGCTACACGGGGCTCGAACTAGGTAGTTCGGACTAGGGTCCTATTCCGAACTACCGTTACTCCTCGTGAAACGTGAAACGAGGAGTACCGGTAGTTCGGAATAGGCACCCTAGTCCGAACTACCTAGTTCGAGCCCCGTGTAGCCGCGCTGCACGGGGTTCGAAGCAGCGGGGATTTAAAAATGGCGGCTCCCCGCTTATGCTAATGAAGCCCGGGAAATTCAAATCCCGGGCTTCATTAGCAAGTGCGGTATGCATACATTACCCTCCTAGTTCGAACTAGGAGGGTAGTGTAGACATACCCCCAGTGTTTCTTGTGGATGGTGGTATGTTGTGATCAGGTGATTTCAGCACAAGCAATAGAGTGTTTTTTCTTTGGTGGAGCGCAAGGAACTTTATCAAAAGCTGACCATTTTAAGCAGGACTATCTACTGAGAAAAGCAGACTAGGGAATGAGTTTTCAGCTGACAAGGTAAAACTTTAAGAAGGAATGGGAGCTGCTAAATGCTGAGTTGTAACTCTTAAAAAATCTGCTGTTGCATTTGAGTGCACAACAGGGCTCTGTGTACTTGTAAAAATCTGGCCAAAAGTGAGGGGAATACAGGGAACAGGCTATGAAGAGAGAAATATTTTAGGGCACCAAAAATAGCAACATCAGGAATAATAACCTGACCAGTTATCTTGGGATAACTTGCAAGGTCTATGAAATCAGTTGACTTCTTTGAACAATATACTGACAGAGGCCACCACTTTTCCCTCAATGTGCATTGAATTACTCCTCTTCGATCATATTGTGCCTGGATTTACACCATGTGTAAGCCCCAATGACTCCAGTAGGAATTGCAGACTTTGTCTGACTTTAATGAAAATCCTGTGCCCTCCTTTGAAAACAAAATTTTGAGGCTGAATGCTGTGTAGTATGTTTAGTGTGCTTCGATGAGGATTCTAGGCAGAAGAGTAGGACAACTGAATTGTTTATTTCACGTATCAGATAACTCTATGACTTCTGAATCATATATGCTCACTGTACTGACAGAGAAATTGCCAGCCCAGTAAAGCCAACATGGTGCCGTAATATCACATGTGAAGCAGAAAGAAAACAGGTAGATTTCCACAATCAGGTTGTGCAGCTGAACTTGTAGAGCTGGCCTTGGAAAAGTGTAGTTTGACCAGTTTATAAATCAAAACGAGATGTGAAAATAACAGATCAAGGCTTCATAATGGAAAAATTAGATGGTAGTTTTAGAGAGGAACTTTTTCAGACTTCAGGCTCAATTCCAATTGTTCTTTTAGACTAACATCATCTGATTAAACTTAAAAAACAACAAATGGTCTGGTAGCACTTTATAGACTAACAAAACATGTAGATGGTATGTACTGGTAGCCCACTTCTTCAGATGACTGGAGTTTTAACTTCTGATTTTATTGCCAAAGGGTGCATGTAGACTGGCAAGACTGTCTACGCTGGCTGCTTGAATTTGCGCAACAGCACTGACTTTGTAATGTAGAAAATCAGTGCTTCTTGCGCAAATACTTTCACGCTCCCGCTTGGGAAAAAGCCCTCTTGCGCAAGAATACTTGTGCAAGAGGACCAGTCTAGACAGGGAAGAACTGTTTTGTGCAAAAAAGCCCCGATGGCTAAAATGGCGATCGGGGCTTTCTTGCGCAAAATCACGTCTAGACTATCCACGGATGCTTTTGCACAAAAGCACTTTTTGCGCAAAAGCATCCGTGCCAATCTAGACGCTCTTTTGCGGAAATACTTTTAACGGAAAAACTTTTTCGTTAAAAGTATTTCCGCAAAATCATGCCAGTCTAGACACAGCCAAAAAGTATAAAGTGGGTCAAAATCTCCTATTATTTTTACCAGAATAAATTTTGAATAATTGCAGTGACGTTAATTCAGTTAATCATGATTTACTTCAGTACATCTCTAGCAAAAAGTGTCTCATTATACTTCAAATGAACACTGTTGGACAAAGTCAGCAGAACAGTGGATGGATACTATAGGGCAGTTTGCTATTTTGGAAGATGTCAGAACACAGCATATGAAAGTAGAAATCTGTATAAAAGTTTTAAGAGCCACATCACAGGTTGAAAATGAAGCTTTTGTCAACTCATTTCCTTAGCTAACCAAATAGCAACTCAAGAATAGTGTCCTACAATCTGATTACATTTTGCCTCTGTTGCATAAATACCAGGAAATAAAAGCCCATGTCATGGAATGATTTATTATCTGTCAAAAACTGCTCTAAAGAAGAAGCGTGTATAGCAGCATCTATCTTTATCATTGTCCACTGATGTGGAAAATAATCATCTGGTAACTAAGAAAAGATGAGCTACAAACTCAGACCGTTGTAGGCATTCTGAAAGGGAGTGTAATGATGCTCCCTAGGAACAGGCAACCTATCAGAAGTTATTCTCCTCAGATATGAGTGACAGAGCTATGGAGAGACTGTGCAAATGTCCACTATTTATATTGATCCTCTCTAGGGAAGAAAGAACACCACATCGAGCACCAGCTCATTGCTGGCTGATACATCAGTTTAGGTTCCAAATTTCTCTTGGATTTGTGTTGCTGCAGTCTGTGTTTAGCATGTAGTTTGGAAAAAGCTTTTGGAACATTGGTTCCCATATTGAGCTTCATCACTTCTGTGATCCTTAGGCAAAACTCATTGAAGTCACTAAGAATTTTGCCTGGATAAATCCCGAGGATCTAATCTGTCAACATTTGATGTCAAAAGTTGTTGGCAAATTCCCAATGTGTGAGAACATTAAAAAATTGCCCAATTTGAGGTGCAGCAGAAGAAAATTGTGTGGGCAAGTTTAACTTTGAGTGCTAACTTACAACCTTGATGTTCTGTGAATATAATTGGTTGCATGGAATAGCGTACAAGTTTTTCCTTTTTTAGGTTACTGTTGTATTTAATAATTTCCATCTGATAACACTTGGTCAAATTCATCCCACTTGGAACTGTGTTTTAGTTGGTCTAGCTATGCCAGGTATGAATATGGCTAACAATGTTTATTTGTATTTTATCTATGCGATTAAAGTGGTTGAATTTAGGGAAATCTGAGTCCAACTCATAGAATGATCTATTATAGCCTGAGCTGATGGGCTTGGATGCATTGCAAAGGACAGAGAAGTGTTAGCTTCATAACCTTCTATAGCAGGTATGGGCAACAGCAAATACTGGGTGGACTGCATGAGTGGCCCTCCTTCACTTCAGTGGGCTGCAGCAACCCATAGCCCACCTGTGGCCCCGCAGCCCCCTTTTGTACCCTCTTCCCATGCACCTCTCGAATATGGGGCCCTGGAGCCCCACACTTACCTGCTCCTTTCCCTCCCTCCCACCACTTTTGGAGCATGCAAATTTCCTGCTTCTCTCCCTCTCTCCCAGACCTGGAACACTGCGAACAGCTGATTCACAGCATTCCAGCTCTGGGAGGGAGGGGGAGGAGCTGGACAGTGCACAAATCAGGCAATTTGCAGCTCCTCTGGAAGTGCTGGGAGGTAGGGGGAGGTGTAGGAAATGTTGGGCTCTGGTGCCCCAATGTGCGAGAGGCACCTGGAAAAGGGGACACCCGGGGGGGGGGGGGTCTGTGGACCGCAGGTGGAACCCCAGTAAGCCTCATGTCCCACGAGCCACAGGTTACCCACCATTGCTGTATAGTGATCACTGATAATTAATCATATGTGGCAGCAACAGAGTGGCTAGGGAAAAATTCATCCTCATAGGTGAGGGAGAGTTATGGCAGCTAAGTGCAAAGAGGAGGCTCCAGTGTTTAATTTTGGACGTGTTTACACGGATGTAAATTAAGAGTGATGGTTCTGAAACACATGGAGTTGCACTCGTGTAAACCAGGGCACATGGCACAGGCCCATTGCTTCTAACTACTTCCTCATCCATTGGTTTCATGTCAATTTGAGGTACTCATTCCTTGGATTATTTCAGATTAGGATTATGACTTGTCGATAATAACCATTGTTTCCACTCGAATCACCTTTCCTTGGAGAATTGAGATTGTAACTTTCCAGACATTGACTAACATATCTTCCCGTCCCATCCGGGGGCAGGTAGAGAGTGTCGGAGGACACCACGGTTAAATCCGTGGGACGATCCCAGACCTTGCGAACCCCACAGTTCAAGGCCTAGGGCAAAGGCATTTCCCCCCCCCCCCCCCATGCCCAAGGCAGCATGGCCTAACAACCTGAATCTATGCAACAGCCCTTTCCCACAGAGCAATGTAGCCTAATAGCCGGTACCCCAAGAAGGCCGCCAACTGAAGAAGGGCTCTGTGTAGCTTGAAAGCTTGTCTCTCTCACCAAAGAAATTGGTCCCATAAAAAATGCTACCTCACCCATTTTAGCTGTCTAATATTCTGGGACTAACATGGCTACAACAATACTGCAAATAGACATTAGCACTTGCACTTTTAAAAGTAAGACTTTCTCTCCATTTTTAACTTTCTCTCTGTCTTTGAGTGAAAATAACAGAAAGCGAACATTGAGTAAAATACTGACGTCGCAGGTGAAATAGTGGTAAAATGTGTATCAACTTCAACAGGACCAGCATTTCACCCTGTGACTATTATGCCACTGGAAAAAAAAAGCCTAAACGTGAGAGCAGATTTTCCACAACCCCCTCCACACACACTCACTTTTTCCCTTGCTTTTCCTTTTTCCATTTTTATACTGGAAGAAAAAGTGGCAGGTAGAAGTTAAGAGGAGAGTTGATTCCTTGCCCCCCTCTCCCAGTATTTTTACTTTCCTCCCCTTTTATTTTTACTTTTCCTCCCACTGAAAAAAGGGGAAGCATTTGAAAAATAAAAGGTTTTGGCCATGGTGATGTAATTTACAACCAGGAGCACGAGAAAAATTTGTATACTAGGGATGCTGAGAGCTATTGAATCAAACTGTAAACCCTGTATATGATGGGAATCACTTCAAGCCAGAGGATGCCACAGCACCCCTAGCTCCAGCACTTACTCCTACAACTTTTACCAGCCTCTCACTTCCCTGACTTGCAACCTGGATTGCAAACAACATTAAGCTGAAATCTGCTAGAGCAGTGGTGTGTGACCAGCTACAGCATATAAAAGCTGACATTAATGTTTACAGGGTACAAGGTTTTCTGCTATGAAGGTTATTTCCCTGACAAAGAATGACTGATGAGAAGGCCACTCTATCTGGCCTATTGGAAAGGAAACTTACAATGGGGTGGGAATCCTGCTTAATATCAGTAACATCACTAAAAACATTACTGAAGGTGAGCCCTGACAAGGGGCTGGTAATAAATGTGGTCCTGGAAGGACCCTTTGACAGATGAATAAATCTCTACTTACTCTACCAGAAAGGAAAGCATTGGTTGAAGCTATCCACACATACCTGATGGCACCTTGAATCCTCACAGGAAGGGGGATGAAATTTGTGTGGGAAACAATCTGGGTACAACTGGGTGGCTGCCCATGAGCCCTACCCAAGAGGAATCAGGTGATTCCAATATAAAAAGGCAGTGAGAAGATATAGGGAGGCATATGGTTGAGAGAGGAGCTGAAACTGCCAGAGGCAGGAAGCCTTGGTAGTAAGCTGGAAAAACGTAGGGAAACTGCAGCTATCCCTATAGACACTTTGGAGTAGTAAGAAGGCTCCTGCAGGATCCTGAGTCAGTAGGGGGAAGGCACTAGCTGAAAATGTGTGGAGGAAGGACAAATTCCAGGCAGGGCATGTTAGGAAGTGGACAGTCAAACCCTCAGGGAGAAGGGGCTGTGTCTTGCTAAAACCGAGATAAAGATAGAAAGTTTGTGTTCTATTTTCAAAGACTTTGTGTTAGTCTCCTAAGTCCCATTCTAGTGCCTGAAAGACAAGAGTATTCTTGAAGGGTGTTGGGACCAAGACACAGGTGCTGTGGAAGTTGTTCTGATGTCTTTTTTGCAAATGTAAGAGTAGATTAAGTGTGAATGTGTTTTTAAACTTTGCTTTATTTACTCCTTTGCTTCCTCTACATTGTAAATATTTTCTTTTGGGTTTTGTATGCAACAAAAGAAAACAGGCAGGTCAAGGCTGACCTGCATTTGCAGAGCAGTGTGCAGGCTGAGGCCTGACTGCAATAGCCAGAGTTGCTCTATCAGAGGACAAAGATGCTTCAGCGGAGTACTGTTGGGGGAGGTTTCATAGCCTGGGCAAGCATTGTCCCTTACTCAAAGCCAATGTTACCAGTCCCTTGCTTTCAGAAACACCAACAATCATACACATTTAAAAAAAAATAAAAGCTGAGTTGAGACAGCTGACTGCCGAGCTGACATGTTTTGACTCTTGTAAGAGACCGATAAAATTAGTTGTAGCTAACAGGCAGTCTATGATGCTGCTTTTTCCTGAGGCAGAATTTAGATTGAAGGAATCTGGGTGACATTACATAGTTGAACTGGTACATGTCCTATTGAATCAGTTATCACTGGCACAACTGAAAGGAATTCAGTTCCAAACAGCACTGGCACAGCCAGTGTTCCCTCTATGGAGCACAGCTTCACAGGTGGTTAATCAGCTCCATGCATGGAGCCCTGAGCCTCTGACTGGGTGTGGCTGATTAATCACCTGTGAAGCTGTGCTGCCACATGGCTTAGCAGGAACCCTGGGCACAACTGAGAGGAATTCAGTTATGAGCAACATTGCTTCCTTCTCATTACTTAGGTGGGCCACAGGAAGTCTATAGTAAAAACTCAGATGTGGCTCAAGCAAGGAGAAACATGAAGAAAAAAATATTAGTGTGTGACTAGACTGTCTCACAAAAGGCCACTTCCCTTGCTCAGGGAGGGGAAAACTCTCATCCACTCCAGCTATCTTTATCCAACTATCTGATAATAAGCTAAAAAAACCTAGATCCCCTCCTGGTGTGTCTGTTCATGAGAGAAAAGACATATCCCCACATGGCAAATGTCCTAGGGCCTTCAAGCTTTGGGGTGGAAAAAAGAACAATTTTCCCCCCAGAGGTAATTGAACCCATAACAGCTGCCACACAACACCTGTCCAATCCTTGTTCCTACAGCAGTTCTTCAGTAGCCAGATTATGGAGGAGAGTCAATATTTAGTGAATTAGCCTTTCACCTCTTGAGACTTGCATTCAGTCTCTGCTTGAGGGCACTTGCGGCTATTTTAGTGTTGCAATGCCACATAATGCTTAAGGCTATGTCTACACTACAGAGTTTTTGCAGAAAAACTGCCATCCACACCTCAAGCACATTTTTGTTTTATGAGGAAGAAGCCTTTTTGTGAAAGAGTTCTTTCACAAAAAGGCATGTGTGGATCGGGAAGAAGGGGGTTTTGCGCAGAAAGAGGAAAAAACACAGGTGCCCTGGTGGCCTTTCTATGCATACCAATCAGTGCTTACTTTTGAGAGAGCGTCCATGCAGTCTGGATGCTCTCTTTCGCAAAAGCGCATCGCTTTTTCAATGCACTTTTGCAGAGTGGAGGTGCTCTTGCACAAGAAGTTTTTGCGGAAGATCTCTTCCGACAAAAGCTACTTGAGCAAAAAGCCTGCAGTCTAGATGTAGCTTAAGAGAAGAATCGAATGAGAGGTGGCTTTCTAGGATTTGACTGAGATGCACCAGCCAAGTTTTATGGAAGCCTCAGCACTAGACTAACACGGGGCACTGCAAATCAGTTTTGAGATGTTTGCAGTTGTTTTTAAGTCTCTCCAAATGGAGTAAAAATGGAAGTCAAGGTCAGAATTAAAATTTATTAGCAGAGCTGCATGTGGATGCCACAGGGTACTCCAGGTCAGAATGAAAGTGCATTAAAAGGCTTTGGAAGACCCTGGAATGGAAGAGCATGGGATATACAAGGTCAGGAATGAGTTTCCACACAGCTGGGTTAGGGAAGCTTACATAACACCTACCCACACTACACTCAGCTCAAGCGGGTGTTATCTGTCCCTCACTTTGGGGGATGCTGAAAGGGTTCACAAACTAAAAACTGCTATTTCAAGCTCACTAGAAAATGCTTGTTTCTTTGGCTTGGAGTAATTGACCTATTCTTGATGTCTTATTGCGGAGGTACAAGAGCTTTAATTATATGCTTAACAAGCTAACTTTAAGAGAAAAGCCCTTTGACTTGAAATCCTTGTTTACGTTCCTGGTTCCAAGCTGTAGCACAGCCTGCCCAGCTAGCATGTCTCATTCTTCTGACTCATAAGATATTATAATAGTGTCTAGTGTCAGACTAGTCATTATGTTAGCAAAAATGTCTGAAATAACACCTCATGCACAGCAGTGTTGAAAATGACAAACATTATTTCCTAGATATAGTAGAAATGCAATATAATGGCCAGTATCTGAAAACAAGGAAAGATGTTTATTCTCATTTCAAGCTGGGAGGAGTGATTGCCAGCTAAGATCAGGGAATTGAATAAAATCTGTTAAACATGATACATTAATGCAACGGCAAAGGCCTGCACCAGCTCAGCAGTGACCTACAACTAATGAGTATATAGATCAGTAAATTTGGTTGATTGCCATTGGGAAAGCACCACCAAAAGGCTTAGCCAAAGATTCCATTTGAATACTGACACTAAGGCCATGTCTTCACTAAACCGAAGATCACCACTGCCACAATCGATCTTCTGGAGTTCGATTTTGTGAGTCTACTTAAGACTAAGTAAATTGAACTCAGAGGGTGCCCCTGCCAGAAGCCAGTTCTCCTGCTTCTGCGAGGGGTAAGGGAAGCCAATGGGAGCATTTGGAGGACAGTGGGGAAACCTGAAACAAGGTATGTCCACTCCAGCTACATAATTATGCTGGAGTCAACATACATAATTATGTAGCTGAAGTTGCAGATCTTGATTTGACATCCCTTATGAGTGTAGACCTGGCCTAAAAAGTCCCTACTCCCAGAGAGAGAGTCTGCATCAGAACATGGCAATTTCTGCAAGTAAAACAGGCCCACTGTTCACTCTGTGGTGTTATGTCACTTTGTTGTGTTGAACACTAGGATACTCCTCAGATACTGCAGAGGAGTATACTTAGCCACAGTTGATCCCTTCCACTAGTTTCCTTCACAAGTGTCCCAACTTCTTCCCAGTTGCTTTCAACCCTCTGAACATGCCCCAGTCCAGCTTGTCCTTCCCAGCTGCCAATTCCCTTTCTCTTCTTGACACGTACCAGTACCTCGCCTGCTTCCCAAAGGCTATTGTTATATTAATTATCTGTATTAGTATAGTTCCTAGTAGGGTTCCCAAACCCCCAAATACCAAATACCCCCTGCCAAAAAAAGAACACCGGGAAAAAAATTCTGTTGAAGGGGGAAAAAAAGAGGGGGGGTACCAAAAAAAACAGGACTCCAAGGACTTATTACGCCAAAAAAATAGGAACAGGGGAGCGGCTGAGCACTAACAACCATGGCAAGCATTGCTTCCCCTAGGTCTTTTGGCCGGCAGCCATTTTGTGTTGGCAGCCTTGGGGAACCAGGTAAGCATGGGGGCTGAGCCTGGGGGTGTTGGGAGCTGGGGAAGGGTTCGGGGGGAGGCCAGGCGCTGAGTGTTTGTAGGGTTTCCAGGTGCCTGGCATTTTTGCCTCCTGGCCAGGGAAAGATTCAGAGAATACCGGACATCTCAGGTGTCCGGTATTCTCTGAATTTTTTTACCAGGTCAAAAATACCGGACTGTCCGGGTGAATACCAGACATCTGGCAACCCTAGTTCCTAGGAGCTCCAGTCATGGACCACGACCTTGTTGTGGGGCTTGTGTAAGCAAAAAACAAAAAGTCCCTGCCCTGAAAGCTTCTTCCTCTCTGCTGCACGCAGTCTGCTATCAGACCTGCCTTCTAACAGTTGTCTCCTGAGTGTTTTAAAAATCCCTTACCAAATCAGTTCCCCAGCTGCAGAAACTTTCATGGCTCCTCAGGGAAGACTGCCAGCTGGACCTGGAAGTTACTCCCAGCTACTGGAAGTTATACATTGCCTCTGCACATGATTTCAGACTCATTTTACCTCCCAGTAATTAGTTCATTCTCTCTCCTCCCAACATATATTCCCACCCTGTCTGTCTGCTAGCTACCAAAGCTTGCCCACTGACAGCAGGCATATATGCAACTCCCAACCTTCAGGCCACACACTCAGTTTCCAAGTATGGCCCACCTGGAAATGTTGGGGCGGGGGGGGGGGGGGGCAGAGGAAGTCACAAAATTGCTTGGACACAGTTCCTTTGAAAGCAGCAAAATCTAGGTGGCCTGCAGCACTCCCTGGAGATTTTCCAATGGCCTGAACACAGGAAACTGGAGCAGCCTCCTTACTTCTTGTCCCGCATAGTGCCATGCAACTTTGATCTGGAAAAACAAACACTGTCTGATGCAGAGACTACCTTCAGAGTTACTGATTTGCACATGCAGGGCAGTTTCTGGACTGATCCCTCATATTTGGTTTTGCCTCAGTTTAAAAGGACACCATCAACTTGAAATAACATTTGTGCCTGAAACTTATGTGCGTGTTACTGTGATAAGAAACTTCGTGGAATGTCAAGAATTGCTAGACTAGAGGGGAAACAATAATCTCTGTTTTTCTGTTTATGGTGTGTAATTGACAACCCTTCTTCTATGGCCAATTTTGCTGGTGTGTTCATGGTCAGTTGCAGTTCCTGGGTCACTAGCACAATATCAGCTGCTCAAGGGACAGCTCTGATGCAGCCATTCTCCAGGCCCTGTAAGGGCATGTTTGCCAACTACAAAGCTGCAGAGTTAGTGCTGTTTCCAAATTAATGGCCAGGGGGCAGAGGGGAGAGGTTTCTCCTTTACCCAGAATCCCTGCATGAAGCCTGAGAACAACAGGAGCCAGAATGGATGGGGAGTTCCCTTCTGCACTCTACAAACCATTGTGTGGAGCAGGCTTCAGTACATCGAGTGGTGTTGCTCTTGGGCTCACCTGCTATCGCTTGCTGAAAAGACACTTAGAAGCGTCAGCAGGGATGTGGAAACATTCTTAGAACTATTTGGAAATGATATTTTAAATCAAGAAATACTGTTTAAATAGTGCAAGACCAACTCAAAATGTTTTAATTTAACTAGAACTCAGTATTAAACCAGATGGTGTTTCCCAAGAGAAGCAGACTCACTCAGGATGCTTAGGATGCAAAATACGTCCCAGCCTGTCTGGTAAGAGGTTGTACTTTTGCCCTTATTGTTCCCAGCCAGGAAAACAATACATGCCATTTACCAGAAAAGTGAAGAGGCCAGTATAGAATCTGTTTTGCGAAGGTTGGTTTGATGTCAGACCAAGAAATCCCCACCAGGAGAAAACATGTCTTCTGTTGCCTGTTCTTGTAACAAACTCTCCTGGCCTATGACCTGACCAGTCTGTTCCCGCATCCCTTCTTGAGTCCCAAGAGGCTAAGAGTGCTGCTTCCATAGCCCTTCCAACCACAGTTAGCCTGAGAGGTGATGAGAAACCTAGTGATCTGAATTTGGATGCCCATTTAGCAGTACAACCAGCTACCACTGAAGAAAGCTTGGTTTGCCTTTTCTAGCATAGGAATGAACCATTTTCTTGAACATATGCTTCAGAGTGAGGTTCCTGCCTACTGTGCTTATGAGAAATCCAGAATATTACAGCTGTGCCAGTTGTTTTTAAAAAACCTGAACATGTGCAGGGAAGTGTTAATGGACTCCTGGGAATAGATGTACATGTTGTTTCTTGGGAGTGGAAAACAGAAAGCATTTGAGACTTGAAAAGGTCACCTGACTTTGAAAGGGGCATAGACTTGATTTTGCCTATAATGGGTCTTCTGCATAATGCTTGTTCCATTCACCAGCTATTATGAACCCATATTTATGGAACACAATGTCTCTCTGTCAAGATGACTTTAAAAATAGAAAAGGGCAGATGTTTGGAGCAGCTGAGGGGTTTGAAATGTCAGACTGGGTCCCAGGGAGATGGTCTAATAGGCAAACAATTCAGCTACAGGTATGTGATAAACTAGATGGTTATATGGAAAATGTGTCAATCGCATACTTGTGCAATTTGTTACATGCAATTTGTCACATACTTGTGCAATTTGTTCTTGAATTATCCAATTATTATTTTTATCTCCCTGTATGTGGTGTATATACATTTATCACATGACTCTGTCACCTCAACGTATGTGCAGTGAATGTGTTAATGAAAGTGTACATATATAATCAGTTTATTGCTGTCTCCACTCAGAAAAAACACATAATATTTCCTAGATCAGCTCCAGTCCACTGTCCTCTGCTTTCATTTATCAGTCTTCCGTCGTGCATCCCAATGCACTAGTTAGCTTTGTCCTTTCATCATAAGAAGTTCTGCTGTTATATGCTGGCTTCTCCATCTCTTAATCTTTTTTGCTTACTTTGGGCCTGATTCTCATTTCTGTTAAGGCCCCTTTACACCACTCTATTTACACTCCCATGGTGTAAAGTTGCCTTAAAATGAGTGAAAATGGCAAGCACTTTAAGGCCCGTTAATATTACCACAGTAGTTTAAAGAGACCTTGTCATAAATGGAAACCAGGTCGTCTCTTTCTAATTGATGTCCTTGGCCATATTTTTACCTAACCCGAGTTGGCTTTTTGGAAACGAGCTCTCAGTACTAATTGGACAAGCTTTAGCCTTGTGGTGCTCAATTAGTAGTTTCCAAGGATTTTACAGTCCTTCAGGGACTTTTTGTGATTGACTAATTGATGAAACATCATTCCTCTTCTTATACTTCTCCTGCTTCTCACTAAGCTTCTTGGCTGAGCAGTTCAGGTGTCCCTTTTCCTCTCCTCCAGAGACCATCCAGGTAGGTTCCTCATCTAAGAAACAGAACCACTTTTTTTCCACTGTTTCCTGGTTATCTTTCATTGTGAACACTCACTCATTCAAAATCAGTTTCTCTTTTGGAAAGAAGAACAAGTGGTCTCTGAAGCAATCAAAAGTCTCCTGAGAAATGATAAAGGAATTCTCAAAAGGGGTGGAGAGAGGAACAGACTTGAAGAATGCATTTAATTCAGATCCTGTTATGAAAAGAAGTGTCTCTGGGGAACGTGCTTTGTAAGTAAAGGAAATAATTATCAGCACTGGTGTTTTGTTTTATTTTCCTTCCCTTACTATGGAGCTTAAATTCCATCTCAGCACTGCATTTGTTGATGGAGTTAAAGTTGGAGATTATCTACAGGAGTATATTCTACTTAACCTCCATTCTAAAATGTACTCTTTTATCCCATTGCAAGCCCCTGAATCATTGTTCACAAGGCCGTATGTTTGCCGTTTGGTCACATAGTCATAAGACATTTGATCAAATATCTTTATAATCCAGGAAACATCTAACCACCAAGATCCCACTGACAATATCTGGTCTGCTCCTGGGGAGGCTCCACTAATACTCTTACCCCTTTTCACCGAAGTGGTTTGTCAAAGTTTGGGCCCCTGTGGGTTATCCCAGGAGGAGACATTGATGATGGAGTCTGACATTTTTATTTACTAAGCCCTATTTCTCCAAACATAGGAGAAACCTTAAAGTAGCACCATTTTCTTGGTCATAGAAACTGTCTGTTTCTGCCAGCTTGTTCAGGCTTTCTTTCTGGTTCTCAGTATAGTCTTTCAGCTTGAAGCGTGTCCCTCTCTCATACCCACATATGTGCCCTTACCCAAAGACAATACCCTGTGGAGTCCTTTTCCCAGATAGTCCAAATTACTGTGTGAACTCAGATGCTCCCTTTTCCTGAGGTAGCTGTTTCTCCCAGCTATTTTAAATGAGAAGTGCAGATCACGTGTGCAGCATTGTATCTGTGTTAGTCCCAAGACATGGGTGAGGTAATATCTTTTATTAGACCAATTTTTGTTGGTCAGAGACACAAGCTTTCAAGCTACACAGAGCTCTTCTTCAGGTTTGGGAAAGGTGCTAAGTGTGTCACAGCTTAACACAAGGTGGAACAGACTGTTTAGCATCATTAGTTAGCACATAATATAATTCAATGTCAAGTGACCCTAACACTCCTGAGGTGATAGGCCGAAAAAGAGGGTTAGTGGGTTACAGATTGTTGTAATAAGCCATACATCCAGTGTTTTTAAGACCACAATTATTAGTGTCTAGCAAAGTTATAAATAAGTTCCCAGGCTCATCTTTTGAAAGCGTTGTGTAGGTTTCCTTTGAAGATGAAGACTGATAGGTCAGACATAGAGTGAAAAGTGTTCAGCCACAGGTGCTAGGATGTTTTAATTATTTCCTGTGTGAATTTATTCAAGAGTATAGGGTCTCATTTCAACCCTATTGTTGTTACAGAGACAGTTAGGCTATGTCTGGACTACACTTCTTTGTCGACAGAGAGATGTAGATTAGGCACGTTGAAATTGCTAATGAAGCGGAGATTTAAATATCCCGTGCTTCATTAGCATAAACATGGCCACTGCTTTTTTTCGAAATGGAGCTTTTTCCAAAAAAAAGGCAGTCTAGATGTAGATCTTTCAAAAATACAACCCCTTTTTCGAAAGATCCTGTAAACCTCATTTTATGAGGGATAAGGGATCTTTTGAAAAAGGGCTGTGTTTTCGAAAAATCCGCATCTAGACTGCTGGGGGTTTTTTCAAAAAAGCTCCATTTAAAAAAAAAAAAACGGCAGCCATGTTTATGCTAATGAAGCAGGGGATATTTAAATCCCCGCTTCATTAGCCTAATATGCATCTCTCTGTCAACAGAGAGGTGTAGTCTAGACACAGCCTTAGTGTTCTGGCTGAAGTACACCACATGTTCTGATAGGCATGTGTAGGATCCATGGATCTTGAAAGGTGTTGATGGGGGAAGGTATTGATCCACCACAATACAGCATCACTGTGCAGGAGAGAAATCCCAAAGGAGTTTCACCTTTCATAGCTAGCTTTTTCCCAACAGCCATGTAAGATGCACAAGAGGGGCTCTCCTATACATAAGCATTTATCCCCATACAGCCCATAACTACCATGCTCCGTGCATATAAGAATATACTCATTGATTGTTCCCAGGACATTGTAAATCCTGAGAAATGCACGCAACAGAAGGAAAGCTGTAGTTCATTTACATTGGCAAAACGGAAGAGTATGGCATTTCCCAAATAGCGGTGATGAAAGGAGTAAGCCTTGTAGTGTTCATGTATTAAATTGAGGACTGTCCACACAAAAAAGATGACTTGTCTGATATTCTGATAGTTGCTCACAAACCCATTCATGAAAGGATGGGTAGGAGAGGTGCAGTAGAAAATGGGGATGACGTCATTCACTCAGTGGTAACTCAGTTTAAAGAGGCAGCTGGAAATTGAAGATGGTAGTTTGTTTTTCTTGTGCCTCATGGAAAAACAAATCTTAAATTCCAGTTGGATGATTCACAGAATTTCTTCGCTCATCAGAATTGTTTTGTGATCTTGCTGAGTCCTACCTGGAAAGCATTAGCATCGATAATAATGATGACGTGTTTCAGAAGGGTTGCTGTGTTAGTTTGTTTTGGCAAAAGCAATGAGGAATCCTATGGTACCTTAAAAATTAACAAATTTATTTGAGCATAAGCTTTTGTGGGCAGGAACTCACTTCATCAACGTGCATCTGATGAAGTGGACTCCAGCCCACAAAAGCTTATGCCCAAATAAATTTGTTCATAATAAGATGTTTTTCATCCATAGATGTAAAAGAGCTTGATAAAAGTGAGTAGAGAATTACTATACCCAGGTTAGACAAAGGAAATGAGAAACACAAAGAGTCTGTAGTAGAACAAACATGAGATCCAGCTCCATCTGGTTTCACATCCATAGCCTTGTCTGATGGGCCACACGGCTTCCACTCAAGTTGCCTTTGAGACTCATCACTTTTAGCAATGACAGAGGAAGGGGAAACATGGTGAAAAACAAATGTTGGAATGGGAAATAAGTCAAAATATCCCACCGTCATGCTGGTGGACAGCATATTACCAGCAATCATATTGTAATTTAACAAGACTCTTCTCCTAGCGGGATCCCTATCATCATCTCAATGAAAGATGAGATTCTGCTTCTTCCTAAAGTACATTCCCTACTCTCATGGCTTAAAGGCCACAAGCAAGGCTCATTTTGATGGCAAAAGGCTGTTTGAGAAGAGTTCCTTCTGTTGTGCATCACCATAATTCAGTAGCATATACACAACACTAACGATTAATTAATACATAGTGAGTCTTTTTGTAGCACTTTTTGGCTAAGAATTTCAGAATACTTAAGAATGTTAAGCAAGCTTTGTAATGGGCTTCTCAGCTAAGTGTTATTTTGCAGATGGCTAAACTTGAGTTTAGTGGTGTTACTTGTGCATACACACCAGGGCTGACTTTAACCCACAGGGATGCTAAATGGCTTGGCCAAAGTAACTTAATGAATGATTAGCAGAGTAGGATATAGATCCCAGAAAGCTGTATCTCTGGTACCCAGCTCAAACCACTAGACACATGACTAGTGTGACTTAAAGAGTCACTTGATTTGCCATTCTTTTTTTGAAAGCCATGAGTGATCCTGACTTAATTTGTGGACATGTGACTAATCAGGGGCTTCATCAACAAAATGCACTGTGAGTATGATGAACAAGGGTGAATCTGTAAGTGCTATACACTGGAATTCCATCATGATTGGCCAGACACAGCTCTCTTGCCTGCATGAGAATAAGTATGGTGTCTGTCACTGGAACACTCTGCTTTTTCAGATGATGCCGGGTACTGCCTTGGTTGGAAGCAGGTTGTGAGAGCAGTTTGTGCTCTCTGTCCTAAAGGCCCCTTAAGCATTCTGATTGTTGGTAAGGCATTACAGTGCAGGGGAATGGAAGCAAGTTACCAGTTACCCTCTTTATCAAATTGCTGTTGCAGGTAGTGTGCTGCTCTGTGGGGAAAGTTTGGTCTCATTCACACTTGGTTGCTTGACCTTCTGTTGAAATGACAGTTGGGCAGTGTCAGAGTAGAGAGATTATTCATTGTTTTAGCCCTGTAATAGTGTGAGTGCTAGGACGCTCAGATGCCTGCAGTGTGTTGTTAATGGACGCTTCAACTGTCTCCCGTGAGGCAGTTAGCGGAGGGTTCGGGGCGCTCGTATGGGACTGTGTACTCTACACTCCGCAGAGCCCAGTTCCATGGGGACTAGGGATGCCAACCATCAGTAAATTTACAAATGGCCTGAAAAAAAAAGAACTAAAATTGGACCTGTCCATAAGTAAATAAAACCCACCGAGCTTCTTCTCCCTTGGCCCCGGGGTGAGCTCTGGCTTCAGGGCAGCTCCAGGAACTGCACAATTCCTAGGGCAGTGGTGGAGGGGGGACTTCCCTTCCAAGCTACTGCTGGCTCTGCCTCCAGCGACCAGCTCTGAACTCTTTGGCATTACTAACCTCCCCCTATGCCTCTGCCTAATCATGCTCCTGCTGCAGCCCCTCACTCAGCCCTTTCAGCCTCTGCCCCTCTGAGGTGTAAAGTAGGTGAAACCTGAGGAAAAGTCTATTTTCCTCTCCACCTTTTGAATCTTGCCTTGTGCCCAAAGGGGTCTCTTTTTTTCTCTCAGGACTTAGAGAATGCTGAAGCTATGTGGCTAGCAAGTAGGTTAAACTGGCACAATAACATTGCTGTTGTGATATATAAATAAAAACGCTGAATATTGTTCACC
Organism: Pelodiscus sinensis; assembly: GCF_052426305.1. Taxonomy (NCBI): domain Eukaryota; kingdom Metazoa; phylum Chordata; order Testudines; family Trionychidae; genus Pelodiscus; species Pelodiscus sinensis. The sequence continues at coordinate 111,584,544 of NC_143052.1, forward strand.
TTATTATGTAAGAATGTGTCCGTAAAAAATCTTTGGTTGTCAGTAATTTTTTCTATATTGTCCATAAAAATAATTTTCAACCATGAGCAATCCTGATGGGGACTCCTTGCATGGATGCATGCAGTAGCTTTTCAGAGGTAGGTGAGGAGCCAATGCTGTGGGATCTACCCATTACTGAGCCCCACAAGGGAGAGGCACATAGGGCACAAGAACTACAGAGGATAATGCACTCCTCCTTTTGATTAATAGAACCATGGATTATAAAGCTGGCAAGAACTATTGTGGTCATCAGATCTGACTTCCTGTATAATACAGGCCATAGGACTTCCTAGATTTGATTTGTGTTTGAACTAGACCATGTCTTTTAGACAGGGCTGGCCCATAACATTTTAGCACCTGAGACGGGGAGCTCAAATGACGCCCCCATGCCCCGTCGCTTGGGCTATAACTTTGAAAGGTCTCAATTCTGCCTTCTTGCTGTTCTACTCCTCTCATGGTACTGTGCATCTAGAGCAGAGAGAATACATATGCACCAGTAGCAGACACAATTTTCTACACTCTGTGTCCTAGTGGCACCGCCCCACAGTCTGGTACCTGAGGCTGCCGCCTCAGTTTGCCTCATGGTAAGGCCAGCCCTGCTTTTAGAAAAACATTCCATCTTGATTTTTAAAATGTCCGGTGATGGATGCTCCACAGGTGTATTGCCTTCAGTGTTAAAAATGTGCCCTTCATTTCAAGTGTAAAGGCTGGATACCATTAACAAGGTTTGTAACTCTGTGACTAGGGTTAGATAAGATCCCCCCAGCCCTCCCCTCCTCCGCCCAGCTGTCTGCATTGTGATTCCTTTCATACTGTTTCCCAGTATGTGTGTGTGTCCCTCTGCCCCCTTTGTTTTGCTGTTGAGGAGTAAGTCCCTCTGCTGCAGCAAGGCTGGTTCTCTGTTCATCTTCGATAACTAGTGCTTCTGAGTACTGGTTCAGTGCTGGACTACTGTGCATTTGAACCCGCTGTAGACTTGCTCTCTTCACTAATTTAGATACATGAACGATAACGCTCTTCTCCAGCACCTCCATTCTGAGGCTATTAAAATGCTTTACAAACATGATGTTTTGTACCACCCCCGGGGGGGACTTGAGTATGACTCGTCTCTTCATCCTACTGGGGGAGATGAGGCACAGAAGGTTCAAGTGATTTGCCTAGCGAGGCTGTAGCTGACCTAGGAATATAAGCCCAGTTCTGCTGCACATTAACCTTTGGGCTGTGGTTCTTCTTATAGGTGCTGCCATCAGTGGCATACATGCAGGGATTTATAGCATTTATTGCTGTGAATATCTTTCCCCCTAGGTTGTGTTTGCAACTAAAAATTGCATTAATGTAGCAATGCCTGAGTGCGTGACCATGCAGTATGCTGATCCTTGGTCATGTTTTCAGCCCTTGCTTGTCTCTCACCAACTGAAGTTGGTCCAATAAAAGATATTACCTTATCCACCTGGTCTACTCAAATTTAGGACAGGCAGACTCACCTGCAGAGAGCCAGGAGCAAGATTAGTGGAGGATCTGGCTCCTCATGGGTGATAAACAGTGGATCAGTGTTTTGTAAACCCATGCAAACCCACACACCACAAAGTCAGTGGGTGGCTGCTCAGTGTAACTCCAGGTGGAAAGCAGGAGAAATAGCGTGGGGAAAAGACTCATCAGTCTTATTCCAGTTTGGGCACAACGCTGTAGTTCAGCTCTGCTGGGCTTGCTTGGTAGATGTAATTAGTGTCTGGAAATCAGCACAAAACAGATAATTGCATTCATGGCAGTCTACCAAGAGCTTTCAAGTAGCAGCATTGCCAATGGAAATTTGAGCTGGTAGGAGGAAATTCAACAAGCGAGTATTCAAATATGGGTATCTAAATTCTGGCCCTGTTGCCCACAATGCAGCCATATAACCTAGGGACAAATTGTGGCTGCCTTACGTATGCACAGGCCTGCCAACATGGTAAGGAGGTCAAAGGGGGCAATTGCACAAGGGACCCAGCATTTCAAAGAAACCCAGAGCTCCAGGTTCCTGTCGCTGCTACTTCAGTAGTAGCAGCTGCTGGAACCATGAACCCCTTTGAACTGCTGCAGGTGCACCACTCTGCCACTCCATGTGGCTTTCAGGGCTGGGGGAGGCACAGCGCAGTCCAGCTGATGCTAAGGGCTGACTGCCCAAGAGCCAGGCCCTCCTCCCATCTTGCCCCTGGGCCCATGGTGGCTGTCAGCCCCGCTGCGTATGCAACAGGTCCCAATGACCTCAATGGGACTATTCCCAGGAGCAAGACAATCATAGTTTGGAGCACAGATAGCTAGATTAGCCGCTATTTGGGAGTTTTGCCATTGACATCAGTGGGACTAGGATTTTGCCCACAGCTTTAACTCCATGGCTTGATGTTTGCAGGATTCAGCTTGTCATTAAGAGCAGAAAGAAAGGGAAGACGATCTTTTGACCTTTGTGTGTTGTAATATTTCATAGTTCCATATGCCTTTATTTTCCATTTTGTATTTTTAATTCATGATGAAGTTTTCAGACAGAAGTGGATGTCATATGTGTAAGCTGAGTTCCTTGTTTTTTTCTTTTGCCTGTCACTGGCTGCATGCTCTCTATTGATGTCTTGTTCCTGGTACTTGACACTGACCATCTTGTCTGTGAAAGGAAGCACTCCTGCTGGCTTGCCTGATAAGAAGAAAGGGAAGTTTGCTTGGTTTAGTCACTCCACAGAAACCCATGGTAATGTTCCACTGCACTCTGTGTCCATAATGTGTATGTGTATGTGAATATATAGTATGTGCGTATATTTATGCATGTATGTGCCTCACTCCTTCTATTGCTTATGCAGTGTCCTGTATATGTGTTTGAGGTAGTGATGCCATTGCAAAGCAGTCTTTTTCTAATACTGTATCTTCAAAACTGTTTTCCATTTGAAATCAAGTTTAAATATGTCTGAAAGGTTCATATTGGAAGATTACGTGCCAGATAACTCTGTTTTGTTTTCCTGAGGGGGATGTCGGAGTGTATGATCAAATATTACCCTTTGGGGTCAGTTTCCTTTTCAGTTTGCTTGGCTGTTTCTTTTGCATCAAAATATTAGTTTAGCTGGTTTCTTACATTGTTTCGCCAACCAAATAAGACAACAGGAGTACATCTCTCTCTATATATATTAGTGTTGCCCCTTTTTGACCTAAGCAGCTAGTCAAACTTCAGGACCCTGGAAATGTTCCAGTTGGAAGTAAACATTGATAGAGTCTAGTATTTTCTTTGTTACAATCTTGTTTATTTACAAGAAATGTACAAAATCCTACTTCTCCAAACACAGGAGGAAACAAGTACAAAAGAAGCAGTTTCTTAGCTTACAGTCCCAAGCCTCCCAAGCCACAGACCCAGAATCACTCTCCTCTACTTTTTTTTCCAACATCACACTGTGTTCACAGGCTACTGCTAGGGCTTTCTTGCATTTAGCCTCTACTTCTCTATTCTTGTCTTTTTTCTGCCTGATGTCTCCTCTCCCACCTTAATCCAAATCAATACTCAGCCAAAAGCTCCTGTGTAGATTTCACACACTTTTTTTTTCTTAAGTGGGGGCTTAAGCTTGCAGTTATGTTAATTGAAGGTTGAGTTCCCATCTCTCAATCTCAGTGGGGTTTTAACCATAATAAGATTTCACCTGGTTCATAAGATAATGTAAAGGAGAGGGCACACTTGGAGCAATGCATTTGGTTGTGTTGGAAGGAGTGCCACCGTGTCAAATATTTCACTCAGTGCTCAAAAACACAGTCTAAAGAAATTTAACTTTCCTTAAGAGACAAAGTAGAAATGTTGGCAATTGTTAGGTTTGAAGAAGAGGGAACTCTCTACACTGAAGCATGAATACAGGATATGTTTAGAAGGGCCATCAGATCTTTCCCCAGCTGCTAAATGAGCACCTGGTCTCCTGGTCCATTGGACATCTGCCCAATCACAAATGCAGAACATGCCCTGAATGAACCATCAGGTTTATCTCCTGGTGTTAATTTAGCTCTTGCACTGATGGCCGATCAGATGTCTGTTTTATTGCTAATAATAGCTGTGTTCTTAGTAATATACAAGATGTTCTGACAGCCCCATTAGGTATCTTTCCAGCTGCTAATACACAGCTCACTCTACAGCCCCATCTGACATCTGTTCAGCTGCTAATGTGGGTCATGTTCTGATGGCGTATGAGATACCTGTCCAAACCTTATCATGCTATTCAGCTTGAAAAATCATTTCTTTCTCTTCAATTCATTTTGTGTATTTGGAAAGTAGGGAGGGGAGGAACGGCACATAGGGATGCAGGTGGTCTGTGCCACCTCACCTCAGGCAGAGACATATGCTAAGGAGGTGTTTTAATTCTCCAAACAAGTGACACAAGCAGGTGATTGAGTTGGAGTTGTGTCTTGTTCCATGAACTCTTGGAGGAATGAAAGGTTCAGGAGATTGCCACTGGCCTAGGAAGTGAGTCACCTTTTCAGATGCAGATCAGGTAGATGCAGACCTAATTTTTTAACAATATAATGCTTTTTCAGGAACATGTAATGAGATAATGAGCTCAGCTTGATTTTAATTGGTAAGTGCCCCCACAAAATCTCTACCACAGTCAGTATTGATTAGCCTCCCTGTTGGAAACTCTAGAAAACAGCTCAAAGATTGAATGGGCCATAGAAAATGTGCTACTCATTCCTAGAGATCCCATTCCTTCAGGTGTATAGTGGACAGTTGGGGAGAGGCTAGCATCACTACTGCTTGTGCTGTAGCTGCTTTTCAGATATGAATGGACTTCAGTCACAAGGGCTGCCAATCTGGTACTTTTCATCTGTGCCTAGTTCTCCAGAATATCTCCAATTCATTTTTTTAATGTAGAACATGCATAAATAAATACATTGTTTTTAAATGTTCCTCTGTTGATTTCTTTGCTGGTTTTGCCAAAATTTCCCTCCAGTTTCCTTTGATCCTATTTATAAACTTTCAGGGGACTAGTTCACTGAAAAAAGCAGAGCAGCCGCACTTGTCCAACTCTTTCCTGGTTAGGGAACTTGCGTATGTACCTAAGCTATCCCTGTCTAGCCTGACCTATGCAATAAGGCCAAAGACTTGCTTGGCAAACTTCATAATGCTCAGATGTAGCTGCTCAGAGTGTATTTGCTAAGCTGGCCCCTCTGCTGTCAGTTTCTAATAGATGTGTTGCCATCCAGTCCACCAACTCTTTGCTTTTTCTTCACTTTGACCTTTGCAGTGAGCATGCCTACAAGTGAGACTGAGTCCGTGAACACAGACAATGTGGCTGGAACAGATATTGAAGGAGAAAACTGCGGTGCTAGGCTGGCGTGAGTACATATATAAACACAGATGTTGTTTCTACTGCAGGCAAGTTTGATTTAAAGGGTTATGTTCAAGTGTTTAAAGTGCAAATTTATGGTTTTTTGAACAAGACAATGATGTGTGGGGAATTACAAAACCTAACAGGCCATATTCTGATCTTAGTCATAAAAGGTAAATCCAGAGTGACTCTTGATCTCAGTGGTGGGATTTTAGATTTACACAGGTATAAATGAGATCAGAATCCGGTACACTAGAAAGAGAACCCTTTCTATGGTCTTACCTACACATGAAAATTAATCCAGAATGAGATAAGGTGTGAGTTTGAAGTGCATCGACTATTCCTGATTTAACTTCATGTGAGGACATTCTTATTCCAGAATAAGAGTGCCTTAATTCAGATTAAAGCACTTCTTATTCTTGAATATGAGCATCTGCACATGAAGTTAATCAGGAATAGCCATTCTGGAATCATTCCCCATATAGACAAGCCTTATGATTTACTTTAAAAACAAGTTGATGAGAACAGGGGGATTGGCATTTGTCTTGCACATGAGAGCTACACAGTGAAACTGACTAGTCTGATTCAATGAATTGAGTGAAATGCAGAAAGCAAGCAAATATCATACACTATGTAAAATTATTTTGATATTTAGAATTGTTTCAGGTTTACTTAAGGTGTCATTAATAAAACAGGCAAAATAATGTAAATATATATCTGTGGTCCCAATCCTGCATACCTTAGTTACATGAATACACCTCTTGGCCTCAAGAGTTGTAGTATCGGGCCCTATGGTTTTATTTTGAAAAGTGATGGATCCAGATTCCAGAATTCTGGATAAGCTCTGAATTCAATGCACAAGCCTTTGGGCAGGACTAATGGAATTTGCACTATACATCAAGTTCTGATTACTATACGTTGTACAGTGCCTCTTATAATAAAAAAGTTAATGACGACATAGAAGAACCTCAGTCCATAATTCATGCTTTCCCTTTAATGGGTCATAACATCTAGTGGGCACATATGCAAAATATGTGGAAGAGTATTTCTGAAAGGTATTTCAAATAATATGTGCTGGACTATGGGAGACCCTTGTGTGGGGAAAGGTATCTTCTCTCTCCCTCTTATATGGCTCACACAAGAGCCGGTCACAATTGCAGGCAGACTGCTATGTCACTGTGCTCCCAGGAGCATATGGCACTCCAAAGGGAGGAGGTGGGGTTATAAGTGACACCACTACTTCAACAGCCCAGCAGAACAGACCCAGCACACCCATGGTGTGGCCTGCACAGTCCCACTGGAGAAATCAAGGAAGCAAAAATCTGCCTCGTTCCCTGTGACGTGTACTATAAAAGACCAATCTATGCCCTATAACACTGGTCCTCAGGTGGCACTATTTGTAATGATTTATCTGGTGTGCACCACGGTTTTTGTTAGCATGATTTGTTTTCATCACACAGCTCACAACCTTCATGAAAAATTGCTTATTCTTTTTCCTTGTGCTCTCCACCTTCCCCCATCTGTCTGCTGCATCTTCCTGTTGTCTCCTGCATTATCCTTAGATTGGAAGCTGCTCATAGCAGGGACTATCTCTTTTTCCCCCTTTTTATAGTGCTTGTCATGGTGAGGTCCCTAGGCACTACAGTAATACAAATAATAAAAATGGCAAATGTATGATAGTTTCTGTGTAGTGACGTATAATTTGATATTTGCAATGTGCATTTATATAATGCTTTTTGTCCCAAAGGATCCTAAAGCACTGCATGGTTTGTATATATAGGGATCATTTTTCCAGCGCTGAAGAGCAACCACCTTCAGGATGGAAAGAGGTGGCTGTCTGAAAGTGTAGAGAGACACTACACAGACATGAGGATATCTTATCCATGGTTGAAACTGCAGGGGGATTTTGTCAGCTGGAGTAGAATTACCTTAGCTGGAAAGTGGCCAGAATACTGAGGCTAACACTCAATTTTCCATGTAATCAGGTTCTTGGATATCTGGTTCTGTGTGGTAGAAGGCCAGTCTCGAGATGAGCAGTGTTACCTTTTTCTCCAGCTATCCCCCTATCCAAAGTGTAAGGGGAAGGACTGGAAATATCAGGGGAATTCCATGGGCTGGACATGGACAGGAAGATGAATGGTGAAGCAAAGCCCCCTTACACCTGATCCTTAACTGATGTGGCCTTTACACCGGTGGTGGAAATTCAGATAAGACTATTGCTGTTCTAAGTTCCACCAGGGTTGACCACTGAAGATCAGGGTGGGAGATGCAATCATCTCTCTGCAGTTGCAATTCTCCACAATATATGAGAACATCTCAAAAGCAGTGGGAAATTGACGGAAATACAGAGATCCATATTTTGCAAATGGTCTAAACTTTGTTGCTTTGGCTAATCTTTAGTTTATTGTAGTTGTGATGTCTCCCTCTCAGGCAGAAGTTTATCTGACGTTCAGATTGTTAGGATGTACCACATTCTGATGTTCCTATTAAGTCCTTGCTCAAGCCTCATGTAAGCCAAAATACCCCCACATGTAAAAATTATGTAAGAATTTCACAATTTGTCCTGTTAGTGCCAATGAGAGTTTTCCTTGAGGAAAGGCTGAGTAAGTACGTCACAATTTGGCCTGATAATAGGGAAGGAGTGATTAGCTTAAATTTTGACAAAATACAGGGGTGATTCTTGTATGAAGCATGCTGAATCTTTCAAACACAGGCCATATCTTCCATTCCTAACAGGCGGTGGGGCTTTTTTGGCTTAAATCAAGAAATGCCCATTCCCACCCTTTGATGATCTCTCCTGTACTTTTTTTAGCAGACCTTTGTGAGTTCATCTTTCCACTGGGATTTGCATATACAAATGAATAACTAGATGCATTTTGTAGAGCTTCATTTTGTCTTTTAGGCAAATAATAATTTCTACAAATCTGGTAACATCCCTCAGTAGCAACGAGCCCCATTTGTCTTGTTAGAAGTACATTATTTCCCAGAGGGGAGAGATCACGCTGGGCAAACTACAACTGGACATGACAGAAGCAACAGGAAGACTTCAAGATAAAGTTGATTTTTTAGTGACATCTGGCTGAAGAGTATTTAACTCTGGCAAGTCAACCTCACCATCAGAATATGATTATGACAAGAGGAAGACGTGCCCTAGGGAGAAGGAATGGAAAGCAATATTATTAAAGATGACTTACAATTCCTGGATGTTCTTTCTGTTTTTAAACAAAGTTGTAGAACCTTAAAAAATAGGTTTATGAAAGGCAGAAATATTCGTATGGGAAGCCAATTCCAAGCATCTTTTTTGGAAATGGAACTCTCCCCTGACAACCTTACCTGACTTTGGGAAGATATGTTCTCTGTGAAATCAGGAGAGCACCCCTCAAGCAGAACCAGTTTCCTGATTAATCATCCTCCAAAGAAACCTGTATCTTCTATAATATTTAATCCTAGAGCAAGTGCCTCCTTCAGCTGATCTATCTGGAATGATGTTACCCTTAGAACCAACAGAAGGAGTTCTGAGAAGAGTTAAATTTGGATTTCTTGATTTGGTTAATATGCTTTACATCTAATTTATCAAAACAAAGACAAAAAATCTGTACCAAATTTATCCCTAGGGTAATTCCATGAGCATCAATGGATTGGTTTGGCTCTTTAAGCTTAGGGAGAATGTCCTACATATCAATTTTTAAAGACAGTTCTGAATTTGACAGGACTATCAAAAGCCACCTACAAGCATACCAAAACTTTTGCAGTGCCAACATGACATCATTTGCACCATGATGTTGCCTCATACTGTGATAACATCTGCATTCGAATGGGAACACAAAGCTTTATCCCAAAGACAAATTTTGAAAGAAGCGACACTAATCTTATCTCTGTCCCATCACAACTGTGGCTAGCCTATTTTAACAACGAGCACTGAAATATGTTTCCCATGATCAAATAAACTGATATTAAACCGAGGCCTGGGAGCAATGGATTGTGAATTAAGGAGCAGCCTTGCTCACATGGCTTCCCATCAGTGAATAATTTCTCTGACATGCTGCATTTTATCAGGAGATCATATGAATTCCCTACAGATACAGTATAACTTTAATTTGGAGCCCATATTGTTATCGCTTAAACTCCTGAGGTCAGGCAGTGACCCATGCTTAATATTAATCTTGTTGGTACGGAATGTTGGACTAGGTGCATCCAAGAAATTTGGTCCTCCAATACAACCAGAAATACATGGGTGACACAACGTTCATGCCTGCATATGAGTGGCTGATCTACTGAAAGATCTTTGTTGAGACTGATTTCCTGGAGGCCAGGTTGAGCAGGA